>NC_091464.1:41681530-41999030 GCF_027789765.1 Dendropsophus ebraccatus
CTTAGGGACAGCTCTGTAAATATCCCTGTGTGGCCCTGCCAAAGCCCTGACTTGAACCCAATTGAACATCTATGGAGAGACCAGAACATAGCTGTCCACTGATTGACCTCATGCAGCCTGACAGAGTTCGAGATGATCTACAGAGAAGAATGGCAAAAAATCCCCAAATCCAGGTGTAGAAACCTTGTGTCCTCATACCCAAGACTAGAGACTGGAATCACTGCCAAAGGCCATAGTATAACACACAAAGTACAACATAAAATTGTGGAGAATAGTAAAATGGTCTAAAAACTTTCTAAATGCACGGTATATAGAGTCATTGTTTCACTTCTTTTTTTTTCCAACACTGAACAATTGTCATTATAGAATCAGGAAGCAGTAACATGGTTCTGCATTGCTGGAATCCATGTCAACTGATGAACAAGTAAAGTTCCAAAAATTGATTACTGTCATTGAAACCACAATGCATTGAGAGAGCTAAATTATATGTATTGTTAGAATCAAGCATCACAAGTAATACTGATTTTCAGCTGTAAAAGTCAAGGACATCTTTTAACAAATAACAAAAATTGCACATCTACCAATATCAAATGGATCCCAACAATAGGCCGATACTTCTTTACGGCTCATGGAGTGTCTTGGTTCCAATGACATAATATTCATACAAATAGTTTTGGGTTCACGGGGCTTATTTTGCTGACCAAACCCAAAAATATTGGCGCCACTCTGAGAATATTGGCAAAGATAACAGCTAGCTAATGGCTGACATCATATGTGTATAGTCAACGTCCACACAATATTTATAGTAATATATGGGGAGACTTCCCAACAGAGAGTAAAAATGAGCCAAAAGGTGAGCTGATCACAAAGTATTCTATCTACGTCTATTGATGACAAGTGATTCAATTCAAGTTTTAATCATACACTAAAGAATTACACCACTTGCCAAGTACATCTCAATCTCTCCCATCTCTTTACAGTCTGTATCCTGTTATTACAGGCAGCAGAACTAAGATTTAAGGGTAAACAATGAGAACATTGGAGTGCTTGTGGCATCCGTATACAAAACTATACAGTAATTGCATACAGGCTCCGTTAGTCTCTGGGATTGGAAATGTGTCTTCTTAGTTGGGAACTTTCACGTCAAAGCTGTTCACTCACGTTACTCCTAGAAAGCC
Organism: Dendropsophus ebraccatus; assembly: GCF_027789765.1. Taxonomy (NCBI): domain Eukaryota; kingdom Metazoa; phylum Chordata; class Amphibia; order Anura; family Hylidae; genus Dendropsophus; species Dendropsophus ebraccatus. The sequence goes on from NC_091464.1 coordinate 41,682,709, forward strand.
ACATACTTAGAAATTATGTTCCCTTGATATTTAATTCAGTAAATTTTGAGAAAACACTAAACCAAAGCAACCTTTTGTATGAGGAAGGGTAAGTATATTTTGTTTATTATGTTCCCGCACCCCTCTGCCGTTATTAGTCTCACAGGACCTCTCCTTTAACCAATCACTGACTGTAGTGGTGACCAACCTCCGCCAATGATTGATGGAGAAAACATTATCTTGTGAAAAGACGTATTTCAGGAAATGGAGATCAGTGGGGACCTGAGCACTGTCAGAATGACAATGGTGAGTTGAGCACTGCTGCTTTATTTGTTTAACCCAGGCTGTCCCCCTTTTTAACTTAAATCAGACAACCACTTTAACTCCTTCAAGCCCGAGCCTATTGATGCACGGATATCCGGCTCAAAATAGTGCAATGTTCCTCCCCGCCTTCTAAGAGCCAAAGCGCTTTTATTTTTCCACCTACAGGGCTGGTTGGGGTGTCATTTTTTTGCGCCACAATCTCTAGTTTATATTAATATCATATTGGTGTAAAAGAAAAGTTTTGTTCACTTTTTATTAATTTTTTTCTAATATATAATTTAAAAAAAAATCAGTAATGCGGGGTTTTGTTTTTTGTTAACACCGTTCACCATGTGGGAATAATAATGTTATATTTTAATAGATCGGACGATTCTGCACAATACGGTATATATTATGGGTTTTTTTATATTTTTAGTTTTATAATGGGCAAGGAGGTATATTAAACTTTTATGGGGGGGGGGGGTTATAAGGGTTTTTTCAATACTTTTAAAAACTTTTATTATTGCACTTCTTTTTTTACACTCTTATTTTACTGTTTAACATGCAATCTTTAGATTGCATATACTGATCTTTGCTATGCCATAGCATAGCATAGATCAGTGTTATCGGCGATCTATGTATAGAGCCTGCCTGAGAACAGACTCTATACATAGATAGGACGGAGGTAAGTGGATTACCTCCGCCCATCGGTACAAGTGATCAGGACCCCATCGATCACAGCATATCCTCTCACTGAGTACCTTAGATGCCGCAATCGATGTGCTTTGCATTGTTTAAGGGGTTAATGAGAGGCAGTTGCGGGATCACATAAGCTATCAAGGAGTTGATTGAAACTACAGTTAATTTGAGAATAACAGGGACTTGTATGTCTCTGCAGCTTTGGATACATTGTAAGTGACTGCTTCTATTTTTTTGTAGATTGTTAGGTTACTGACATACAGACATCTCCTTGCCCTACAGTGTGCCGGAGAATGCATCAGTATGTGACATCCACGCTGCTGCGTATGGCACTGTATGTAGACCCTTAAGCCTGCATCTGCTGCTCTCCACTATCCTGCTGACAGATTGTCACCATCTAAATAACTTTAGGTTTTGATGGATTAAAATAGAAGATTGTAACAGGCAATGATGGAAATAAGCGGGAGTTTCATGTGTCTGCCAGGGTTTCTATTTAAATGTAAGCTAATGTCAGATTATTGTAACTACAGATAGCGGTGCAGAGAATAAAATAGCTGTAAAAAAATAAATAAATAAGATGTGTGTTCCAGAATAGTAACCAGATACAATGGCTGACGAGATAGAAATCTCTACAAATGTAATTGAGGAATCCTTAGTCGATGAAACATAAAGTCCATCACATTAATATCTCTGGAGAAAGATGGGACTACCGGAGAAGAACAGCTGCTCACATAGTGAGACAAGTGATGAATATTTTATCAGGGAGGGATCCCCAACCTAGTACAGCTTACCTACTACTTCCAATCAGCAAGTTACAATGTCCCTTCACTACTGTGACTTCATAGGATAGCAGAATCTGCAGTCTCTGTCGTTTCAAAATAACGTTTTGTTTTTTATAACGATCAGCGTTTAGACAGAACGACATATCGTATGGAAAAATCGTATTGCAATCGTTTTGCAATCGCTTAAAGAGGACCTGTCACCTCTCCCAGGCTCCCGGCCCCCCGCTGGAGCACCCTATACTCACCTGATCCCGCTGGGTCCCGCTTCTGGAGGTGGTCGGGTGACTGAGATATGAGCGCCCGAAGCCCGGCGCGGGCGCTCCTCAGATGAGTCCAACACTAATAGAGAATGACAGGTGAGTCTGACGCTCCATCATTCTCTATGAGTGTTGGACTCATCTGAGGAGCGCGCGCGCCAGGCTTCGGGCGTTCATATCTCAGTCACCCGACCACCTCCAGAAGCAGGACCCGGTGGGATCAGGTGAGTATAGGGTGCTCCAGAGGGGGGTCGGGAGCCTGTCACCCCAGCACGGGGGGTGACAGTTTCCCTTTAAGCCTATCTCACACATAGGTTAAATCGGTGAAAGACTGTTTATACAAATTTTTTGCGAACGGCCAACGACGATTTGAGAACATGTTCAAAGATCAAGATGAACGATTTCTCGCTCGTCCGCTATGTTTACACGGAACGATTATCGCTCAAATGCGATCGTTATCGTGCAAATTCGAACGATAATCGTTCAGTGAAAACGCAGTACTAAGCTATTTAATGATAGTAATATCTCATTTTTGGTTAGTTGGCTACAGGTCATCGTTGAAGCAGAATTTTGGGCAGGGGTCTTATTTTAGCGTGCCACCTTCCCGACATCTCACAGGGAGCTCAGTCTCAATACAGCAAGCCAAAGGAAGAAGAATGGTGGTTCTTCGGCTACATTCACACATCCCATAAAAAATGGTTTTAGAAACCATTCAAATGAATGCAGCAATTCACGCGATCCGTGCCGCGGCCCACAACCATGATCCCCAACATGAAAAAATAGGACATGTCCTAGTGCAAATCGTGGCACGATTCCCCCCCACCGCCCGGTAGCAGAGATGACAGGAGTGCAGGAGACAACTACTTGCCTACTTCCCCCGTGCCGGTAAACATGTGAGCCGGTCAGAATTGGGGGAATAGGAGAGTAGTTCTCTTGTACGCTCCTCTTATCTGCACTTCTATTGGGGGATCCGCGCCGCGATGCTCCTCCGGTCATCGTGGAGCACATTACAGCACGGATCCTGTGAATGAGGCCTTACGGGCACATAATCCTCAGTAGTGAATAGGATGGACAGACCATGGTGACCAGAACACAGACTCCAGACATGTATCTTTAAAGGGACTTTATTGCAACATGTTTCAAAGAATCACATTTCCTATTCATCAGGCATACATAATACAGCATTAGGCTTCTTTTTATAACAAACTAGTGATTGGTGACCCACAACGAGTGCCATTGGAACGGGTGCCCCTGTGACGCCACTGTAAGGATACACATAGTGTATCATAGTGCACAAAAGCTAACATTTTTTGCTATGATTGGCATCACAACTTTATAGTATTATTGTGCCCTTGCATGTGACCTCCGCAGCCAATCACTGGAGCTCACAGCCTTTAAAGATAAAGTTGTATCCACCAAGTAACCGCTTTAAAGAGCACCCATATCCGTAAGTAAATGCTACAAATGCAAATAGCAGCATGCCCTATGAAATTTACTTAAATATCAGGGATGAGATTATGTTTCGTTAAGAAAAGCATTACCAATGTATATTTCCACCTGTGCACTAACAAAGAGACAGGAGAACTATATGAGAATACCGCAAATAAATATGAGTCATAATTTAACACACTAGAAAGCGGAAATAAAATATCATAGGGATGATAGCAAAGCTATTACTGTGCAGTGATCCAGGCTATGCTTAGTAGAGGACATCCGACAGCTGGGCCCCAAGTAGGGTTCTGGCTCATTTTCTTAAATTTAGCCCTCATTCACCCTCAGAAACACCATCAGAAATTCAGGGCCAAGGGTCCATTTACACAGAAAGAGTATCTGACAGATTATCCGCCAAAGATTTGAAGCCAAAGCCAGAAATGGATTTGAACATAGGAGAAATCTAAGGCTTTTCTTTATGACATGATCTCTGTTTATAGTCTGTTTCTGGCTTTGACCAACAAAACAAAGTAATCACTGAACTCAAGGAGAACAGCGAAAAAAAAGTCCAATGAAGTACTCAATCAAGAGTCTCCACTGATGCCCCCAAAAATTTAAATATGCAAAACAAGAGTCCGTGGAGCCTCAGTTACGAGTCTCAAAACACGGGATAGCCAGATATCTCTAGCCTGTTGCCAACGGGGTGCCTCCATGATGGGGAGAGCACCACACCACCCTGATAAATAACCCCTTAAGTCCCACTCGGTTGCGAGTATTGGAACATAGACAGGGAAACAACAGGGTGGCCCCTTTTGTCAATGTCTAACTCAAGGTGCGAGTATTGCGATCATGACAAGGGCTTGCAAAGGCAGGCTTCCACCCACAGACAGCCGTTTCGGGGTTTTTGCCCCTCGTCAGTGTGGTTGAGTTAGACATTGACAAAAGGGGCCACCCTGTTGTTTCCCTGTCTATGTTCCAATACTCGCAACCGAGTGGGACTTAAGGGGTTATTTATCAGGGTGGTGTGGTGCTCTCCCCATCATGGAGGCACCCCGTTGGCAACAGGCTAGAGATATCTGGCTATCCCGTGTTTTGAGACTCGTAACTGAGGCTCCACGGACTCTTGTTTTGCATGTTTCTGGCTTTGGCTTCAAATCTTTGGCAGATAATCTGTCAGATAATCTTTGTATGTAAATGGACCCTTAGGGCCCTATTCTACGAGACGATTATCGATCAGATTATCGTTAAATCGTTTCAATCTAAGCCATTATCGTTCGGTTGAATAGCAGTTAACGATTAACGACCAAACGAGAAATCGGTGATCGTTTAATAAGACCTAGACCTATTTTTATCGTTGCTTGTTCGCAAATCGTTCGCATTGAATGAGACATCGTTCGCAGTAGTGACGGATGCAATAGCGACGACAAGACGACCGCAAGAACGATTATAAGTAACGATTATCGTTCCATGTAAATGGGTGAACGATTTCAGGTCTTTCGCAATAGCGGTTGTTTGGATCGTTTATCGTTAAAGATTATGCAAACGATAATCGCCCCGTGGAATAGGGCCCTTAGAAACATCTAGAGTCCAGGGTAAGGGGGAGAACACCCTAAGCACAGACTGGAAAACAACTTTGGATGCTGGATCTATCTATGTTCTAAACTGCTGACACTGTTAGATGCTGTTGAGTCAGGGAGACACATGGTACCTTTCATATATCCATCTGTGCTTCCATAACATACAAAAATGTATTTATTCTCTGGTTCAAAGTGTCAATGAGGCGTCCTCCTCCCAGGCTTGTCCCTCCTTGATGGACAGTCAGAGCTATTACAGGCTGGATAACCCCTTTAAGATATTCTGGTTTGTGAGGACGCAGCATGTTTGTGTGTTTGTTTTACCTTCACTGTGTCTAAGAGCCACAATGTGTTAATGTAGCTGTATGAGAGCTTTGTTACTTGGGGGAGATTGGATTTTTTAACGGCCTATTATGGGTTACACGTAATGTAATGAAAAGATATCCAATAATTCCGCCATTGTATTTTGGGTTTTGTTTTTACAATATTAAGCATGTTGTATAAATATAAATGAAATAATAACTTTGTTTTGTAGAACAATACAATTGTGCCAATGTTCTGTCTGTCTACAGGATTTGTCACATTGATGTCTTCTTTACCACTTGGACAGGTACAGTAGTGTTAGTTTAAGTCTATTCTTGACTTCTTAAAGGGGTACTCCGTCAAAAAAAATTTCTTTCAAATCAACAGGTATCAGAAAGTTATATAGATTTGAAATTTAGGTCTATTAAAAAAAATCTCAAGTCTTCCCATACCTATCAGCTGCTGTATGTCCTGCAGGAAGTTCTGTTTCCTTTTCAGTCTGACACAGGGCAGGAAAGGTTTTCTATGGGGACTTCCTACTAATCTGGACAGTTCTCGAAGATGTCAGCAGACGTGTCAGACTGGAAAGAAAACACCACTTCCTGCAGGACATACAGCAGCTGATATGTATGGGAAGAGTTAAAAGTTTTAAATAGAAGTAAATTACTAATTTGTATAACTTCGTGAAACCATTTGATTTGAAATAAAAAGATTTTTGCCGGAGTACCCCTTTAAGCATTCCTGACATAACTTATTGGTCTGTGAGTACCGTAATAAACCCAGGTCGCCTAGATGAGAAGCAAAATACATTGTCGCAACAAGACAACTACTTCAGACACTGCTACCTCACACCCACAGCAGTTATTGCTCTATGGGTGGCAACTAAAGTTGAGCGAAACTACAGTACGTTCAGGTATGCAGAACCCCAAACGCTCAACATTTGAGTCCTGGTGGCTGGAGAACATAGATGTGGCCCTAGGGCTGCCTGGAAAAATGGCGATGTTCTGCAGGCAACCCTAGGGTAGCATCCAAACTCTCCAGCCACCAGGAGTCAAATGAAAAGTGTTCACGGTTTCACATACCCGAATGTACTGTAGTGTCCTCCATCCCTAGTAGCACCATATTTCCTTTGTAGTGGTACTGTAGTGTCCTCCATCCCTAGTAGCACCATATTTCCTTTGTAGTGGTACTGTAGTGTCCTCCATCCCTAGTAGCACCATATTTCCTTTGTAGTGGTACTGTAGTGTCGTCCATCCCTAGTAGCACCATATTTCCTTTGTAGTGGTACTGTAGTGTCGTCCATCCCTAGTAGCACCATATTTCCTTTGTATGGGTACTGTAGTGTCGTCCATCCCTAGTAGCACCATATTTCCTTTGTAGTGGTACTGTAGTGTCGTCCATCCCTAGTAGCACCATATTTCCTTTGTAGTGGAACTGTAGTGTCGTCCATCCCTAGTAGCACCATATTTCCTTTGTAGTGGTACTGTAGTGTCCTCCATCCCTAGTAGCACCATATTTCCTTTGTAGTGGTACTGTAGTGTCGTCCATCCCTAGTAGCACCATATTTCCTTTGTAGTGGTACTGTAGTGTCCTCCATCCCTAGTAGCACCATATTTCCTTTGTAGTGGTACTGTAGTGTCCTCCATCCCTAGTAGCACCATATTTCCTTTGTAGTGGTACTGTAGTGTCCTCCATCCCTAGTAGCACCATATTTCCTTTGTAGTGGTACTGTAGTGTCCTCCATCCCTAGTAGCACCATATTTCCTTTGTAGTGGTACTGTAGTGTCCTCCATCCCTAGTAGCACCATATTTCCTTTGTAGTGGTACTGTAGTGTCCTCCATCCCTAGTAGCACCATATTTCCTTTGTAGTGGTACTGTAGTGTCCTCCATCCCTAGTAGCACCATATTTCCTTTGTAGTGGTACTGTAGTGTCGTCCATCCCTAGTAGCACCATATTTCCTTTGTAGTGGTACTGTAGTGTCCTCCATCCCTAGTAGCACCATATTTCCTTTGTAGTGGTACTGTAGTGTCGTCCATCCCTAGTAGCACCATATTTCCTTTGTAGTGGTACTGTAGTGTCGTCCATCCCTAGTAGCACCATATTTCCTTTGTATGGGTACTGTAGTGTCGTCCATCCCTAGTAGCACCATATTTCCTTTGTAGTGGTACTGTAGTGTCGTCCATCCCTAGTAGCACCATATTTCCTTTGTAGTGGTACTGTAGTGTCGTCCATCCCTAGTAGCACCATATTTCCTTTGTATGGGTACTGTTGTGTCGTCCATCCCTAGTAGCACCATATTTCCTTTGTAGTGGTACTGTAGTGTCGTCCATCCCTAGTAGCACCATATTTCCTTTGTAGTGGAACTGTAGTGTCGTCCATCCCTAGTAGCACCATATTTCCTTTGTAGTGGTACTGTAGTGTCCTCCATCCCTAGTAGCACCATATTTCCTTTGTAGTGGTACTGTAGTGTCGTCCATCCCTAGTAGCACCATATTTCCTTTGTAGTGGTACTGTAGTGTCCTCCATCCCTAGTAGCACCATATTTCCTTTGTAGTGGTACTGTAGTGTCCTCCATCCCTAGTAGCACCATATTTCCTTTGTAGTGGTACTGTAGTGTCCTCCATCCCTAGTAGCACCATATTTCCTTTGTAGTGGTACTGTAGTGTCCTCCATCCCTAGTAGCACCATATTTCCTTTGTAGTGGTACTGTAGTGTCGTCCATCCCTAGTAGCACCATATTTCCTTTGTAGTGGTACTGTAGTGTCGTCCATCCCTAGTAGCACCATATTTCCTTTGTATGGGTACTGTAGTGTCGTCCATCCCTAGTAGCACCATATTTCCTTTGTAGTGGTACTGTAGTGTCGTCCATCCCTAGTAGCACCATATTTCCTTTGTAGTGGTACTGTAGTGTCATCCATCCCTAGTAACACCATATTTCCTTTGTAGTGGTACTGTAGTGTCGTCCATCCCTAGTAGCACCATATTTCCTTTGTAGTGGTACTGTAGTGTCCTCCATCCCTAGTAGCACCATATTTCCTTTGTAGTGGTACTGTAGTGTCCTCCATCCCTAGTAGCACCATATTTCCTTTGTAGTGGTACTGTAGATATGCTACACAACATGAAGTACTATACACGGCCTAATGTATTTGGGTAAGTGGTAGGCGAAATAAGCATAGCTTCTGCAAAAGGTATGCAATTTTTATTAATCTATGTGCACATATATTCTAAATGTTTTTACTTACTAGGCCCTATGAGGGAGATTTATCAAACATGGTGTAAAGTGAAACTGGCTCAGTTGCCCCTAACAACCAATCAGATTCCACCTTTCATTTTCCAAAGAGTCTGTGAGGAAGGAGAAGTGGAATCTGATTGGTTGCTAGGGGCAACTGAGCCAGTTTCACTTTACACCATGTTTGATAAATCTCCCCCTATATGATTGGCCCTTAGGTCACTTTTGCAGTATTGCACTCATAAACATTGGCTTATGAACCATAGCATATTTTTTTAGGTCACTAAGCTGTAACTGTGCACAGGCCTGTAAGCTGCCAAAGGACTCCATAACTAATAAAAAGTATAAATGCTGAAAACTGATTAAACTGATATATAGGTATATTAGTGAGCTGTAAACAGAAGCTTAAAAACCTGCAATATATAGCACCCACTAGAGGTCACTTGAAGACACAGTAGCAACTCTAAACAAAAGTGGCATTGTTATTCTGTATATAAAATGCAGTCATGAATAAGCAATAACAAGGCAGCCATAAATAAGCAATAGCAATGGCGGCACCTCTGTACCTTTACTATGCCGTATGACTCATTCATCAATGTCTGCTCACCATACAAATACTCACTCAGCTGAATGAGAATTAGATACTTTGAGAAAACTGGGGAAATCTTTGACAAATGACCTCCTTAATAATAGTGTATAAGACACACCTAAACGCCAGTATGTGCCTATTAATACAATGCTTTACCACTGTACAGATTTACATATATATATACGAAAAACACCAGGTGTAGCTGACAGCATGTTACACATACAGTAATATAGTAGGGTATTTGTATATGCTAGCATTCTATATAGGTAATCAACAAAGTGCGCTGCTATTACATCACAGAGTGGTATCAATAAAGCTCATAATATCAGTAATATCATAATAACAGTAATACCAAGAAAGCTGCTATGATATCACAGGGTCCTTTTGGATAAGCTGCTAAGACATCATAAGGTAATACAGTAGCATAGTGGTTGCAATTGCAACCTCCCCCCCCCCCCCCCCCCCATTTTTGGAGTTCCCCTTTAATAATGTTTATAGTCCAAATTGTATTACTAGTAAAACTAAGTTTTAAGTCTTCATTAAGGCTTATAATCCCCATGTTAAACTGTTCCTATTCCAGATATTATATTAATCTTCTTTTTAGCAAAGATGAACAAACAGGAGTACAATCCCCCCATGTGAAGGTGACCTTAGTGTGTTCTTTCTTACTGTCCCGTGTGTCCTTGTGAAATAGTGGCTTCATCATCCGGATATTGCTTTAGAACTTCCAGGAAGGAAGTGTAACGAAAAGGAAATGTCACACGTTTTTGCAATTCCTACTTTGCACTTTGTCTGTGCCTTTAATAGTAATAAAGATGGATGTCACTTTAACTCCTTCAAGGTGTGGTCTTTTTTATGTTTTAGTATTTTTGTACAATAATAAAAGTTACATGTCACTCCAAGACATACACACATACAATACACACTACAATACTCCTGCACTGCAATGCATTACTGCCGTGGTTTACTGCCAGACGGGGGGACTTTGATTTGGCACCCCAATATTACAATGCAAGAGGCTGCAATGGGAGCTCACTTCCCCTACTAAATTCTGTAAATGGCATTTTTGCTTTTGACCATGGCATCTATGGGGTTAACAGCTCCAATCCTAGCTACTGCTGCAGGCTGTCTGCTGTATGTAACAAGTGACATCTGTAAACTCCAGAGGCCACTCCATCCCTGCAAAGTCATTTACCCCGAGTTGTGTTAAGTCATTCAAACACTCAATGTATAGTTATGTTATTTTGGGGCAAAGGGTTAAGGTCACAAGATTATTTAATTATGTATAATAGGGAGTTTTTAGATGATATATCAAAATGAATTTTCACCAAAATCACATAAAAGGGTACTCCAGAAAAAAAATATTCAAATAACTGGTTTCAGAAAGGTATATAGATTTGTAATTTACTTCTATTTAAAAATCTCAAGACGTCCCATACTTATCAGCTGCTGTATGTTCTGCAGGAAATGTTTTCTTTTCAATCTGACACAGTGCTCTCTGCTGCCATCTCTTTCGAAGACAGGAACTGTCCAAAGCAGAAAAGGTTTTCTATGGGGATTCGCTACTGACATCTGGGACAGAGATGTCAGTAGAGAGCACTGTGTAAGACTGGAAAGAATGCACCACTTCCTGCAGGGCATGCAGCAGCTAATTAGTACAGATTTTTAAATATAAATAAATAACAAGTATATATACCTTTCTGAAACTAGTTGATTTAAAAGAAAATGTTTTTTTCGCCGGATAACCCCTTGGGGGCTGGGTTCACACTTCGTATATTTCAGTCAGTATTGTGGTCCTCATAGCAACCAAAACCAGGAGTGGATTGAAAACACAGAAAGGATCTGTTCACACAATGTTGAAATTGAGTGGATGGCCGCCATATAACAGTAAATAACGGCCATTATTTCAATACCACAGCCAGGGGCGCCGCAATCATGAGGCGACCTGAATCGTCTGCCTCAGGCGGCGCCACCAGCTGTCATCATGGGGGCGGCATTCAGTGGCAGATTATAATATGAGCGGTTCGGGCGGCCGCCCACATTATAATCCGCCACTGACTGTACCCAGGGCCGCTTTAACCAGAGGGCACATGGTGCACGTGCACCGGGCCCCCTGGTTAAAGGGGCCCCCCCGAGCAGGCCGGCCGTTGCTATGTGCGACCAGTGCGGTCGCACAGGGCTCCGGCCACCAGCCTGTCAGGGGGGAGCGCCATGGATGGGTAATCTACTTACCCCTCCATGGCGCCCCCTGCAGGGCCCCCCCGTCCGCCGCTGCCCCCGTCCGCTGCTGCTGCGGCGCTTCAGCGCTGCAGCAGCAGCGACACTGACAGAGAGAGAGCCATTGGCTCCCTCCCTGTCAGTCACTCACTCTTGTGGCCGCACTTCCTGCGGTCACAAGAGGCCGCGCTCTCCCTCTAGCGGCCGACGTCACTGGAGCGTCGGCGCGAGGGTAAGGGGAGTGCAGCCTCTTGTGACCGGAGGAAGTGCGGCCACAGGAGGGAAGAGAAGAGGAACGCGTGGACCCAGGTGAGTAACAGTGTTTGTTTTTTTCAATGTTATATGGGAGGGGGAGCTATATACTACGGGGGGGGGGCACAGGGGGGGCACAGGGGGCTATATACTATTGGGGAGCACAGGGGGCTATATACTATGGGGGAGCACAGGGGGCTATATACTATGGGGGAGAACGGGGGCTATATACTATTGGGGAGCACAGGGGAGCTATATACTATGGGGGAGCACAGGGGGCTATATACTATTGGGGAGCACAGGGGAGCTATATACTATGGGGGAGAACAGGGGGCTATATACTATGGGGGAGAACGGGGGCTATATACTATGGGGGAGAACGGGGGCTATATACTATTGGGGAGCACAGGGGGGCTATATACTATGGGGGAGAACGGGGGCTATATACTATTGGGGAGCACAGGGGGCTATATACTATGGGGGAGCACAGGGGAGCTATATACTATGGGGGAGCACAGGGGAGCTATATACTATGGGGAGCACAGGGGGCTATATACTATGGGGGAGAACAGGGGGCTATATACTATGGGGGAGAACGGGGGCTATATACTATTGGGGAGCACAGGGGGGCTATATACTATGGGGGAGAACGGGGGCTATATACTATTGGGGAGCACAGGGGGGCTATATACTATGGGGGAGAACGGGGGCTATATACTATTGGGGAGCACAGGGGGCTATATACTATGGGGGAGAACGGGGGCTATATACTATTGTGGAGCACAGGGGGCTATATACTATGGTGGAGCACAGGGGGCTATATACTATGGGGGAGCACAGGGGGCTATATACTATGGGGGAGCACAGGGGAGCTATATACTATGGGGGAGCACAGGGGGCTATACACTATGGGGGAGCACAGGGGAGCTATATACTATTGGGGAGCACAGGGGAGCTATATACTATTGGGAAGCACAGGGGGCTATATACTATGGGGAGCACAGGGGGCTATATACTACTGGGGAGCACAGGGGGCTATATACTATGGGGGAGCACAGGGGGCTATATACTATGGGGGAGCACAGGGGGTTATATACTATTGGGGAGCACAGGTTAGCTATATACTATTGGGGAGCACAGGGGCTATATACTATTGGGGAGCACAGGGGAGCTATATACTATTGGGGAGCACAGGGGTCTATATACTATGGGGGAGAGCACAGGGGGCTATATATTATGGAGAGCACAGGGGGGCTATATACTATTGAGGGGGAGCACAGGGGGGCTATATACTATTGGGGGAGAGCACAGGGGGGCTATATACTATTGTGGGAGAGCACAGGGGGGCTATATACTATTGGGGGAGAGCACAGGGGGCTATATACTATTGTGGGAGAGCACAGGGGGGCTATATACTATTGTGGGAGAGCACAGGGGGGCTATATACTATTGTGGGAGAGCATAGGGGGGCTATATACTATTGGGGGAGAGCACAGGGGGGCTATATACTATTGTGGGTGAGCACAGGGGGCTATATACTACTGGGGAGAGTGCACAGGGGGGCTATATACTAATGGGGGAGCACACAGGAGGGCTGTATATAACTGGAGGAGCACATGAGGGTCTATATACTACAGGGACACCTTAAAACTATGGAGGCACAGAGGGGTGTAACTATGTAGGAGTACAGAGGGGTGTAACTACTGTATAGGGGTACAAGGGACCTAACTACTGTATGTGTTGGAGCCTAAAATATTTGTCTGGCAGATTCTGGAGAGAAGATTCACAGCCAGGAGAAGACTTCAAGGTGGCCCACGCTGGATGGAGAGAAAAAGAAAAGGTGACAGACTCTGATCGGAGAAGACGCCTCCGGTGAGTCACTGGATGTAACTTCACTCTGTTATAGGCTTGTACTGATAGGGGTCATGGTGTGGCGGTATTATGTAATGGTATCAATGGTGATATCTTTCTGTTTTGTTTAGTGCAGTTTTTATGTAATATGTAATCACTGAATGGTGGAAATAGTGTTATAAGGTAACTACTGTATGTATTGGGGCTCTTGATACAGTGTGGGGGCAAATTCAGTACATTATACAATGTGCAGAAAGGTAAGGGGGGGCCCACTCTTGAGGGCTGTGCACTGGGCCCACCAATGTATTAAAACGGCCCTGACTGTACCATGTACTGGAGCCCCCCCGCCCCCGGGCAGTATCTGTAATGAGATGCTGTGAGCGGGGGAGACTGTATTCATAAGCGCCGCGCTGTACTAAATCAGCCGCGCGGTGCTGATACTACAGCGCGGCGCTTATGAATACAGTCTCCCCCGCTCACAGCATCTCATTACAGATACTTCCCGGGGGCGGGGGGGCTCCAGTACATGCATTCCACGTCCGTGATCCGTCAGGATCACGGAACGTGGGAATGCAGCCTTAGTCCCCCGGCTGATGTGCGGCTGCCCGGGGTGTCCCGTCCTGTCCCCGGCAGCACGCGCATCAGAGAGCTCCCCGTGCGCCGGAAGTCACAGGCACAGGCGCACGGGGAGCTCTGTGATGCGCGCGCTGCCGGGGACAGGACGGGACACCCCGGGCAGCCGCACATCAGCCGGGACCAGACCAGAGAGGCTCGACGGGGGAACGGAGGGCAGGTGAGTTGTGTGCTGTTTTTTGTTTTTGTTTTATCTGCTGTGCAGGGGGGGGGGGGGAGAGGGGGACCATCTATAAGGTAGGGGGGGAAGGGGGCCATCTATAAGGGAGGGGGGAAAGAGGGGGACGATCTATAAGGGAGGGGGGAAAGAGGGGGACGATCTATAAGGGGGGGGGATCATCTATAAGGGAGGGGGAGAGGGAAGAGGGGGACCATCTATAGGGGGGGGGCATCTATAAGGGAGGGGGGAAAGAGGGGGACCATCTATAAGGGGGGGGCCATCTATAAGGGAGGGGGGAAAGAGGGGGACCATCTATAAGGGGGGGACCATCTATAAGGGAGGGGCGGGAGGGGGACCGTCTATAAGGGGGGGGAAGAGGGGGACCATGTATAAGGGGGAGAGGGGGACCATCTATAAGGGAGGGGGAAAGAGGGGGACCATCTATAAGGGGGCATCTATAAGGGAGGGGGGAGAGGGGGACCATGTATAAGGGGGGGAGGGGGACCATCTATAAGGGAGAGGGGACCATCTATAAGGGAGGGGGAGAGAGGGAAGAGGGGGACCATCTATAAGGGGGGGGGGAAGAGGGGGACCATCTATAAGGGGGGGGAGAGGGGGACCATCTATAAGGGGGGGAGAGAGGGAAGAGGGGGACCAACTATAAGGGGGGGGGGAAGAGGGGGACCATCTATAAGGGGGGAAGAGGGGGACCATCTATAAGGGAGGGGAAAGAGGGGGACCATCTATAAGGGAGGGGGGAGAGGGGGACCATCTATAAGGGAGGGGGGAGAGGGGGCAGTAGTGGATTATAATGTGGGCGGATTGACGGGGGGGGGGGGGGGGGGCGTCATTCTATAGTTCGCCTCGGGCAGCAGAGAGGCTAGAATCACCCCTGACCACAGCCGTTGTTTTAAAATAACAGCAAATATTTGCCATTAAATGACGGCCATCCACTCAATTACAACATTATGTGAACAGAGCCTTTCTGTATTTTCAATCCACTCCTGGTTTTGGTTGCTATACAGCCTCACAAATACAGCCTCAAATATACATAGTGTGAACCCAGCCTAATGCAGCAGTAAGGGAACCAAACTTAAAAAAAAGTCCATCAGATAACATTTGAACTGAGACTGTCCTGGTGTAATGACAGAAGAACTAGTTGCTAGGGATGTCACAACCACAAAGAAAAAGCTATCATCATTGTATGCAAAGGAAAAAAGTTTTCTTTATTTTTCTTTATATTTTCTTTCTATTTATTTTATAACTCTGATGGCAGTCACAGAATGCAAACCTGTGCGAGACAAAACTCATGCACTGTAGGGAGCAATGTACCTGCTTGAGGAGGAGATTTCGGGCACAGTCCTTCTGCCACCTAATAATTCCATTCACTGAATACAAAGATTTGTAAAATAATAAGGTATTAAAATATAAATGATATAACCAAGTTGAGGAATCTATTATCCTTGAACAAAATAAATAAAAACCTTTAAAAGGCTGCGTATGTTAGGCCGTGTATCCCTAGCAACCAGTCTGTGGCAAATGACTTCTCAGGTCACAATTGGATCGGTAGGTGGTGACATGAGAGAAGGAGAAGAGCAGATTGGCATCAGCCCACCTCTCTGCCTGTACTATTAATCTTTGCAAGGGTGAATTTACTATAGAAAAATGTTGCACCAATGCAATTTAATTCTATACGTCTGCGTTGGGTGGTTTTGAAGGCAAGCATGTGGACGTCTGTAAGCCAGGTCCAGCTGCTGACATTTCTTCAACAAGTCTGCGCGTTCAAATTCACCCTGGCCAGCTTCACTCCAGCCTAACACTGCCATATTTTTGAATATCTATTATGGCAGCAGCCTGAATGTTCATTTTGGGTCTGTAGACTGTAGCGGGAAGTTGGGCAGGACTTGTGGTAATAATATGGATACAATAATATTGATGTAATACAGTATATATACACAGAGTACATCAATTCTCACTTCTCTCCACATTTATTTAAATGTTTTCAATCATTTCATAAAATATCTAACAGTTGTCATTGGTGGACGCCTGGGTACTAGAACATTGGGGCAGAAATGCTCAGTTTAGCATTTCTACCCCTTCATTTTAACAATCAGTGGGGTCTCGGCATCTGGATCGCAGTGTCAGAAATTTTATGAAATAATAAGTACAATTGCATAAATTGTTCATGTCCTCTATGCAACGGGACCGCAAAACCAAAGTTGTAACTTTTTTTTCTTCCTTTTTAAAATCTACACAATCTTGCACATTTAATAACTATGAAAATTGTGCTAAACAAAGCCAAAGTCATCCTCCAGCACTTAGAAGAGAAAAAAACCCTGTGGAGAGAACCTCTAGGGAACCATGGCTAAAGGATTGCCCTTCCTCTGGGCTTAGAGGGTTAATGCCAAACTATAACTGACCAAATGAAAATAAAATTGATATTGTCATTGCATATCTGGTACTATGCTCAAACAGCTAATATTTACAATAATACATGCATCATTACACTTGCAAAAGAGAACCAGTTGTAGAGTAAAAATTAGAAAGAGGAAGGGGAGATGTTTTTCTCTAGATTTTCTTGTAAAAGAGAGGAAGGGAAAGATAAGATAGGAAGTTATATCTATTCCTAAACCCCACCCTCTTCATAGCAATACACTAGGCATACAGATACTTCTCTGTCTTAAAGCAGAACCACCATTATTCAGGCATAAATAGGGGTCAGTTCAAGGGACATTGACCAAGGTTACAACGGTACATAGAAGGCATCAATATCTAACTATTCAATATTTACTTCAACACACTTATTTTCATGTAAACCTATTCACCTATGGTGTCTTGCACAGCTGGATATAGGGGTAAATTGTATTATTGGCCTTTACTGATTTCCAGCGAGGTTGGTTTCCCTTTAGGCTTTAATATTTGCTTATTTTGTGCTTTTGGAATTGTTCATTTGTTGAGAAAGCTTTTCAACAGTATCAGTAGTAGCTACATTTTATTTGTGTTCTATACAGGGGTAGGGAACCTTGGCTCTTCAGCTGTTCAGCCCTGCTCTAAGACCACAGTCGCACGTTCATACAGATGTCTGCAGCCATGACCTGCAACTACAGATGTGTATCCGCATCCATCCACAATTGATGCTCACTGCTGTTTAATAGATCCATAGCTGCTACAGATGTCTAAAAGGGTCCATTAAAATCAATAGGTACTATACTGTCCCTAATTCTGGATCTGTAACTGTGGACACTATAATACCGATGTGTGAAAGGAGACTAAGATTCTTTTTTTTAATATATTTATTGTTTTTCACATATAGAAAATACAGCATAGATTTGTGGACGACAACCCACCATTGATATAGGAACATAGTAAGCTTAAAAACAAAAGGAGACGAGCAATTATCCAGAAAAATTACAGTACAATACAAAAACTTGCACGGTAGCGTCAGCGCAAAAAAATTCCAAAGTGCAAAATTGCGCATTTTTGGTCGCATCAAATCCAGAAAAAATGTAATAAAAAGTGATCAAAAAGTCGCATATGCGCAATCAAGGTACTGATAGAAAGTAAACATCATGGCGCAAAAAATTACACCTAACAGAGCCCCATTGACCAAAGGATAAAAGCGCTATAAGCCTGGGAATGGAGCGATTTTAAGTGACATATATTTGTTAACAATGGTTTGAATTTTCTAAAAGCCATCACATAAAATTAAAGTTATACATGTTACATATCGTTGTAATCGTAACGACTTGAGGAACACGGCGTAAATGCAAAACTCCCCGAAATCAAAACAAATTCCTTTTTTTTTTTCAATTTGACAGCGCAAATGATTTTTTTCCGATTTCACTGCATATTTTATGGAAAAATAATGCCTGTCATTGCAAAGTACAATTGTTTTCACTAAAAATAAGTGCTCATATACGTCTCTAGGTGAAAAAATGCAAGCGCTATGTTCTTTTAAACATAAAGTGGAAAAAGCAAAAGCGCAAAAACGAAAATTGGCTTTGACCTTAAGGGGTTAAAGGCTAATACCACTTGCTTAATCTCTGCGTAAGAAAAGAACAAATAAAGGTTTTCCATTTTTTTTTAAAAAAAAAAGCTTTTTGTGGATTTCTCCTTAGTACGCATCACCTCCAACTGGTCGTGAAACATGTAGTTTTTAACTTGACTAATCACATCATTAGGCGTAGGCATTTGAGGGTCCAACCATTTAGCCAGCAATCATCTCTTACTTACCAGGAGAAAAAACATGTGTGAGAAGAGTAATTACATCATCTCCTTTTCATACTGACTTGGACTGAATTCACATCTGTATTGTCCGACATAGCATAGTGTCAGGATATGTTGCACAGAAAGCACCCATAAACTTACAGCATGGTTTGTCAAGCTTCACAGGGGTATAGGAAACTTTCAGTGTATTCAGTCTTTCCTTTTGTTTTTTTTGTTTACATTTTGTCATGCTGGAGCAAACAAGCACTTCTTGTCATGCTGCGGCCTGAAACTGGAGCAAACAAGCACTTCTCCCTGTTCATTTCTAGCAATTGTTGGGGGTCTCAACACAGCAGTAAAAAATATTGACATGTCTCTATAACATGTCGATTGTTTTAAAAAATGAAAATCACACTTTAACTTGTATGCATCCCAAAAAGATGTGAAAAAAGAAAATAAGGCCCTAAAAGACATAAAAGCAATAAAAATGAAAAAGCTCCATGGGTCCATAAGGTCAAAATTCTCCCAGTCCTTAAAAGGTTAAGGACTTAGTGGTGAATACCTAAAGGGGCATTATACCCTGAACATCCCTGTAGTTAATGAGAAGTCGTCCAGATTTATCAACACTCTCGCAGAGACTGTTTCTAGCGCTGCCTAAAAGCTGCTATTAATATGAAAAACATGTGACATGTTTTATTTTAAATGTCACATGCCGGATGATAAATGTCTCTAATACTACAGACTGCTCGAAAATAGACACAACCTCTCCGCCGCCCCTGATCCCATGTGCACTTGTAAAAAATGTGTCTGGAGATATTGCTCACTTTGCACCAAACACATGCCTGTCACGGCCTGTTATAGTTTAGGAGCAGAAATAGGTTGTAACGGTGTGCTAGATTCGCCGCAGCCGCACAACACCCCCATAGGCCACTGTTATATGGCCACATTACAGTACCTATTTCACATTAATATTTGTAAGCCAAAACTGGTTCCTATATTTCTAGAAAAACTTTTCTCTGTGAAAAAGTTCCACTTCTGGTTTGGATTACAAATAATGACCAAAATAATACAGTGTGAACATGACCTTAGGCCAGTTTCCCATTTCTACATGTGTGACACTTAACTGCAAGTTCTGCCCCACCATGGCTCTAATAACCCTAATGGACAAATCCATAGGGATCTACAATATTAACAGTTCAAGACATCAGACCAGTGGTTAAGGTGTATTATTATTACACCTTAACTGTAATGGTACCTTGACACATAGCATATCCACAGCAGATTTCTTGCTGCAAATTCGCAGCGAAATCCGCTGTGAATACTTGCCAATGTATTTGAATGGGTTGACATACTCGCAGTGGGATTGTCATCCCGCTGCGAGTATGTGAAACTCAGCGCTGTTAACCCCCGCAGCCACGGAACATACATCACCTGCTTCAGGCTCCTGCTTGCTTTGGGGCCACCCAGCATCTCCTGGCGGTCAGCCAATCAGTGCAGGTAATGTATGCTCCGGGCCGGGGGCTGCGGGCAGCGGAGGGTTAAAGTCTGCTGCGGATATGTAACCCCATAGAACTTTACACTACCAGGATTCGCAGCAGATTTCGCTGCAAACTCGTAGCATGAAATCCACTGCGGATCCGGTACGTGTGAAGCTACCCTAAGGGTGCGTTCACACCTACAGGATTCACAGCAGATCCTCAGCAGATCAGCAGCAGATTTGATGGTGCAGATTTGATGCTGTGTTCAGTTATTTAAATGAGATCTGCTGCGGATCTGCTGCGGATCCGCAGCAGAAAATAAGCTGCGGTTCCGGTAAGTGTGAACGTACCCTAAATGCGGATTTTCTGTTTTGTGAGTTTTAGACCAAAAAGTTAAGTAAAGAAAAAAAAAACATATTTTCTAAAAATAACAAGTGGTTTTTGCTGCCACACAGGTGTTCATATGAGCCGCAGCTGGATGGCCAGCATAGTTAGGGTATGCTCAAATAATTAAATATACCTGTATATAGATTTCTGCCATGGATTTATAGCTTGCATGCCAAGATTTTAAACATAAATAGGTCCTACTCAATGGGGCTAATCTGCATCCAGACCACCCAACCCAATTCCCATTGTATTCTGTGCAGATATCATGCTGAGAAGTGACCTGCTCTGAGTGTTTTTCTGTGATATGGATTTCAGATCTGGGCTATAAAAAAAAAATCAATGACATATTCTAATTAAAAGCAATGAGATTTGGATTTCATGCAACTTGTGCCATGAACCTGCCCTGTGCTGACGTTAAACTGAACATGGATAAGTCAGCTGTATGGTTTAAAGAAGTGGTATTTTCATGATACCCCCAGATATTGGCCCCTCTGTGGCACCTTATATGCTAATGAGCACATAGACACTTATCTGGGCAGTCATGACCACTCAGCTCTCAGTGAGGAGCATGCTCATATGGTTCCTACTGCCCGTCTAATGTTATTATTGAAGCCTATAGACTGTCAAGGGGGCGGAGACTACTGCACAGTTGTCAACAGGGTCTGAACCCGAGTTCTCTACCACCAAGAACTGATGGCCGCCCAGTTGACAGTCTTTGGACTTATGAGAATATGGGGCTCCAAAATTAATAGCACTAACACCTAGAAAACAAAGGAAGACAAGACAACAACAAAGTGCAGTAATCTGTGGATCAGTGGCTATACATAGCTGATGAGGGCTGAAGTTACTTAAGCACCATACAGGTCCTCTTTAATTCATATGTCATGCAATCCAGTTATGCTGAGTAGACAGCTTCACGTTACCTAGTAACACCTATTTTATTAAAGAACATCTCAATAAATGAGATTGCCTCCAGCACTGTGTACAGAGACAGGGAAGGGAGCTATATAAACACTAATAAAAAAATGACATTCAGAATACCAATAAAAAAAATTATTATAATTTTATTTATTTAAGTGCCATCAGATTATGTAAATAATAATGTCAATCCTGTCTCTTATTCCCAAATATGTGAATAAAAGCTACATTATTGCTACAGTCCCCTACATGATGCTGTGCCCAATGTATTCCTATGGGTCACGGACACATGAGATATTTTTTGTTAATTATAACAATATCCCAAAGTTTTCAACAACCTAGGATTTATGTGATAATCACGCATCGCATGCCATTCCCCCCACCCCCCTTTAGGTTTCTATTAAAATCACATGTGGTATTGTGCAATCACTTTGTTATGTAATATCGAGGAGCCACTTTCTAAAGTAAAGTAAAAAAAAAAAGCAATGGATTTTATTGCGTGCAACACTGTGACATCATATAACTTTGCTAAGTACAATGACATGTAATTTTGCAATACAGTTCTGTGTGTGCTTCATTACAGGAGATTATTATGGCTGAATTATGGCTGAATTGACTTTCATCTTCACATCTCTAGTAATGCCCTTGAATGAATGAAATAATAAAGGGGTTGTCCGGTGAAAATCTCTCTCTCTCAAATCAACTGGTGTCAGAAAGTTATATAGATTTGTGATTCACTTCTAATTCTAAAACTTAAGTCTTCCCTTACTTATCAGCAGCTGTATGTCCTGAAGAAAGTGGTTTATTCTTTTCAGTCTGACACAGTGCTCTCTGCTGCCACCTTTGTCCATGTCAGGAACTGTCCAGAGCAGGAGTGGCTTTCTGTAGGAAATACCTACTGCTCTGGGAAGTTCCTGTCTCGGAAAGAGGTGGCAGCAGAGAGCACTGTGTCAGAAAGAAAACAACATTTCCTGCAGGACATATAGCAGCTGATAAGTACTTGAAGACTTGAGATTTTTAAACAGAAGTAAATCACAAATCTCTCTAACTTTCTGAAACCAGTTCATTTGAAAGAAAAAGATTTTCGCTGGATAACCCCTTTAAGGGATATGTAGTTTCTCAAGGGGGATATGATGTCTTCAGTATTGAGGCACAGGGCATGTAAGGGCAACACATTGGGGCACATTTATTACAACTGTCTTCAATTTACAGTTACACAAAAAGTTTTTATAATGGACAATAAATGTTGCGCACACATGTACGCCAAGTATTGGTGCATTCTTCTTAGTGTAACAATAAAATAGAAGAATTTCTGTCTCAGTCAGAACCCTGCGTTAGGTTTGTATAAACTTTACTAACTTCTAACTTTGTAAAACTATCACATTTTGGAAAACTACTTGAATCCATTGAAACATAGAGTATTAGCCGTCAGCATCTAAGAGTATTGAGCGCCTGTGAATTCCAGCAGGTCTAGCAGCAGGTTATTATGAGGATTACGGTGTCAGGGCTGTCAGCACTCACCTGTCTCAGGTGTCTCAGCAGCTCAGTAGCCTCCTCCTGTCTCCCCTGTTTAACCAGCAGCATCATGTCCTGGATCATCCTGATCCTCCTGTGATAGGGGGGGAGGTTTGAGGATACACTTTTTCCAAATTTATCCCCAGACTTCACCCCAAAAGACCAGAAGTCTCCTCTCTCCCTGGCAGGGGTGCTCCTCCGGGATCCGGGGGGGTGCTGCTGAGGGCTTTCCCCTCCAGCACTGGAAGCCTGGCAGACCTTGGTCTGCTTGGTGCCCATGATGGTAATAATTATCCCTCAGGAGAGGCATCCGAAAAGATCTCGGTGGGGGTCACACAGCAGAGCAAATGTGTAGATGAAGAATGACCTCTTTAGGAGAGGCAGTTCTGCATGCAACAGGTCAATGATCCACAGTCACTCCAGCAATGGCATCACAAGATGAAGACATCCTCACGGTTTATACCGGAGATTCCAAAATACAACATTGTATCCAGCGGACACAGCTGGAAGTCCCTTTCCTCTTCCGCCACCTCTGGTGTACAGCAAAAAATTAAAAAATAAAATAAAAATAGTATAGTACTGTGTTAGCCAGAAAAATCTATGTGATGGTGCTACTGTTTAGGAAACACAAAGCTGCCCCCACCTCCCAAGCCTCCTCCAGGCTACACAACTTTCTACCATACATCCAGGACAACAAAGAACGAGCACTAAGGAGACAAGAAGGCAGCGATCACCTGGGCAGATGTGGCCTCCCCCATCTAAACTGTTGCACGTCCTTATGAAGCCCCAGGATCAGCAGCAGCAGAGAGCTTTCTAATGACAGGGGGAGGGGGAAGGACAGACACATCATTTGACACGCAAAAGTCTCAGCCTCTCAGCACAGACTCCCTGGCACTGGGAATCAATCCGATTAAAGTCTCAGGAGCCGGGCTGCTGCTGCTGGTGCTGCTGCTGCAACTTGCGGCTTACAGCCAAGGAGGCGGGGGGGGGACAGGGGGTTTCCTCTGGCTGCAGCCCAGGAGCTGGCAGGTAGGAGTTCGGTGTCTCTGAGCCTCTCCTGTAGCCAGCATCACTTCCCATAGACTCAGGGAGAGGGGGCTGTGTCTCTTGTCAGGGAGAAGGCGTTTCCTGTGTGTGGAGCTGGCCATTCTCATGCTAGGAAGAGGTCTGCTGGGCATGTGCCAGGAAAAGCCCCTGTACATCCATCAAGGCTGAAACAGACGAAATCAGGGAGCCCCCCGGTGCGGATGTCCAAGTTGTCCGTTTTTATAGGAGCCTTAAAACGGCAAAGCTTATAAAACTGCACACATAGTATTTCCGTCAGTCTTTTGGTCAGTATTTTCTCAACCAAAACCAGAAGTGGGTTAAAAAACAAAACACAGAAGCTGTGCAAATCTTTCCATTATAATTTTTCTCTGTCAGTTCCATTCCTGATTTTGACTACAAATATTAATTGTAGCATCAAGCACACATAAGTGGCACAGAAATGGGCATTAAAATAGGCACACAATACCCTGATATAAATATTTAAATGGAATAGAATAATAACAATAATAAAAATAATAATAATAGTAATAATAATAATTGGGTCACTGATCTCGCACTGCTAACACACAGATAGGGATACTGCACATCCACACTGGTTCAGCCTGCTCCAAAGTGATTCTAGGTATAAATAAGGACATTAAAATAAGCTGACGGGTGCTTTTTCTTTACTTGAAGAAGTAACTGGTGTTTTTAAGGGTTAAATAACTGTGGGTGACTGAGCTCACACTGTATACACAGACATGAATGTCCTGCATACAACTCAGTTCAGTTCAGCCTGGCCCAACATAGTTAAAAAAGCTGGAATCAAAGTATGGGCACATTTTACTGATTGGAATAAGTATCTGGTGTTTTCAATAGGTTAGGCTGGTTTCACACATTGCAGTTTTTAAGCCAAAACCAGAAGTGGATTCAAAGTAATGGGTAAAATAAAGACGCACTTATATTTTTCTTTTCTGCCAGATCCACGCCTGGCTTTGTGGACGAGGGGTGTAGTAGTAGAGGTATAGTAGATGAGCGTCTTAGTATTAGTAGAGGTATAGTAGATGAGGGGTGTAGTGGTAGTAGTAGAGGTATGGTATATGAGGGTTGTAGTGGAAGTAGTAGAGGTATAGTAGATGAGGACATGGAGAGAAAGGAGCGCTGCACCTCACACCTATGGCGGACACTAATGCCTCTCGGCTACATTTAAAAACCAATGCCAGAATGTTGGTATATAATTTGATCAAACCATATTGCCTCATGTACCATGTGCAGGTCCCCTGGTTCACATGAGTTCCTACACTAACTCACCACTGTGTCAGTCAGTGGCCGCCAACCACCGGGTGTAATTTTTTGCGCCATGATCTCTACTTTCTATCGGTACCATGATTGGGCATATGCGACTTTTTGATCGCTTTTAATTACAATTTTTCTGGATTTGATGCGACCAAAAATGCGCAATTTTGCACTTTGGAATTTTTTTGCGCTTACACCATTTACCATGCAAGATCAGGAATTAAATAAATTAATAGTTCAGGCGATTACGCAAGCAGCGATACCAAACATGTTTATTTATTTTTATTTATAAAATTGGGAAAGGGGGGTGATTCAAACTTTAGGGGAGAGGATTTTTTTATTAATAAAATAACTTTTTTTTTTACACACATACTAGAACTCCCCCTGGGAGACTTCTAGTATCACTGCTCTGATCTCTCATTGAGTTAAGCAGTATAGATATACTGCATAGACCAATGAGATAGGCATTCTATTGCTTTCGGCTGCTGCCGCCGAAAACAATGGAATGCTGAGTCGGGATCAGTACCATTACGGCACAGACTCCGGCCAGGTGAGGATGCGGGGATCGCTCCTCCGCGATCACGTCGCGGGGAGGTGATTCCCCCCCCACTAGACACCAGGGATGGGTAAAAGCAGCATTTTAGATGCAGCTGTCAACTTTGACAGCTGCATTTAAAAGGCTAATTAGTGGGAACAGCGATCGGAGTGTGCCTGCAAATAGCCGCTAATGCCCACTAATAGCCGCGGTTGCCGTGGGACCCCTCTCTGAATGCCTCCACCCGCATGAGGAACAACCCCTCTCTGAACGCCCCCACCCGCAGTTACGCCTTCATGGGGGAAGGGGTCAGAAAATAACTGAAGAGGGAATTTTTAATGGAGTTACGTTGTATTACAAAAATATAGCAGTTTTCTTCCAATAACAGCACCATACCTTCACCTTCTATGGAACCAACCTGCAATACCATTTACAAACTGAGGACAACAGTGGCGCTGCTTCTGGATGAAAGCAGCTAATAATCTCTTAAAGCCAACAGAAAGAGAGGAACTTTGTGTGTTAACTGAGTCCAGCCTGGGCCTAAGTGGTTCTGGGTATAAAGTCTACCACCTAAATGGGCAGTCAGGGATTTTTTTTCTTACTTGAAAAAATAACGTGTGCTTCCAAAGAGTTAAATAACTTTGTGACTAGAGATGAGCGAACCTGGAGCATGCTCGAGTCGATCCGAACCCGAACTTTTGGCATTTGATTAGCGGTGGCTGCTGAACTTGGATAAAGCCCTAAGGCTATGTGGAAAACATGGATATAGTCATTGGCTGTATCCATGTTTTCCAGACAACCTTAGAGCTTTATCCAAGTTCAGCAGCCCCAGCTAATCAAATACCGAACATTTGGGTTCGGATCGACTCGAACCAGGTTCGCTCATCTCTATTTGTGACATTTTTTATAGCCAGAACAACTTTGGGCCAGGCTGGTACAAACTGAATACAATGTGCAATATCCCCAACTGCATGCCTCCTAATTCTTTATTGGTGCTGTCTACCCACTTCTATGCCAAGGAGCAAATTTGGACCAGACTGAATCCTTGAGTTTAAAGCAGGGAATCCCTCTCTGTGTGATTCTATCAGGATAGAATTACTACTCTTTCGTGCTGAGAAGCAGAAGGATCAGTAATGAGTTTATGGATGTGCGACCATGTCTTTTTTTTCTCCCCACTGAATTACTTGGTATATTCTGTCCCCTGATTTTTTTTGTTTTTGCCTTTGCCCAACACTCCTGCTCCACCCAGGTGGTTTTAATTAGTAATTGTACATAGGGTCGGTATCTAGCTTCCTTCAGTCTTTTGACTAAAAGCACAAGGTGAGCTTTTTCCCTCACCTGCTTTTTTGTGGGGTGGGGTGTGGTGCAGTGCCATGCGGCGGCCAATATTGCAGCAGCGCAGTGTCTTAGGGGTGGTAGAGCCCAGAGGCCAATGCCTACGTGTGTCAGCATTGGGGTTGCTGGGCAAATGGATGATTCCTTCCTCGGGGGCTGTTGTTGTGGTGGTGGCAGTCCCCATGTGGTGTTGCACCACTTTTTGGTCAGGAAACCGTGAAATGGTGCATAGGCATGTACACTTTAATGAAATTGTAACTAGAGATGAGCGAACCGGGTTCGGGTTTGAGTCGATCCGAACCCGAACTTTCAGCTGAACTTGGATAAAGCCCTAAGGCTATGTGGAAATCATGGATATAGTCATTGGCTGTATCCATGTTTTCCAGACAACCTTAGAGCTTTATCCAAGTTCAGCAGCCCCAGCTAATCAAATGCCGAACGTTGGGGTTCGGATCGACTCGAACCCGGTTCGCGCTTCTCTAACTATTAACCCTTTATAAACATCAATAACTTATTCATGCTGATTCGAACATATTGACGTACAATATCTTTAATTGTATACTCTCAATGTGTGGTCAGTAGCCCAATCATTTAACCCTTTAAAAACATCAGTTATTTGTTAGAATAAACAAATCAGGCAGCTATGTCCCAGTGTAATACAGACAACCATCAGCGGACAACCGAGCAAACTCTTGCTCATTGTCTGGGTCGGCCTTCAAACTCTCTGTCCCTTATTTCCCTTAACGATTGGATTCTGGTGTTAAAACAACATTTGTCAAATCTGTATTCCCACCCCCACAAGCACAATGGGTTAAAGGGAATCTGTCAATTGTTAAATTCTGCCTGAACTACAGTACAGTACAGTGCACTGCAATTTAGGATCTGTTCACACTTGGTTTTTGGTCCATATTTTCAGCCTTTTTTTAACCCTTTTTTAGCAATTTTTTTCAGGCATTTATAGACCAAAAATAGACTAAAATACATTTTGTGAACATAACTTTACTCTGAAATTTGAATTTGAATTTGTTAGATTTGTAATGTTTACAGTATGTCTTGCTGCTTAGCCTCTTACCTGTGTAGAAATACTCACCCCCTCCCCGCTGCTGCCTGTGGCCACTAAAGGCCACAAACGATTATGGGCCGTATTTGGCTGATATCGGCCATTACGGCCGATAATCGTCCTGTGGAATACTGTGGCTGATCGTTGCAGTTGTTTGTTTTTCAAACATGTTAAAAAACAAGCAACTGTGATAGCAGCGATCTGCTGCTGTCGCTCCGTGGAATAGGAACGGTGGCAGCAGACCGCCACTATCCTCTATTGGCTGTCCGGATGGTCTAGCGATCACCTGGGCAGCCCCCCGCAGCTCTCCAAGGCCCCTCCTGCACTCACCGCTCGCTGCTGCCGCCTGTAATAGCGGTGGCAGCGAGCGGGAACGAGGAGCAAACGAGCACTCACAGCTTGTGTTCTCCTCACAGTCGGCCCGTGGAATAGGGCCCTTTAGTCACCACTTAGGAAAACCCCAGTATGGTCAAAGCCACAATTAGGAGCCCCTCTATAATAATGTGGTATGCATCACTGCTTGCTATTTTTAGAAGGAGGTACTGTAAGTGGTGATGCTATGTATGGCCACATAAGTCTTTACACTTGCTGGACTTATTACTCTGCACCTGACCAGCAGGTATAGGGCTGAACCTTTGTGTGCCTTAGATTTATACGGCAGCATGCTGTATTCTCATAAATTCATGCTGAAGTATTAAGGCACTGGTGCACAACCTTCTGCCCTCCAGCTGTTGCAAAATTACAATTCCCATCATTACAGGACATCCTCTTGCAGTCCAGGCATAAAGGGAATAGTAGTTCTATTGCAGTCTATAGGTGTGCCAATGGTACATACAGTGGCGAAGAAGCACGGTGTAAACTCAGCCTAAGCTTGTAATTTCTTCATGTATTTGCAAAAAATTATCAAATATATTGGACTGAAAAATATATCTTGCTGAAAAAGCTCCAATACCTTATTACTATCTATGTGATGGGGAATAGCAGAATACAACTGAGGACTTCAGTCTGATAGGAGGCAAGATCCATCCTGATGTGTGATCCTAGCCTATGCCATGTCTGACTCACTGTATAGGTCTAGTAAAAAGGAGGGCAGACTTTGATCTCAGGAGGGAAGCGACTGCTGCTGCCACCCCTGACATATTTACACACTCACACTTCCTCTAAGCAAACTGTGACACCTTCTGGGGGATGGGCAGTATACA
Organism: Dendropsophus ebraccatus; assembly: GCF_027789765.1. NCBI lineage: Eukaryota > Metazoa > Chordata > Amphibia > Anura > Hylidae > Dendropsophus > Dendropsophus ebraccatus. The sequence continues at coordinate 41,711,928 of NC_091464.1, forward strand.
GTAAAAGGCAATTTATTCACTTGCAAAAAAACTTTTAATTTTATTAACTCAGAATCCTCTGTGCACATGTATCTATTTATGTTGCCAGTGAGACTCACAATTTACAAGGCAGAGATTCAGCATTGCGTCCTTTGTTACTATAGCCTCTGATAGGAAATAGCATGGGATGGATATAATTGCCTATGACTTTTTAGTGAACATACTTCACCTCTTTATGAAATTGTAGACTAATGCTTCCTAACAATGCTAAAATACAACACTGCGGCCCCTGCGATTGGAGAGAATAGCAAGGACAATGGAGCGACCTTGGATCGGCAAAGGAAAAATAGTCCAACAGCATCCAACAGACCATTTTTTCTTCCCATCATATCCACACTTCCATCTAACCTCCAGCTGACCCAGAAAAAATGGAAGGACAATTACTGTTAATATTTGTCACCATGAAGTATTTGCAACTCAGGAACTGTACCAAAGGTCATATTGTTTTTTATTGTTAGTGCAGAGGCAAATTATTACAGCATTTCCTTAAAGTGACCCTACAGAGAGGAACTTTTCCGGAAGCGTCAGGGGATGAATAATAATATTTAGCTCATACGTGTTGCTGTTATACAGATCACACTAGTGGCTAATAGGATACAACATAGTAATAGTGATGCCATGATGATGGATACCACATTGACATAATTCCTTAGACTGGGCAACTTTGAGGACGTACAGACTCGCTGCGTATTTATCGCTGTGAGTTTCTCACACATAAATCCACAGCGATACTGATTGCTATCAACTCAATGTATGTGTATTCTCGCCGCGTGTTTGGTGCGATTTTTACATGCAAGTTTTGATTTTTACATGATTTTCACAGGCAGGTTCACCACCACAAAAAACGCTGCTACTTTCATGCGAGTTTGATGCGAGTTCTGTGCGAGTTTTACGCAGCGAGTCTGTACGTGTGAACAGACCCTTACTATTATTATACTGTGGAGTCTTTGCAGTTCCTTTACATAGCTGGCTGTGCTGGTGCTTCTGATATGGAATGGCACAGCATGACAGCACACGACTCCTGACTTCTGTTGGATCAGGGCTGACTTGATGTACTCTAACCCTTAGATCAGGACAGTGTTAGGTCTCACTTAAAATGTGTTGACGTTATGTTTAGTAATGCAAATGAATGTGATATTTTATACTCTCTTTACATTCTCTAGAAAAAAAATGCACAAAATAATGAATGTGCTGCAGATCCACAGCACATTCTTTATTGCTGTGGATTAGCTTTATTGAATTACAATGGGGCTAATATGTATGCAGGTCCAGGCCCATCTGTGGCACAAAGAGTTTTAGGTTTGGATTTCAGCCACAAATTCCCTTAAAAATCCATAGTGTCTTCGCTCACAGGGAATTTATCATGCATATATTTTCTAATTAGTTTTATTCATTTATAGGAGTCTGTAGTCTGGAGAAGATAGATTGATTTCGATGGGAGAGTTATGATCTATGACCTGGTCAAATGTCACTGTGGGGGTGGTGGGGTGCTGTGCGCATCAACAATGTCTATATATATATAGGTGTCACCTGTCATTGTAACCCTACCTTGGATGATTATGAGGAGAATTCTGAAAACCTCATAAGTGAAAACTTCAAGATTTCAGGATTTCAGAGTATAGAAAGTTAAAAACTTCTAAAAATTTTTTAAACATGTAATGCACACTCACCATCACCATTCCTGCTGTTTCATTAACATAGCCACTTTCTTTCAGAGACAGCACCACTCTTGTCTTCAGTTTAGTTTGGGTTTTTCAGATTAGTTCCATTGAAGTGAATGGAGCTTAAGGGTGCATTCACACATACAGGATCTGCAGCAGATTCAAATCTGTGCCATCAAATCTGCTGCAGATCCTGTATGTGTGAACGCACCCTAAAGGAAACCAATCAGCATATTTGTGCTGACTGAGTTCCCAGGGACGCTGCAGAGATGTTTCTAGCATATCTCCTACCATATCGGGGGTTGCGTGTTCTGAGGCTTTATTTCTGTGTCGTAGTCACAGCTCTCTGCCTGTCACCACACCCTGTTATAGACACCTACACTGGAGACAAGACTCGAGTTGTCGCTCAAAGAAAGTGGCCATGTTTATTTTAACACTGAACAACAACTTTAATTAAGACTCCTGAATTTATTTATCCTATGTATTAGTAAGACCCCAGATTAGAATCCTATATTAATCAGACCCTAGCCCCTAGATAAGACCCTAAAATGAGCAAGATATCAAAACCAAGAGGTGCATGTTTTTGCATGGGGAAGATGTCATTACCTATGGGGGGGGAGGGGGATTACAGGAGTTTGTATAAGAATTGCCACCCACTAGATGCTATTGTTCAGGATGTTGGCTGAATGCTTATCCCTCTCCTGCAGAACTATGCTTATGATCACAAAACTGATGGCGGGGGCAAACAAAAATATTAGGGGCCATTTCCTGGATCACCCAGCAATGAGCTGAATCACATCATAGTTTAGTGGTCCACCCCCTACTCTGTGGCTTCTCTCTAGAGAATCATTGACCACTGTGAAGAGCCCCTGTCAAGGTCCCATGGATCCGCAAGATACTAGGAAAACTCCATTTGTAGGACACTGGTGTAGAGAGAGTACAAATTCCCATTGAAAATCCTGCTTTTGCCCCTGTACATGAGAAGTTGTGAAGGCAATAACATTGGAAACATAGAACTCACATCCAGCATTTATTACTGGGAGGGACAGATCAGCAATGCTCAAAGCCTGGATTAAGAGTGTAACTACCGCTATAGTAGCCATAGCGGCTACTATGGGACCTGTCATATTCTTGCAATACACTGGGCCCCTGAGCCATCATCATTTGAGGCACCTGGTGGCCGAACAGGCCTCCTGGGTGCAGCAAATGCCCCCTTTAATTGCAAGTGCTCCTAACGAGTACCTACAGTTAAATGTTAAAAGTTATGACCACAAGTTTGTGGTCAGTAGGGGGAGGGGGGGCAATTAAAAGTTTGCTATGGAGCCCAGCCATTTCTAGTTATACCCCTATTCTGGATTCCAGATGTATGCGCTGTAGCAAACATTTAGTGCAGAAGACAGATTTGCACTGCCCCTGCCTCTATTAAACATCTTTCGTATTGTCTATCATGGATCCGTATAGTTGTTTCACCCTTTGGATCTTGAAAATGGTAGCTGAGACATAGGAGAGAATGTATCAATATCCGTGCGCTGTATGAAGAAAGCATTGCCCCTTCCTCCAGAACAGCATGCAATAAATTCATCACCAGGATACATGTCTTGGTATTGAATCTAATGTTCTGCTAAATGGTGTCAAGTTGGACCTTAAGAAAATGTAGGTTACTCTTGTTTTGCATATGTCAGTGAAAGATAGCACCAGTGCTTCATAAAAGTAATACATAGAAACTAGTACGGATCCACTGCTAAATCCCCTGATTAATATCTTTTATTATACAGTTATTAAACTCTTCCACTTTCTATTTCCTTGTGATCATCTGATGATTCTTGAAGTGCGTTGATCAGTTCAGACATCGACAAGATCAGCTCTGAGAACGCTGAATTCAGAGGAAAATAATACCTGTCCCACAGGTCCTGAAGCTTTACGAGTTATCCCGTAACCTGCACAAAGGTTAATAGGATCACAAGTGATTTGGTGTCTTCAGAAGACAATTACATTGCTGAGCATTGTTATGAGCTTTTTTTTATTATTATTAAAGTCAATCTCCTATCAATGAAGCTGCCCATGGCCGTATTCACATGTGACATGAAAACCACGAAAGATGCAGCAAAGCTGCACATGCTTGAAGGTTGTAGCTTATAAAACCTTATCTGCGAGTCTACCAAACCATGAATACACCGTTTCCAAAACTTAAAAGTAACTGGACTAACCCTGTGGCTAAGGAAGCATTTCTCATTGCCACTACCTCTGTATTTCACTTGTCGGAAGGTATCTCTGTCAGGTGTCCTACTTTGGGCTGAAAGCTGCTGTTTGTACTTTCACCACTTGGTGTCTCACTCTCCCCTACTATCACAGCACAACTGAAGGATTGTAAAGGGTTAACTGTGTTCACTGTTCTGTTTTCTGTTAGCCAATCAGTGACTTGGGTGCCTCACACAACACCACCTATCAAACACCTACACGGGTTGGTCCAGGTCACCTCTATTTAAGTCCCCTAGATCCTGGCCGGAGGGTCTTTTGTCTAGTTGGTGTGTTGAGACAAAAAGATAGTGTTCCTGCTGATACTCATACCCGGCCTGGCCTGGGGAGGCCAGGGTCCTTGACAGGGACAAGAGATTGCTGATTCCTATGAGGGACTTTTTGATAACAAGTATACAGTGCTAAACCCAGAGGTGGGGTAACTCACCTGGGAAAACCTTGTCTATGCCAGGGGTAACCATTTTATACCTAGTCAGGACAATCCAGGAAAAGCATTTGTCTGCAGTGGAGCAAAATGCCTGTAAGCTGACGAACTCCATTGATTCATGGTCCACCTACTTGGGGACCTCTGAGGGGTTATCTACACCCAGTCGTGGGACTCGTACTGCTAAACCTGACACTCCATGGGCTCCTCTGGCATAAGGCAGTCTTTCTTCCTATTCTCAGTCCTAACCTTGAGTATGATATTCTTCGCACACTGCAGAGTTCTGTACTACTAGACAAGCACCCAAGACAGCCCTTTAACTTTACTTCATCTAAATAACACCTACTACCAACACGACCAGTACCCAAGTAAAGCACTCTGTGTTATCCATCACGGGAAAGGACATTTTCGACTTTTGTAATTATCTTTTGCACATTCCACTCTTTAACCCCTTAAGGACCCATGCCGTACCCGTACATCATGGAGTCCGGCAGTGCTTTGAAGTGAGCTCAGGAGCTGAGCTCACTTCAAAGCACGTGGGGACAGGCTGCTATCAACAACCAGGTCCTAACTGTTAATGATGGGCCGCCGCGATCACGCTGCGGCCCGACATTAACCCCTGCAGTGCCGCGATTGTGATAGGATCTGTGCTCCGACCAACTACTGCTAATAAAAATTGTAAAAAAAACTTGCCAGATGGTAAAGTGTGACTCCAATGCAGTAGTGGTTGGTCGGGGAGTAACTTAGCCAGGTGTTATTCTGTCGTGATGCAAGTGCTGGTTGGGCACACAGGTATGATGGCACACCAACTTTTAGTGAGGCTGGCTAAACCCTTTCCACTGGTGTCAGCAACCTGCCGGGCTATTTGGGGGTCCCTTGGGTGTTTACCACGTTGGTCCGGAGTGGAGTTGTGACTCACCCGGACTATAGGTACCGCCACCCACAGAAAGGGGAAATGACCCAAGGAAGATGCAATTACTGTGTAGGTGCTTGGACAAGAATCACAGTCCTGTTACAATAAATAGACTCTCCTTTACTGCAGAAATACCCAATACAGTGATTCACAATAGGTTTTTGGCTTGATAAGGTACCTTCGACTTTAGTGACCAGATCTGTGCTGAGAGCTTGAAAGAGAGTACAGCCATGCTGACTAAGTTGCGTGCTGAGAGGTAGAAGAAGTTCAGAGAAGCAGAGAGGAGGATGTCGAGAGAGTCCAAACCCAAAGTAGTACTGTGCTCTGCCAGAACTTTAGAAGTAGAATAAGAAGTGTTTTGTCCTAGAGGGTGACACAAGCCCCAGACCTTGTTACCTGGGATGAGAAGAGTGGCCAAGGTTTCCTGGTGACACCCGCGCCAGAGATAGAGTACGTAGGCTTCTAGCAACTTTGCTCTATCCGGATCAGTTCCTATTTCTTCAGGATACTGTCCTGCACTTTTAGATTGGTTCTCGGCATGGGCTGGGATGATCCCTGACTTGTCCTCTCTAAGTGTGCGTTTAGCACTGCATAGTGTATAGAAGGGCTGCTTTCAAGAAGAGAGTGCTCTTGCTTCCCATATGCGTCTGTTCACTATCACACCTCACACTACACCGGACACTGACTAGTTGTGTGTCCCCCAACAGGGGACCTGGAATAAGCCAGGGCCTAGCGTGACCGCTGTAGGGACAGTTCTGGCTTGCGTCCTTCCTCTACAGAATCCAGAGTAAGACCCACAAAGGTGTGGCTACACTTCCTCTCCCCATGTGACAACTTCCTACAGCATATGTAACATGTGCTGTGAGTGGGTGAGAAGTAAGTGCAAGAAAAAGAAAAGGATAGATTAGGTAGAAAAAAAGAGAGCTCTCATTGGTGCACAGATCACAGAGACAATAAACGCTACATTAACATTAACTGTTACAGCTGTGCAAGGCATACAGTATATATACTAGCAACATCTAATTTGTAAAACTTAATACTTCACCACCACTAATACTTTGAAGTACAGGCTTTTGCGAGAGGTGTAAAGACAAGGAACACTAGTGGTGGGACACCGCATATAGAATAAAGATAAAGGGGTAGATTTATCAAAGGGTGTAAAATTTAGACTGGTGCAAACTGCCCACATCAACCAATCACAGCTCCTCTTTACTTTCACCAGAGCTTGACAGCTGGGCTGTCTAAATTTTACACCCTTTGATAAATCTCCCCCAAAATGTCAGTTTTTCTGTAAAGTGTATTACGTTAACAGGGAACCCCCAACAATTTGCAGAATTGTATTTTCTTTCCCAATTTCCCAATATTTTGGGGGTTCAATCATGCATGGTATGGTAGATCAAAAGGAGCTGTTACAAAGTATACCTGTTCCTGAAAAAAACAAGCCCTTACATGGCCCAGTAGCTGGAAAAATAAAAGAATTATAGCTCTTAGAAGATGAGGAGGAAAAAACAAAAACGCTAAATTGAAAACTGTCCCGGTCCTTAAGACCATTTTGGGCTCTGTCCTTAAAGGGTTAAAGGGGAACTCCACATAAGGAAAACTTGTTTTCTATTAAAAGTAGGGATGGTCCGAACCGAGTTCGGTTCGGGTTCGTACGAACCCGGACTCTCGGCAATGATTCACGCTTTCTGCCCTCTCCGTGGAGAGGGTGGATACAGCGAGAGTACCGCCTGGAAAACTGGGATACAGCCATAGCCATAGGCTGTATCCCAGTTTTCCAGGCGGTCCTCCAGCTGTATCCACCTGCTGCACAGAGCGAGCAGACAGCGGGAATCTGATGCCGAGCATTCGGGTCCATACGAACCCGAACCTCGGCAGTTTCGGACCATCCCTAATTAAAAGTACATTAAAAGTTATATAGCTGTGTCTGTACAATGTATTACTATATCTGTGCGGTTCTGCCACACTGGTAGCTGATTGAAATCCAGGAAATGAAGAAAAATGGCCTCTGTGTCAATCCACCCACCTTAGGAGACAAATATTCCATGCCTCTGCCTCACATTGTGTGTGTTTGCTGAGCACAGGCTGATGATGCAGACAGGGGGCAGGGTGTTATGTCCCAGGAGGCTTGGCTGGATCCCCCAATCCCCTGAGTGATTAACCATCTCTTACCAGCCAGAAGCAGCTGCTGCAACTTTGCTGATTGTGCAAAACTCTGCATTAAAAAATTCAGGCTGTGTTCACACATGTTGGAGTTTCATTGCAGTACTGCAACATCTTCACAAAAATTATGCAGTAACACAAGTAAATGATGCTAAACAGCACAGAGGATGAGAGCCGGCACTGCCAATCCAACCCGGACAAAAAGAACGAGGCATAAACAGTATATCCCATGTAAGATAATATTGGATAAAGTCCTTAATGTGGGGCTCAACCTCAAAGATAAAAGATGCTTGATCATAACATGTGCGTGGAATACTGCGTGCTGTGTGGGTGGGACAACAATGAAATGATAAAGTACTGCAAATAATTTAGTAACACAATATAACTGCAATGTGTGAACACAGCCTAGATGTTCTGCAACAGATTTGGGTCGGGGAATAGGCAGGGTGGGGGACTGTGATGGAACAGCTGAGGGAAAGCATTGCATTCTGGAACCTGTAGTACTGAGTACAACTGCTCAACCAGGAATTACAGCCACGTAATAAAGAACAAACCACGCCCCAAAAAAACAAATGGATTTTTGGTAGTTTCAATACTACCTGGAGTTCCGTGGAGTTCACGCAACGTAAGGTTCATATTAATCACAGCCATTGTTGCCGATTTGAGCGACGGCCATGATTTATATGAAAATTACATTGTGCTACCTTCTGAGGGATCCCGGACAGAGTGTATACACATAGTACACACTCCGGCCGTGACCCCTAGTGGCGCATGCTCCACTGTGTGCAGTGCGGAGTTCTGATGCGTGCGCATCCATTACTGCAGTAACAGCAGGGATGATCTTTTCTGAGACCAACCGTTCCGTGACCCGGCCGGGTCACGAACCAGCTGGTCTCTTACCAAATGTGAACATAGCCTAAAGCTGCATTGACCTGGAGATCTCTAAGTAAAGTATTTTCTTATTTAAGTGCTGGACTCTGCGCTCCTTTTGCTCCCCAACTGAACCCATGCACCTGGTTCTACCTTTTCAAAGCCTAGTGCTAGTAAACACGGGGGGTGGGCATACCACTCATGGCCATTGTGACAAGTGCGTAGTCAGTACACCCAACACCTAGTCCCTGCTAATCCAACACCTAGCAAACCCAGGTTACTGCAAATGTAAATGTGTTTAATTGGTTTTTACACTCCATGGGTCAGGTGCAGAGCACTCAGTCCATAAAGTGTAAAAACTAGTAGTAAGTAGAGATGCACCACTACTTACTGTAAAGCAGCGGGGATACCTGTCATAATGACAGGAATCCCCAACTGAACTTTGAAGTGCTGGTGGCCTGGAGATGGGTACCCACAGCTGGAACAGGCTGGCAGAGGTATTCTCTGCAGTGTGGAGAAGCTCCAGCATCAGAGTGTGAATGCAATGGCGAGCGGCACTGAAGCATGGGAAAAGCATGGAAAAGCATGGGAAAAGAGTCCCCGCATCTGGTGCAGCTCCCAACGCTCTGTCCTGTTAGAACTCTTTGCTGCTAGTTTGAATTTGGTGTTCTAACAGCGCCCAGCACCCCCATGTAATGGCATCCTCTCCCCTCTGTGACATGGCCAGACTTGATATTAATGGAGATGCGTTACCGAGGGGAGGGGATATCATTGCACTGGTAGTGCTGGGCCTGATTCCAGTGCATAGAGGGTGCCGGTGAACATGAAGAAAACAGCGCCGATTACGGAAACTGGGCGGCGTTCTAAACAAAGGACCACGCCGCCGGGATCTCTACACCAACCACATAGCGGAAAAAAAATTAACCTCTTGAAATGGTTTTAAAGCTTATTAAGTTCATCAGTTATATTAATTTGCAGGTATTAATGCGCCTCTTAGTAAATCAGGCTTGATAATTGGGGGAGGGGATGGACTCCTATGTTTTTGTAAAAGGGGTATGCCTCATATATCCCTTCCACCCTTCTGTTAAAGACTGTAGGTGTACCAGTTTACAAAAATAATTTTGCTTTTGTAATGTGTGGGTGCTGTGTATACTGTGCTATACTGAGTTGAACATTGCAAAGCTGTCCAAGCTTTACTCCCTACAAAGCTGTCCAAGCTTTACTCCCTGGCCCCCCACTCTGATCCAGTGCTGCTGCAAAGTAATACAACTTTATAAATGCAATGCATAACTTTTTTTTTATTGTTACACTCTCTCGAGTAACCCGTTAACACTGATCTAAGTTCATTTTACATGACCTGGGTAAGGCCGATTTCGGGGTAAGGAGTTGACCCATTACCATCTAGTAAAACCCTTACCTTAATAATTCCCTTTCCCCAATAAGGACACAACGCTGAGTAACATTGGAAATACTGGCCACAGCAGCCTTTAATTAAACAGTAAACATAAAAGAAACACTCTGTAAACATTGTCACCATAACAACTTTAAATTACATTCGTAACCTTTTGTAAACATTTAACTATAACAATAGCCATAATTCCCAGGGGAGGTGACAGATGGCCCAAAAGAGCAATACCAATGTAGACTCTAATCCCCAGTCGCACCGCGCCGGCTCGGGGCTGACAAATATGCCATGTACTGCTTTTTTCTTTTCCCCCTGGTTCCTATGGAACCTCAGAATAATCAGTCAAACAGGGGTTCCCCATTACTTTAAATGGGCCCCCGAACCACCTCACTAAGGGCCATTGGTGACCACCCCTCCGCGGACTGCCGCGACATACAAGCGACGCAAGCCCCTTACTCCACCAGCCAAGCAATAGCTATAGGGCGGGCGGGCTGCTTCTCGTCAGATGCGTGGAGAATGAGATAAGCCCTCCCCCCAGCCTTTTCTACTACTTGCTGGCCACTCCCCCCCCCCCACGCTCCTACTGGCCCTTCTATTGGCCTATTCACACTGCGCCACACTCTGTTATAGGCCAGTGTTCCCCGCCTGAAATCCCTAACATACAGCCCCAGCTTAGCTAATTAACCCCTTCCTGCCCCCCCCCCTGTCATGTACGGGCTGCACTAGCTGCACCCGTTTCGCCCTCCTTGTTGTCTTGCTAAATGTTTTGTGGGAAGCAGGATATGCTGTGAAAAACCTGTCGCACCACTCCTGCCGTGCTCCTGATGTGGGCATGCGCCAGGTACGGATTTCCTTCTGCAGTTCTTTTGATTAAATTGCAATCAACGCAATTAAAAGCACTGCTTAAAGAGATCCGTACATGGCACGTGCCCACATCAGGAGCACGGCAGGAGTGGTGCGACAGGTTTTTCACAGCATATCCTGCTCCCCACAAAAAAATATAGTTACAATTTAAACTATGCATACTGTCTCCCTTTGTCATAAAACAACAGACAAGTCATACTTAATCCACCCCCAAACCCCCATCTTCATTGCTGCTCCGACTGCAATCTTCCGGTCTCGGCTGTGATCTCATTTACCTGGCTTCCGATGATGTCCCTCTTTCTCTGCTCTGCTCTAGCTTAATAGGGTGGCAGGACATCGGCAGAAGCTGACAGTATAGATACACAGCTGGGACCGGAAGATCATACATCAAGAGCTGTGGAGGAAGCGAGGAGGGGTAAGTATGACTCATTTGTTGTTTTATACCACAGGGATACAGTATGCATAGTTTATGATTTTCCCAGACAACCTCTTTAAAATTTAATTCTGGGACATTTAAGTTTTTATTGCAACTATCAAGTTTCTATTTCTTACTCGAGATTTGTTACCATCAAGCCTATTTCTGCCAATGTTTTGTGTAAGAAGAAAGAGAGGAAGATATTGTTTCAGTTTACAGAGTCCTTCAATTTTTCTGTAAATAGGAAACCCTCACCTATACTAACAACTTCACAGCAGTTTGCAAGATTAAAGAGGCAACCCCTTTCAGATTAGAGCCACAGTCAGACTTTTCTCCTGGAAAGACCACTGCAGGGGAAATGTAGTATTTTGGGGTCATTCAGATGGATGACCATACATGTAATACATGGACTGCCACATCAGAAAATGCTCTTATAAAGCAGCTCTCTATCCTGGCTCTATGATGTCCATATGCTGTAGAGGACAGGGGTCATCTCATGAGGCAACTATCTAATCAATCAAATAAATTAGATGTGACAGCAAATACTGTATGGCCAAATTTCTACAACAAAATTGAAAGATGCCCTTGGAGGGCAGCAATAGAGAACATGGGCTGGTATTAGATACTGTAATTTGCTCTAACTCACAATACATCTTATATACTAGCAGCCTGTCCCAGGACAGTGACTGTAATAGAAAATGCATCCACCTAAAGGGGTTGTCCAGGCAGGGGACTTTTTAGCTATGTGTACATGCCTGATGAGGGAGTGATTGATCGATCGAAAATAATAAATTACACTCACCTCCCTGGCTCCTCCAGAATCATACCAGTTCGTCCCGCTGGGGTGGTGATGTTGCAGGCCCAACCCAGCAAGTCAGTGGTTGCAGCGGACAAAGAGCTGATGTTTTGTTTGCAAACAAAACAGTTTCCAGCCCTGCCTCCATTTTGCAATACACGTATTGTAGCAGCTGCCGCTCTCTGCTGGTTTCATACTGCCCACATCATGCTGCATACTCCTGTACAGCCTTTTGATGTGGGAGCTATGAGTGTCGTAGAAGTCACCCAACGTTATAATGTTGTTATAATGTTGGCACAGAATAGTTCTCCCTCAACTCCCACCCCCCCCCCCCCCCTGGCTGGTAAATGTGGGCCACAGTGCCCTCTACAGTCTAAACATTTAAGTGTCAAGTTCCCCTCTGTTGAACCACGTATCTAAATATCTGAGTGTGTAGTGCGGTCATCCAGCCACATGGTGGCAGTATTTCTGTTACAAACTAACAGGACTTTGACGCATTTACATAGTAGATATGTCACTAAGTATGAACATATCACAGAGGTGTTAAAGTGTCAGCTTATAACAGATAAGAGCAATGTAACATAACAATCATAGACAGCGGCACATACATTATGCAAGAGAAACACAGTGCACATATATAATTATTAACAGTTAACACAACGCCATCTGCTGACAATTCAATGAACTTCCTCCAGCATGAAATAAATCTACAACTGTTGCTCATATTTCAACATAACAAAGACTATAAAGCTGTCATGAGACCCATGGAGAATGGGTTTTAGCCCTGGTTAGCTCCATAATATAAGCTACCAGTTAGTGTCAGCATGTGGGGGGACCAGCTTCTCCAGAGGGATCACATTTTTTAGCAAACAAGGAGCAATTACACAAATTTAAAGAAAAAGCATCAATGCAAACAAATACAGTGCCCAGGAACATATGTGCCACTGCTGAGTGTAGGGTACTGTGAGTAGGGAATGAGGTGCTGTATTACCTGTATTTCCTATGTAAACTTCTCCTATCTGCTGTATTCACTTTTGGCCACAAGATGCCACCACTGAGTAATGCTTTTCTACCAAAGGATTGTCCTCAGTGGTTAGAAAAACAGCAGGTAGCCGAGTCACCCCACTAATGATTGCTCTATTCCCTTGTGTAACCTCAAGGGATTAGCTCCACTAGGTATCTGGCCCTCCGTGATCTCTTCCGTCAAGAGGTGGAATTGAAAAGCAGTGGGTTAGGGTATCTTCTTCTAAGTAAAGTCTCCACAGTCCCCTTACAGAGTTCTGTACTACATGGACACGCCCCCTTGGTAGCCCCCTTGGTGTTCTATACAAGTTACAAGTTAAAGGGGTTGTCCAGCGCTACAAAAACATGGCCACTTTCTTCCAGAGACAGCACCACTCTTGTCTCCAGTTCAGGTGTGGTTTCAATTAAGCTCCATTCACTTCAGTGGAACTGAGTTACAGATCCTGCACCAAAACTGGAGACAAGAGTGGTGCTGTCTCTGAAAGAAAATGGCCATGTTTTTGTAGTGCTGGATAACCCCTTTAACTTGTAACTTGTATAGAAGAACCAAAACTATGTCCAGTTCATTGTTATCACTGACAATCATCTTCAAGTGCAAAACTACTGTTGTGTGCAAACTTGTGCAAAGATTGTACTGTGCAAGTGGTTAAAATCTCCGGGACCACACTCCAGGCGCTCCATCTTTACCCTTAAAGGGCATGTGTCTGGGACCCAGGGAGGGCTTACACCACTCAGGCCCTGTGAAAAGTGCAGTAGTGGTACTGCAACCAGACCTAGCTAATACCACCTGGCTACCCTGGATTACTGCACAAGCACCAGGCCCCTCGGTTCTGGATGGCGACCGAAGGGCATTTGCCAACAACTGACATCATAGAGGGTGTGGGATCTGTTAGCATGCAGCACAGGGAGCTCGCTCTTAGCTGATCAGCTTGCCTGAATAATCATTAACATATCATTATAAGATATGATGGTAATTAATTAAAGAATCCCTGAAGATATGCAGTAAAATATTTGGTGGCATACGTCTTTAAATGTATCTCCTTAATTATTTTAATGAAGTATTGGGCACTGCTAAATAAACATGCCACCGGCACAACTGCTAAGATAAGGACAGCACCCAGGGAAGCACCAATTTGTCAACAAAACCCTGGCTGTACTATTCTTACATCTCACATCCATCCAGAGCGGCATTAACAGTCCAAGGACATTTTTCTTGTTCTTCTCTTCTAATCACATTCATACAAATGATAGCGGAGCTGCATGCTTCGGGCACACATCAATCTGTGCATATTTTTAAGTTGGCAATTTTATTGGCGCTATATAAATAAAGATATGCAGAGCAGTACATCTCCCACATGCTGTCACAATTCTTCATAAATTCTAGCTAAATTTTAGGGAAAGCGTACAAAAAAAAAAATCTAAGAACATTTGTGATATTACATTAATTTGACTTACAGTAACACTAGCTTTACTTAAAGGGGTATTCCATTCTGGGACATTTATAGCATATCCACTGGATATACCATAAATGTGTGATAGATGCGGGCAGGGCCGCCGATAGGGCAGTACAAGTGGTACTGCCGTATGGGGCCCGGACCCTAAGAGACACGGGGGGGGGCCTGGCGGGCCCGCCGGCCGCCGCCCCCCGACCGCTACGCTAGGGGGGTCCGCACGGCCCCCCTTGCCACCTGTTTTTGAGCACCTTCCGCAGCTTCTCGGGATGCACTGATCGCTTTAATGTTCCGCCCGCACAGCGGGCAGAACATTGAAGCGATCACAATACAGGAGAAGGACCTGTCAGCGTCCTCCTCCTGTATTCTCTCCCATAGGCTGCCGGCACTTCATACCAGCAGCCTATGGGAGGCCGGGCCGTGATCATGTGCCCCTCCGGCAGGCGTGATGATGTGACGTCATCACGTCTGCCGGAAGTCCCGTCCCTGCGGCTCGCAAGATGGAGCCCGAAGAGGAGGAGGAAGAGCGCGGATTAGGTGAGTAGGATGTTTGTTTTTTTTAGGGGCACCTCTGGGGGCGTTATTAGTGTATGGGGGCACCTCTGGGGGCATTATTAGTGTATGGGGGAACCTCTGGGGGCATTATTAGTTCATGGGGGCACCTCTGGGGGCATTATTAGTATATGGGGGCACCTCTGGGGGCATTATTAGTATATGGGGGCACCTCTGGGGGCATTATTAGTATATGGGGGCACCTCTGGGGGCATTATTAGTGTATGGGCGCACCTCTGGGGGCATTATTAGTATATGGGGGGCACCTCTGGGGGCATTATTAGTTCATGGGGGCACCTCTGGGGGCATTATTAGTTCATGGGGGCACCTCTGGGGGCATTATTAGTTCATGGGGGCACCTCTGGGGGCATTATTAGTATATGGGGGCACCTCTGGGGGCATTATTAGTATATGGGGGCACCTCTGGGGGCATTATTAGTATATGGGGGCACCTCTGGGGGCATTATTAGTATATGGGGGCACCTCTGGGGGCATTATTAGTGTATGGGCGCACCTCTGGGGGCATTATTAGTATATGGGGGGCACCTCTGGGGGCATTATTAGTTCATGGGGGCACCTCTGGGGGCATTATTAGTTCATGGGGGCACCTCTGGGGGCATTATTAGTATATGGGGGCACCTCTGGGGGCATTATTAGTTCATTGGGGCACCTCTGGGGGCATTATTAGTGTATGGGGGCACCTCTGGGGGCATTATTAGTATATGGGGGCACCTCTGGGGGCATCATTAGTATATGGGGGCACCTCTGGGGGCATTATTAGTATATGGGGGCACCTCTGGGGGCATTATTCGTGTATGGGCACACCTCTGGGGGCATTATTAGTATATGGGGGGCACCTCTGGGGGCATTATTAGTTCATGGGGGCACCTCTGGGGGCATTATTAGTTCATGGGGGCACCTCTGGGGGCATTATTAGTATATGGGGGCACCTCTGGGGGCATTATTAGTTCATGGGGGCACCTCTGGGGGCATTATTAGTATATGGGGGCACCTCTGGGGGCATTATTAGTATATGGGGGCACCTCTGGGGGCATTATTAGTATATGGGGCACCTCTGGGGGCATTATTAGCTCATGGGGGCACCTCTGGGGGAATTATTAGTATATGGGGGCACCTCTGGGGGCATTATTAGTTCATGGGGGCACCTCTGGGGGCATTATTAACTCATGGGGGCATCTCTGGGGGCATTATTAGTGCATGGGGGTACCTCTGGGGGCATTATTAGTTCATGGGGGCCACCTCTAGGGGCATTATTAGCTCATGGGGGCACAGCTGGGAATCCTACATACAGGGGGCACAGCAGGGGATCCTACATACAGGGGGTATCCCACACAGCGCAGTTACTATGGGAGCCGACAGGGGGGAGAAAGGAAAGGAAGTTGCTAGAAATGTGCGGAGCCTAAATTGTTTGTCTCGCAGGTTCTAAGGGGATGAAACGTATCTGGAAGGACTCATCATGGAGGTCTGGGCCGGATGGAGAGGAAAAGGGAAAGTGACGCCTCAGATCAAAGAAGACGTCACCTGTGAGTCACTGTATGACACTTATTTTTTATTTTGTAGAACATCATTTAGTAGGGGCGCCCCGAGGTGACAGCTACTACATTATCTGTACTCAGAGGGATATCACTGTGTTATCTGTGCTGTTACATAGGACTGCAGGTGACATCTACTACATGATCTATACTCAGAGATATCACTGTGTTATCTGTGCTGTTACATAGGACTGCAGGTGAAATCTACTACATTATCTGTACTCAGAGATACCACTGTGTTATGTGGTGTTACATAGGACTGCAGGTGATATCAGGTGATTTCTCCAGGTTGCAGAAGTTCAAACTTCATCGTGCCCTGGTGTGCTGGTGTCTGTATGTCTGTATACATGTGTGCTGGTGTCTGTATGTCTGTATACATGTGTGCTGGTGTCTGTATACATGTGTGCTGGTGTCTGTATGTCTGTATACATGTGTGCTGGTGTCTGTATGTCTGTATACATGTGTGCTGGTGTCTGTATACATGTGTGCTGGTGTCTGTGTGTGAGATCAATTCTAGAGAACTGGCTCATATACCCCATTTTCCCCAGTGGCTTAAAATGTAACCTCTGTTATACAGTTATAAAATTGTAGAACCTAAATGTGAACAAGGTGCAATTCAAATAGACACTTACTTGTATAGCTGTCTCTTGTGCTCTGTATGCAGTGCATTATATTCACCCCTGCAACGTACAATTTATAGCGTGTCTACAAGCCCAGCGGGGCTCATTATGATGGAGACTAAAACTTATACAAGAGTGGGGTAGGGGTTCCCCTGTATTCAGAATGCTGTTGAGTGCTAGGCAATGCCCGTCTGGGATTATTGAATTTCGAGGGTCTATGCAGAGCAGGATAAAGACACCTCTGCTGCACAAACAGGATCTCCTAGAAAGCGTTCTCACCCCCATGTATTCGCTATCACTGGCTTGGGTGAGCTAAACTAGTCTGCCTGGGGGGGGGGTGATTTGTATATGCTCACTAACATGGAACAGCCTCATTATATTAGCCTTATCAACATATTCTATGTTAGTGAGCTTACCGGGGGGGGGGGGGGGATATTGGTGAACATATACAAATCAAAAAGCCCCCCAGACCCTCGAAATTCAATAACCCCAAACGGGGCATTGCCTAGTACTCAACAGCATTCTGAATACAGGGGAACCCCTACCCCACTCTTGTATAAGTTTTAGTCTCCATCATAATGAGCCCCGCTGGGCTTGTAGACACGCTATAAATTGTACGTTGCAGGGGTGAATATAATGCACTGCATACAGATCACAAGAGGCAGCTATACAAGTAAGTGTCTGTTTGAATTGCACCTTGTTCACATTTAATTTCTATAATTTTATAACTGTATAACAGAGGTTACATTTTAAGCCACTGGGGAAAATGGAGTATATGAGCCAGTTCTCTAGAATTGATCTGAACCAAATTATACCTCCCAGCAAGGCGTGGGTCAAACAAACAATTTTTTTTTATTAATGTGGGGGGCCCAGACACTTTGGTTGTATGGGGCCCTGAAATTCCTGATGGCGGCCCTGGATGCGGGTCCCACTGTGGTGAAGTACAGCTATGTTTAGATCTAAGCCCAATTTATGTAACTTCCATAGAAGTTAATGGGAGTTGCAGAAACTTTGATAACCCTTTGTCTAGATCACACAACTTCAGCTAAACTCTGAGGCTATGTTCACACACAGTTTTTTTAAGTGGAAAAACAGCCATTCATTTTTTATAATAACAGCCATAAAATTGATAATGATTCTTATTTGTGGCCTTCCTTATCAAATAACAAATGGCAGTTTTTTTCAATTTACAGCTATGTTCTCAAGTGTATAAAGAACACACACAAAAAATAATAAAGTAAAATTAACATATATTCCTCTTAGCCCCCAAAACAACAATAAAAATAAAAAAGTACACATATTTAGTAATGCCGTGTGCGTAATGAGGCTGGCAATAAATTATTACATGATTAAACCTGTGCGGTGACCGCAGAAAAGTTAAGGTGAAAAAAATGCAAATTTTCTTTTTTTTTTTTTGCATATTGGCCAAAATCTACCAGTAACCTAAAGTAAAATATGTCAAAAAAAATCTCAGAATCAGAAAGAAAAGTTATACTTCATCACTTAGCTACAACAGTATAAATTAAGACTGGTTGGATTTAAAAGATTGGCTCTGGTCCTGAAGGCCAAAATCAGTCCTGTGCTAAAGGGGTTAATAAAGTTATGTTTTATGCCATCTGATAACATTGTAATATTTGGAAAACCCTTTTTTATCCTGAATAAGGGAATGCATTTGTAGGATTTCCCCTGCAATCCGCAGCAGATTTGATGGTGCAGATTTGATGCTGTGTTCAGTTATTTAAATGAAATTTGCTGATCCGCAGCAGAAAATATGATGCGGATCCAGTAAGTGTGAACGTACCCTAAATGTGTTTTATTTGCATGTACAAGTCCTTAATATTCCATTGCTTTTCCACAAGATTATTACAGTGTAATGCTTGTCAAGTTAAAATGACCGCACCCATTTATACTCATTAGACAACAAAGGTTTCCATGGCAACCATTTATGACATGCAAATAATAATAGGAATCTCATCCAAAATGACGCTTAGCAAATAGAGCAAAATAAACACCAGAATGGGAATTAATAGTCACACTGTGTGTATGGACTCACATAGTCTATGGGACTGACAGAGATAGCCGAGTATACTACAGCATTTACTCCTGTTCACTGTGGTTGAAAGATATAGGACCCATGTAAATGAGATTGTAGGGCCCCATATATGAAACACATCACTTTTTTATGTTGTAACCTATTTCTATTTGAAAATCTCAAGTCTTCCAGTACCTATCATGTGCTGTATGTCCTGCAGGAAGTGGTGTTTTCTTTCCAGTCTGAAACAGAGCTCTCTGGTGCCACCTCTGTCCACAGGGCCGGCTCCAGGTTTCTGTGGGCCCTGGGGCGACAGAGCGTAAGCGGCCCCATTTGTGGAGCAAATAACGTGGCTACAGTAGGTACTACAGAGACCAAAATATTTTGCGTGCCCCCATCTTGTCGTTAGGCCCCCTTTTGCATGCTTGAGAAATGTTTTAGACTTATATCCAGTGACTAACAGGTGACGTCTTCTCTGATCGGAGTTGCTCTTTTCTTTTTCTTTCCATCCAGCCCGAACAACAACTCTTCTCTCCAGAATCTGCAAGAGCAACAGTTTAGGTTCTTTGCTCCAGCACATCTGTGCCCCCATATAGTAATAACAGCCCTCTGTGCTTCCATTTAATAAGTTGATCTCCTGTGTGCTCCCATATTGTAGTTAGATCCTCTGAGCTTCCATATAATAGTTAGACCCCTTCTGTGTTCCAATATAGTACAGCATCCCCCTTATAGTATAGCTCCCCCCTCTACAGCATCCACCATACATTATATAGTCCCCCCTCTGCAACATCCCCCATATATTGTATAGCCCCCCCCACAGCATCCCCCCTATAGTATAACTCCCCCTTCTTCAGCATCCCCCATATATTGTATAGCCCCTCTCTACAGCATCCCCCATATATTGTATAGCCCCTCTCTACAGCATCCCCCATATATTGTATAGCCCCCCTCTACAGCATCCCCCTTACATTATATAGTCCCCACTCTACAGCATCCCCCATATATTGTATAGCCCCTCCCCCTACAGCATCCCCCATGTGTTGTATAGCCCTCCTTCTTCAGCATTTACCATATATTGTTTAGCCCTCCCCTGGCATCCCCTATGGATTGTATGCCCCCCCAGCATTCCTTATAGAGTATATCCTTCCCTTATGCAGCATTCAGCATTCATCCCTATTATGTATAATCCCCCACTGTGGCCCATGCTGAGTAAGACCCTATTCCACCAACAGATCTGACGACAGATTATCTGCCAAAGATTTGAAGCCAAACCCAGGAACAGACTATAAACAGAGAACAGGTCATATAGGAATGACTGGATTTCTCCTCTTTTCAAATCCACTCCTGGGTTTGGCTCCAAATCTTTGGCAGATAATCTGTCGTCAGATCTGTTGGTGGAATAGGGGCTTAAGACAAAACAATAAAAACGTTTACTCACCTCTTTCCCGTGCAGTCCCTGTCTCCTTTGATTTGCAGCAGCTATTCAGAGGTTCCGGTGCAGACAGCGCGACACACAGCTGTCTGCACCGGAAGCTCTCTCCTCCAGCACGCAGCACTGCCACATCCCTCTTCTCTCTGCAGCAGTCAAGGCATTTTAAAAGTCCCGCTATTGGTAGCCGTGCTGAGGTATGTCTGCTGCCAATAGCGGGACTTTTAAAGTGACAGAGCGCTGGGGGAAGGGGGCGACGGCGGCACTGACACTGCAACACCCCTAGTGCTGCATCAGATAACTGTCAGTGCTCCTTATGAGCACTCACAGTTTGACAGCCAGGCGCAGCACCCGGTGCTGACGCTAGCCCTGTCTGTCCATATCAGGAACTGTCTAGACCAGGAAAGGTTTTCTATAGGAATTTGCTTCTGCTCTGCACAGTTCCTGGACAGAGGTGGCAGCAGAGAGCACTGTGTCAGACTGAAAAGAATACACCAATTCCTGCAGGACATACAGCAGCTGACAAGTACTGGAAGACTGGAGATTTTTATATAGATGTAAATTACAAATCTATATAACTTTCTGAGACCAGTTGATTTGAAAGAAAATTGAGCTGTATTGGCTCCAAATGTAAATAAAGAACATTTTCAGAAAAAGACCTGAATTCTTGCAATTGTCACAAATTGCCAGTAACATTTTTCCCTAGGGGAAAACATTATGGATGCACACGAACTGCCTGTAATACAGTTATACAGCTGCCATGGAGCTCTGGCAAAGTTGTCATTGTTATGTACGATACACGATAGAATAGAAAAAGTGTAGACAGTCCATTGATTTCTATAAATGTCACAATAATTACAAGTATGTATAGCGCTAATCATACTGTTAGCTAAGAGGGTGGCAGACATGTATATGAAGCTTATAACACATAGCGGGTTAACCTAAGCCTTTCCGAGGAGCAATCATCTGCCCCTAGGAGAGGAATCACATGTTGTACACTGGAGCTAATTAATCTCTGGGACATGGCAGAAGTGGAAAGATTGATTTGAAGAACATTCCTTCAGCCATGTTCATTCTGTTATAGAAGAAATTTCATTTTCACCAGCTACCCGAGGATGATATACGGATCAATATCTACTTTATATCTAATTTTCCAATCTAAGAAATATGGCTCGTATCAGTCACTTTACCATTATCCAGAATTACCCAAACCATGAAATAACATTGGCAGGCACTTGGTTTGTGCCCGTTTTCCAGACCTAAATTATGATTTAAATGATTTGTTAAAATAACCAGTCAAACGTGTGTACTAATAGTCCCTAGTAACAATATTGTCATTTCACATTTATTTACATTTCACATTTATTTCACATTTATCAGCTGGTTTCTTCCCTCTACACCAGAGATCAGGGCTGGCTTCAGCACAGGGCTTACCTGGGCAAGTGAAGAGGCCCGCAATGCCTCTAGGGGCCCAGAGAGGGAGAGGGGCCCGGTGTTCTAATGTTCAGGCCACTCACTGTGGTGCAGGGTGAGTGGGATGAACATCAGAAGACAGAGATAGAGTAGGACCTGCCAGCGTCCTGCAGAAAGAGAGTGATAAAGGACCTGATCACATGACCAGCAGGTGCTCAACCATACAGTGTGTAGAGCAGCCCAACAGAGAGGAAGAAGACTGAGCTTTAACTGCTGTGTAGTGTCTGAGCGTGTCCGTCAGTGTCTGTGTCAGTCTGTCAGTGTGTGTCAATCAGTCAGTCAGAGTCTGTCAGTCAATGTCAGTCAGTGTCTGTGTCAGTCAGTCAGTCAGTGTCAATAATGTGTGTTTGTGAATGTTAGTGGTGTCTCAAGTGATTGTTCATAGTGGAGCCGGCCCTGCCAGGGATGGGAAACCTTCGGCCCTTCAGCTGTTGCAAAACTACAATTCCCATTGTGCCTGGACAGCCAAAGGCACAATGGGACACAATCAGCCGATGATTATTGTCATTAGCTGATTGTTGTCTTTATTACACTGAGCAATAATCTGTTGAATGGGTCTGATTCAACAGATTATTGTTTTGTGTAATACCACCACCCAGCAATCTCTCGGATATCTTCCTCTCTCAATCTACGTTGCGAGAAGCCAGTTAGGTACAGTCTAGGTGGTACAAGGTTCCCGCTTTCCTTCACACAAACGACAATCTGTAAAGTCTTCAATTATAACGGATTGGTTTGAGGAAATACATTACTTACAATGTATGGACTTTACTTACAATTTAAATCCTCTTAAGCACAGCCGGTTAGAGACATATCTTTTCTGAGACACTCACCGATTGCTAAATATAGCCTGGTGAATTTATCCAGTTAATAAATATAGCCTGCTTAATTTGACTAATTGTAGCAGATAGGCTCCATTAAAAAAATATAGAACTTATCTTCCGCAAAGAGTCAGATCGAGTGCAGTCAAGTGCTCAGCCGTGCAGTTCTCTCAGATTAATAGAAGTCTCAGCAATGAGACATTGACCCAGCAAAACTTTTGAGAAGTCTGTATGACATGTCAAAAGTTTTTTTAAGTGACAGTAGTGTAGGTGAAAAGCATTCCTAATATCTAGCTATTGCTTGAACCACTTGAACCAATGAAAAAGTTATAAAGAGACACAAGAACAGTTTGTTGGAAATCTGCATTTGGTTTTGCCTATTTACCTTTTAGACAGGATTAGTTTTAATACCCTGTAGTGAAAGTTATACATTTATCTTTTTCCAGACCCATTAGTCTATAGCAGTGATTTTCAACCAGTGTGCCGCGACACATGGTCGGATGTGCCGCGGGGAAAGTTCCCCAAACTATGGTGCCCCTGTGTTTTGTTCCCCGGCAATGCGCAGCAATCAGTGGCAGATTATAATGTGGGCGGTTGTGTGGTGCGCTGCGCCATCCAATCAACGTGTGCGCTACGGCCCGCCACAGCGCACCATGCTCCCGGTCTCCGCTGATTGGAGGAGCGCGTCCGGGCCCTACGGGCAGCCAGTAGGTGAGGCGGACAGTAGCGGCGACCATCTCGGAGGAGGTGAGGAGGAAGGGGGGGAGAGAAACCTGGGTATGGGGGAGAGAAACAGCGGAGAGAAGCAGGGGGTAGAGAAGTTTGGTGGAGAGAAGCAGGGGGGAGAGAAGTATGCTGGAGAGAAGCACAGAAGAGAAGCATGGGGGAGAGAAGCACAGAAGAGAAGCATGGGGGAGAGAAGCACAGGAGAGAAGCAGGGGGGAGAAGTATGGTGGAGAGAACCACAGGAGAGAAGCATGGGGGAGAGAAGCACAGGAGAGAAGCAGGGGGGAGAAGTATGGTGGAGAGAAGCACAGGAGAGAAGCATGGGGGAGAGAAGCACAGGGGAGAAGCATGGGGGAGAGAAGCACAGGAGAGAAGCATGGGGGAGAAGTATGATGGAGAGAAGCACAGGAGAGAAGCATGGGAAAGAGAAGCACAGGAGAGAAGCATGGGGCAGAGAAGCACAGGAAAGAAGCAGGGGGGAGAAGTATGGTGGAGAGAAGCACAGGAGAGGAGCATGGGGGAGAGAAGCACAGGAGAGAAGCATGGGGGAGAGAAGCACAGGAGAGAAGCAGGGGGGAGAAGTATGGTGGAGAGAAGCACAGGAGAGAAGCAGGGGGGAGAAGTATGGTGGAGAGAAGCACAGGAGAGAAGCATGGGGGAGAGAAGCACAGGAGAGAAGCATGGGGGAGAAGTATGGTGGAGAGAAGCACAGGAGAGAAGCAGGGGGGAGAAGTATGATGGAGAGAACCACAGGAGAGAAGCATGGGGGAGAGAAGCACAGGAGAGACGCATGGGGGAGAAGTATGGTGGAGAGAAGCACAGGAGAGAAGCATGGGGGAGAGAAGCACAGGAGAGAAGCAGGGGGTAGAAGCATGGGGGAGAGAAGCACAGGAGAGAAGCATGGGGGAGAGAAGCACAGGAGAGAAGCAGGGGGGAGAAGTATGGTGGAGAGAAGCACAGGAGAGAAGCAGGGGGGAGAAGTATGGTGGAGAGAAGCACAGGAGAGAAGCATGGGGGAGAGAAGCACAGGGGAGAAGCATGGGGGAGAGAAGCACAGGAGAGAAGCAGGGGGGAGAAGTATGATGGAGAGAAGCACAGGAGAGAAGCATGGGGGAGAGAAGCACATGAGAGAAGCATGGGGGAGAGAAGCACAGGAGAGAAGCAGGGGGAGAAGTATGGTGGAGAGAAGCACAGGAGAAAAGCATGGGGGAGAGAAGCACAGGAGAGAAGCATGGGGGAGAAGTATGGTGGAGAGAAGCACAGGAGAGAAGCAGGGGGGAGAAGTATGGTGGAGAGAACCACAGGAGAGAAGCATGGGGGAGAGAAGCACAGGAGAGAAGCATGGGGGAGAAGTATGGTGGAGAGAAGCACAGGAGAGAAGCATGGGGGAGAGAAGCACAGGAGAGAAGCAGGGGGAGAAGTATGATGGAGAGAAGCACAGGAGAGAAGCATGGGGGAGAGAAGCACAGGAGAGAAGCAGGGGGGAGAGAAGCACAGGAGAGAAGCAGGGGGGAGAAGTATGGTGGAGAGAAGCACAGGAGAGAAGCATGGGGGAGAGAAGCACAGGAGAGAAGCATGGGGGAGAGAATAACAGGAGAGAAGCAGGGGGGAGAAGTATGGTGGAGAGAAGCACAGAAGAGAAGCATGGGGGAGAGAAGCACAGGAGAGAAGCACAGTAGAGAAGCACGGGGAGAAGTATGGTGGAGAGAAACACAGGAGAGAAGCATGGGGGAGAGAAGCACAGGAGAGAAGCAGGGGGGAGAAGTATGGTGGAGAGAAGCACAGGAGAGAAGCATGGGGGAGAAGTATGGTGGAGAGAAGCAGGGGGGAGAAGTATGGTGGAGAGAAGCACAGGAGAGAAGCATGGGGGAGAGAAGCACAGTAGAGAAGCATGGGGGAGAGAAGCACAGTAGAGAAGCATGGGAGAGAGAAGCACAGGAGAGAAGCAGGGGGGAGAAGTATGGTGGAGAGAAGCACAGGAGAGAAGTATAGTGGAGAGAAGCACAGGAGAGAAGCATGGGGGAGAGAAGCACAGGCGAGAAGCAGGGGGGAGAATCATGGTGGAGAGAAGCACAGGAGAGAAGCGGGGGGAGAAGTATGGTGGAGAGAAGCACAGGAGAGAAGTAGGGGGGAGAACTATATGTATAATATGTACTGTTTTAGTGTCATTTTGTGCCATTTTGGTTGGTGGTGTGCCCCGGGATTTTTTAAGTATAAAAAGTGTGCCGCGGCTCAAAAAAGGTTGAAAATCACTGGTCTATAGGATGGCCTACACTCTCATATTCCAGAACCATTAGTCTATAGGATGGCCTACACTCTCATATTCCAGAACCATTAGTCTATAGGATGGCCTACACTCTCATATTCCAGAACCATTAGTCTATATGATGGCCTACACTCTCATATTCCAGAACCATTAGTCTATAGGATGGCCAACACTCTCATATTCCAGAACCATTAGTCTATAGGATGGCCCACACTCTCATATTCCAGAACCATTAGTCTATAGGATGGCTTACACTCTCATATTCCAGAACCATTAGTCTATAGGATGGCCTACACTCTCATATTCCAGAACCATTAGTCTATAGGATGGCTTACACTCTCATATTCCAGAACCATTAGTCTAAAGGATGGCCTACACTCTCATATTCCAAAACCATTAGTCTATATACTGTCTTACACTATTATATTCCAGAATCATTAGTCTATAAACTGGATTACAGTATTATATTCCAGAACCATTAGTCTATAAAATGGCTTACACTATTATATTCCAGAACCATTAGTCTATAAACTGGCTTACACTATTATATTCCAAAACCATTAGTCTATGAGCTGGCTTACACTATTCTATTCCAGAACCATTAGTCTATAAACTGGCTTACACTATTATATTCCAAAACCATTAGTCTATAACTTGTCTTACACTATTATATTCCAGAACCATAAGTCTATAAACTGGCTTACACTATTATATTCCAGAACCAATTAGTCTATAGGATGTCTTACACTATTATATTCCAGAACCAATTATTCTATAGGCTGTCTTACACAATTATATTCCAGAACCATTAGTCTATAATCTGGTTTACACTATTATATTCCAGAACCATTAGTCTATAAGATGGCTTACACTATTATATTCCAGAACCATTAGTCTATAAACTGGCTTACACTATTATATTCCAAAACCATTAGTCTATGAGCTGGCTTACACTATTCTATTCCAGAACCATTAGTCTATAAACTGGTTTACACTATTATATTCCAAAACCATTAGTCTATAACTTGTCTTACACTATTATATTCCAGAACCATAAGTCTATAAACTGGCTTACACTATTATATTCCAGAACCAATTAGTCTATAGGATGTCTTACACTATTATATTCCAGAACCAATTATTCTATAGGCTGTCTTACACAATTATATTCCAGAACCATTAGTCTATAATCTGGTTTACACTATTATATTCCAGAACCATTAGTCTATAACTTGGCTTACACTATTATATTCCAGAACCAATTAGTCTATAGGATGTCTTACACTATTATATTCCAGAAACATTTATTCTATAGGCTGGCTTACACTATTATATTCTAGAACCAATTAGTCTATAGGATGTCTTACACTATTATATTCCAGAAACATTTATTCTATAGGATGGCTTACACTATTAAATTCCAGAACCATTTATTCTATAGGCTGGCTTACACTATTATATTCCAGAACCATTAGTCTATAAGATGGCTTACACTATTATATTCCAGAACCAATTTGTCTATAGGATGGCTTACACTATTTATATTCTAGAACCATTAGTCTATAAGCTGGCTTACAGTATTATATTTCAGAACCAATTAGTCTATAGGCTGGCTTACACTATTATATTCCAGAACCATTAGTCTATAAGATGGCTTACACTATTATATTCCAGAACCATTAGTCTATAAGATGGCTTACACTATTATATTTCGGAAACCAATTAGTCTATAAGATGGCTTACACTATCATATTTCAGAACCAATTAGTCTATAGGATGGCTTACCCTATCATATTTCAGAACCATTTAGTCTATAGGCTGGCTTACACTATCATATTTCGGAACCAATTAGTCTATAGGATGGCTTACACTATCATATTTCGGAACCAATTAGTCTATAGGATGGCTTACCCTATCATATTTCAGAACCATTTAGTCCATAGGCTGGTTTATATCATCATACACCTCTAGGAGGAAACAAAAGGAGGGAGGGGGCAAGCTTGATAAAGGTCTGTGAGCCAATAGACAGACCGAAACGCAATGTGCTATTAAACAGAACAATTGAGTCACATCGTTGTGTGATGCTCCTACTGTGATTTCGCTGGTCTCCTGGACGTCGACCTGCGCTGACCCTCCTATGGGTTCTCCTTTGGTTCCTGTGATCTCTTCTGAGATACAACTCTGCATATCATACACTTGAAGAATTTCATTTCCAGTTTTAAAATTCATGTCTACTAATGTAGATTGAATACTGGTCAAACTACAGAAATGGAAATCTGCTCCATTATAACATTGTAGTCAAAAATGAAAATGGTCAGAAGAGCATTATATTAATGTAATAGTAGTGTAATCTAATACTCATTTCAGCAGAAGAAAGAACAGAAAAGATGGGAACGCCTGCAGCTGGACATCAGCATTAGTCTTTATGGATCCTGCCTAAAGCCTTCAATAAAATATGTCTACATCATTATGGAGCATGCTTCCTGGGTATCGAATAACATGGCTAAGATGCTCTGTTTCCCATGATTTATGAATGAACAATACTTGCCACAGCCTGATATATGAGTCAGAGAACATTATATGAGGGAATCATCATAATCTGATACGCTAAAGGGAAACACAATATAAAGAGCATGATCTTACCACATATAGAAAGCATGAATATATAATGTATATAATCCTTAATCTGTTTATGTAGCTTCTTTGGAACTGGAATACAGGCATTCATGACATACTGTTTAAATCAATCTTGTTTTATATAAAAAGCTGGGTCATACATATTACATTGTATCAAGTCAAGTCAAGGGGCTCTACTTTCCAGAATTACAGAGATCCTCTGCAAGACAGACTTAAAGGGGTATTCCCATCTCGAGAAGTTATCCAAAACAAGCTGATCGGTGGGGGTCTGACCATTTGGACGCCCTCAAAACATGAGAACATATTATATTGTTATATTGTTCATTGTTGAGTGACTACATTTACTTTTTTGGGTTTCCCAATATCAAAGATTGGTATAGTCTGTTTGGAGTTCAGGATATTGGGAAGAAATATTCATGGTAGCCAGTGGCGGATTAAAAATGTACCCTGGGCCCCGGGCTGTCCACCAAACCTGCCCCCCCCCCCCCCCCATAAACATCTTGCCACCTCATCTGGTCCTTTGCTGTGACTAATACCACCGCATACTGACTAATACCCCCGCATGCTGACTAATGTCACCACATACTTACTAATACCACCGCATACTGACTAATACCACCGCATACTGAACAATACCACCACATACTGACTAGTCAGTATGTGCTGACATTAGTCAGTGTCTGCTGACAGTCAGTATGTGGTGGCATTGATGTCACCACATACTGACTAACACCACCACATACTGACTAACACCACTAAAACATACTGACTAATACCACCGCATACTGACTAATGTCACCACATTCTAACACCACCGCATACTGACTGATGTCACCACTAATAATCACATTATAATCCGCCACTGATGGTAGCACATATCCTTTCATCCTAGGCTTTATAGGTGTTTTACTGTCTAGAAAGTATCCTGCCATTGTTAGTTTAATAGGAACTGTTTGGGCAATGTGTGGCAGCCCAGGAGAGAGGACTTGAATGTGCATGCATTGACAATTACGACTTCACTGTGCTAGTCATTGGGGGCACTACACACCATTGAATAAGCATGTGTACTGTGTGGCTGTGGCATTTAAAATGACGGAGCAGTTAAAGCAATGATTCTGTATAATGTTTTGTGTTGAGCATAAATATTACTTTGCAGAAACTATTGGGATGATTTAGAAGGATTTGGGGGACAATGAGTGTGGCGCAAAAAAAAAATGTGGCACAAAAGCTTCAAGGATGGCTGAGAATCTGTTGAAAGTGAAAGAAGACCTGCAAGAAGAAGACGTGAGAATGTGCACAGGCGGAAATCTAAGCAAAAGATGTGCAGGATAACTTATCCAAAGCATTGTATTGGCTGGAGAATCAGAATCAGAGATGTCAATTCTTTGGACGGAAAGAGGTGGAGGGGCGTGAGGCATTGTATTGAATCAATGTGAAAGGCTGAATTTCAGGCGGGCTCTGCTTGAAATTCCACCACTTTTACTAAGTGTAAATAGACCCTTAGGCTATGTTCACACAACGTATATTTTTTGTAAAACCACGGCCGTTGTTGCACATTGCAACAACATCGTGATTATTATGAAAATATACATAACCTTGCCATCTAAGGGATCCAGGCCGGAGCGTATACACATAGTATAAGCTCCGGCCATGATCCCTCGCAGCGCCACAAACAACTGACATGCCTTGTTAGTGCACACCATGGAGTGTGCGGCTCAGGCCGCACGCTCAATAGTGTGCTGTGGGCAGTTCTGATGCGGGCGCACACAGATGTGCCCGCATCAGAACTTTGCGGCGCAAAAAATCATCCGGATGGTACTGCAAAACCGACCGGGATGATCTTTTCTGAGACCGGCCGTTCCGTGATCCCGGCCGGGTCACGGAACGGCCAGTCTCTTACATAATGTAAACATAGACTTAAAATGCAAATTCAAAATAGTGATTGCACTGTGGGAAAGAGGCCCAAATTAATGTTTTACTATCTGTAGAAGGGCTCGGTGCTATACTGAAACATATACTATATAGACAGATTAGAACATGGAATTGTTAATTTATAAAACTAACATGGTTCCCTGTATATGATTGTACCTTCCACCTATGATCTAATTTACTATTTCATTACAACTTTTGCATTACAAGATTATTTTGTGGATCTGCTTCTGGAAATGACCATATTGTAGGTTGCTGGAGGCATTCATTATCGTGGGGTATAGAATCATTACTATAATTGAAGGGACTAGGTCCAGCTAAGAAAAAAACAACAACTTTGCAACTAAGATTATTTTGAAACCATAGTGAGCATGGACCACAGACTCTGGACAATTCATAAAGGAGCTCTTAGCTGTATAATTGTCTGCTATTGATGTGACTGAAGTGCGTGACTGCTGTATATTGGCTTTAAGATTGATGGGATTTGAGTGATGAGGACGTATACACAGACACTGCCTGCTTGTTAGTGGAGTGCGGTGTAGTCTGCAGGTGGTCTATTTGTCCAATCATTATATGTTACTTTAAAAGTCTACTTATATGTCTGGGAGATTGAGCAGAATCATCAAACCCTGTAACAGTCAAGGATTATCATCCTGACCTCATATTAATATTAAAATGACTCTGTACCCACAATCTGTCCCCCCCAAACCACTTGTACCTTCGGATAACTGCTTTTAATCCAAGATCTGTCCTGGGGTCCGTTCGGCAGGTGATGCAGTTATTGTTTAAAAACTACTTTTAATTCGGCAATGCTGTGTCTAACAGCCGGGGCTTACATTAGTATATGCATTAGGCTGGCACCACCTCTCTGTCCTTCCTCCCCACCCTCCTCATCATTAGGAATGATCCAGGCAGATTGCTCCCTATTCCCCTTCTGTGTGCATAATGAACATGGGCTGGATCGTTAAGACACCTGTGCAAAGCTCAAACAGCAGTAAATGTTCCTGGATCATCCCTAATCATGAGAAGGGCGGGGAGGAGGGAAGGAGAGGTTGTGCCAGCCTAATGCATATACAAATGTAAGCCCCGGCCGTTAGACACAGCGCTGTAGGATTAAAAGTTGTTTTTAGGACAATAACTGCATCCCCTGCCGAACGGACCCCAGGACAGATCTTGGATTAAAAACAGCTATCTGAAGGTACAAGCGGTTTGGGGGGGTCAGATTGTGGGTACAGAGTCACTTTAATTTCCCAGCAATGTACACGTAATATGTGAGTTATAAAGCAAGCACGTAAAGGTCTCACCTGTTTTGATCCAATTCCCCCCTGTAGTCATCTCAGAAGAACACTTTCCAAAATAAGGGGGGGGGGGGGGGTTAATGTTGCGAACACTGTGTACAGGCAAAACCAAACCTGCACCCGATGTCACTGCGACACGGATACTCACTCTATCTCATCTCAGAGAGTATACTTTAGAGATGGCCAGGGAGGAAGTGGAGCGCTCAGGAGGAGAACAGGTAAGACCATTCCGGTCCCCAGACAGCACAAAGTTTTATGACCTGTATATGGATAGGACAAGTTTACTGATAGTAGAAGAGAATTCCGGCAGCTTGGTCAAGTCCAAAAATTATTTTATTTACCTTCACATAGAATCAGCAGCAGGTCAAACTGACACTTTTTGATCGCAACAGATCTTAACTTGAGATGAGCGAACCGGGTTCGGGTTCGAGTCGATCCAAACCCGAACGTTTGGCATTTGATTAGCGGGGGCTTCTGAACTTGGATAAAGCTCTAAGGTTGTCTGGAAAACATGGATACAGCCAATCAGGGCCGATTCTAGCTTTTTTGCTGCCTGAGGCGAAAACTGAAATAGCGCCCTCCCCCCCCTATACTGAGATCAACATCATATAAAAACCTAATACCACTACATAATGACTGCATATCACCACCCCATAGTGACAAAATATTATACCAATATTATTACTACACAAGGGAAAAATACCACGACATCCTGAACACACTACCCCATCTTAATGACTGATAAATACCACCAGTACTGCTACGAAAAAAAACTAGCATATAGAGTCCAGCATTACCCCCACACAGTGACAGTATAGTGATCAGGGTGCAGTTACATCCAGTGACTCACAGGTGACGTCTTCTCTCTTCAGAGTCGTTCAATTTCTCGTTTCTTCAAATCTGCGC
This sequence comes from Dendropsophus ebraccatus, assembly GCF_027789765.1. Classification (NCBI taxonomy): domain Eukaryota; kingdom Metazoa; phylum Chordata; class Amphibia; order Anura; family Hylidae; genus Dendropsophus; species Dendropsophus ebraccatus. Next base: position 41,744,447 of record NC_091464.1, read on the forward strand.
CATCAAATCTGCTGCAGATCCTGTACGTGTGAACGCACATGTGTTTTTTTTTGTCTTGCTTGAGGAACTCTCTTGTCTCCCATTTAGAATCAAGACGAAACGCAACAAAAATGCACATGTGTAAATGTTAGTGCATCCCCTTTCCTGTGACTCTCCAGGTGGTGAAAAATTACAACTTCCATCTATCTGGGCATGCTGGGAGTTGTTTCACACCAGCTAGCATTACTAGGTCGGGACATTGGCATACTGAGTATAAGATGGGTGACCACATTATACTGAGAACAGGACACTGGGAAAGCTGGGTGACCACATTATACTGAGAACAGGACACTGGAAAAGCTGGGTGACCACATTATACTGAGAACAGGACACTGGGAAAGCTGGGTGACCCCATTATACTGACAACAGGACATTGGGAAAGCTGGGTGACCCCATTATACTGAGAACAGGACACTGGGAAAGCTAGGTGACCCCATTATACTGACAACAGGACACTGGGAAAGCTGGGTGGCCACATTATACTGACAACAGGACACTGGGAAAGCTCGGTGGCCACATTATACTGACAACAGGACACTGGAAAAGCTGGGTGACCTCCATTATACTGAGAACAGGACACTGGGAAAGCTGGGTGACCACATTATACTGAGAACAGGACACTGGGAAAGCTGGGTGACCACATTATACTGAGAACAGGACACTGGAAAAGCTGGGTGACCTCCATTATACTGAGAACAGGACACTGGGAAAGCTGGGTGACCACATTATACTGAGAACAGGACACTGGAAAAGCTGGGTGACCACATTATACTGAGAACAGGACATTGGGAAAGCTGGGTGACCCCATTATACTGAGAACAGGACACTGGGAAAGCTGGGTGACAACATTATACTGACAACAGGACATTGGGAAAGCCGGGTGACCACATTATACTGAGAACAGGACACTGGAAAAGCTGGGTGACCACATTATACTGAGAACAGGACACTGGGAAAGCTGGGTGGCCACATTATACTGACAACAGGACATTGGGAAAGCTGGGTGACCACATTATACTGACAACAGGACACTGGGAAAGCTGGGTGACCTCCATTATACTGAGAACAGGACACTGGGAAAGCTGGGTGACCACATTATACTGAGAACAGGACACTGGAAAAGCTGGGTGACCACATTATACTGAGAACAGGACATTGGGAAAGCTGGGTGACCCCATTATACTGAGAACAGGACACTGGGAAAGCTGGGTGACAACATTATACTGACAACAGGACATTGGAAAAGCCGGGTGACCACATTATACTGAGAACAGGACACTGGAAAAGCTGGGTGACCACATTATACTGAGAACAGGACACTGGGAAAGCTGGGTGGCCACATTATACTGACAACAGGACATTGGGAAAGCTGGGTGACCACATTATACTGACAACAGGACACTGGGAAAGCTGGGTGGCCACATTATACTGACAACAGGACACTGGGAAAGCTGAGTGACCACATTATACTGGGAAAGCTGGGTAACTCCCATTATACTGAGAACAGGACACTGGGAAAGCTGGGTGATCACATAATACTTAGTATAAGATGCTGGATAGCTGGGTGACCTCAGTCATACAATATGGTGGGTGACCTCACTTATACAGTATATTGTATAGCTGGGTGATCTCTAACTTGCAGTGCGAGTTAACATACAACCCGCGGGCTGCACAGGGGGCGGGGCTTATCATCAGGGGGCGGGGCTTGTCGGACATACCGGGGACTGGCCGGGGGCAAGTAAATCCTCTATCAGTGGGCCCCCAGTCATTCAGCAACCCCCCAAATCACACTACCTACATCAGTAGTGGTGCTCCCTGTCCTCCAGCAGCAGCGCTACAGAAACCACAATCAGCCACCTCTTCACGTGGAGACACGTGTCAGCTGGATGCTTTTGCAGGCGGCAGTGTCTCCTGGGCTCCCCCACACACAGAGCCTGCAGTACATGTACAGGAAGCTGCTGCAGACAGGGCACTGCACCACACAGCCTCCTCCTCCTTCCCGACCACCACCAGCCTCACGCTGCTGCTGCTGCCGACACATGAGCTCAGGCACAATGCTCAGACATGTGCGCCTTCAGCTCCTTCACTGCCGCGCTCTGCACCAGCTCCCGCACTTCCCCCAGCCCGGCTCCTGCGTGCCCCCTCTGCCTGCGCCGCGTACTGCAGGTAATATATGCATGGCTGCTTACTGTGCAGGGGCGGCCAGTGCCGCCCCCTGCAGAGTCCTATGACCTGCCGCCTGAGGCGAACACTTCACATCGCCTCATGGCAGATGCGGCCCTGCAGCCAATGACTATATCCATGATTTCCACATAGCCTTAGGGCTTAATCCAACTTCAGCAGCCACCGCTAATCTAATGCCGAACGTTCAGGTTTGGATCGACTCGAGCATGCTTGAGATTCGCTCATCTCTAATCTTACCCATAGCATTCACTTTCTTAGATACCATAAGGGACATTTACTAAGGAGTCTAATGTGTGCAAATATTCTAATGGGGATTGGTGTGTATTTTGTTCCAATATCTTGTGACTGATTTATTAACATGTAGCACTGCCATAGTAAATGCATCTAAGTAAAAAGTCACAAAAAAAGTCGCACAAAATGCAAAAATTGCGCAAGCATATTTATCTGGTACTGACCAGACATAGACCTGCACCTGTATTTGCGACTTATTAAAAAGTTGCAAATGATAAATTGGGCGCTAATCCCAGATTAAGCAAACTTTTGGGTGAATACTCAAAACAGGCAGATTTTAAAAAAGTCATCTAAAAAAATTCGCCTGTCAAATACTGGTTCAGAAATAGAACTTAGACCAACACTGGGCGAAAAAAAACAATTATTCACCTAAAAAATAGGCGCAAAGCCCTTGATAAATTTCTCCCCATGACTCAGAAGTTAGTCTTTCGGAGATGGGGTGGGCAGGGCTAAGTCACAATCATCACAGCTACACCTGCCGGTGAACAGAAGGCTTTTGCCACCTTCTGCTCGCAAGACAACCCCTTCAGGATTGGTCAGACTATAAAGAAGCCTGTCTCCTGTAATTGGTTGGACAATGTGCTGATCTACTGAGTGAGCCACGCTGGCTTTATCTAAGGATTTCAGGAGTTTCTCCAGACTGATCTCATCTTTTGACAGCTTTCAAATAAAATTGTGAAAGATAAAATCACATAGTAATTTTTTTTTGTTCTGGTATAAAAAAAATAGTTTCTTATATCCCTTTGTAGCTTTGGGTCCCAGATACCAACACTGTTAGTGACATATGGCAATTTTGGTTGACTATATGAACTTTTCCTGAATGGTTAGATGGGCGGGAACTTCAGTTCAATAAGGGTATTAACAGGCTCAAGGGGAATTAATATAAGGCTGAGGGGACATACACTACCGTTTAAAAATTTGGGGTCACATTGAAATGTCCTTATTTTTGAAGGAAAAGCACTGTACTTTTCAATGAAGATAACTTTAAACTAGTCCTAACTTTAAACAAATACACTCTATACATTGCTAATGTGGTAAATTACTATTCTAGCTGCAAATGTCTGTTTTTTCGTGCAATATCTACATACTGTAGGTGTATAAAGGCCCATTTCCAGCAACTATCACTCCAGTGTTCTAATGGTACAATGTGTTTGCTCATTGGCTCAGAAGGCTAATTCATGATTAGAAAACCCTTGTGCAATCATGTTCACACATCTGAAAACAGTCTAGCTCGTTACAGAAGCTACAAAACTGACCTTCCTTTGAGCAGATTGTGTTTCTGGAGCATCACATTTGTGGGGTCAATTAAACGCTCAACATGGCCAGAAAAAGAGAACTTTCATCTGAAACTCGACAGTCTATTCTTGTTCTTAGAAATGAAGGCTATTCCATGCGAGAAATTGCTAAGAAATTGAAGATTTCCTACAACGGTGTGTACTATTCCCTTCAGAGGACAGCACAAACAGGCTCTAACCAGAGCAGAAAAAGAAGTGGAAGGCCGCGTTGCACAACTTAGCAAGAAGATAAGCACATTAGAGTCTCTAGTTTGAGAAACAGACGCCTCACAGGTCCCCAACTGGCATCTTCATTAAATAGTACCCGCAAAACACCAGTGTCAACATCTACAGTGAAGAGGCGGCTGCAGGATCTTGGCCTTCAGGGCAGAGTGGCAAAGAAAAAGCCATATCTGAGACTGGCCAATAAAAGAAAAAGATTAAGATGGGCAAAAGAACACAGACATTGGACAGAGGAAGACTGGAAAAAAGTGTTGTGGACGGATGAATCCAAGTTTTGAGGTGTTTGGATCACAAAGAAGAACGTTTGTGAGATACAGAACAAATGAAAAGATGCTGGAAGAATGTCTGACACCATCTGTTAAGCATGGTGAGGTAATGTGATGGTCTGGGGTTGCTTTGGTGCTGGTAAGGTGGGAGATTTGTACAGGGTAAAAGGGATTCTGAATAAGGAAGGCTATCACTCAATTTTGCAACGCCATGCCATACCGAGTGGACAACGCTTGATTGGAGCCAATTTCATCCTACAACAGGACAGTGACCCTAAACACACTTCCAAATTGTGCAATAACTATTTACAGCAGAAGCAGCAGCTGGTATTCTATCGGTAATGAAGTGGCCAGCGCAGTCACCAGATCTGAACCCCATTGAGCTGTTGTGGGAGCAGCTTGACCGTATGGTACGCCAGAAGTGCCCATCCAACCAATCCAACTTGTGGGAGCTGCTTCTAGAAGCGTGGGGTGCAATTTCTCCAGCTTACCTCAACAGATTAACAGCTAGAATGCCAAAGGTGTGCAATGCTGGAATTGCTGCAAAAGGTGGATTCTTTGACGAAAGCAAAGTTTGATGTCAAAACAATGTTATTTCAAATACAAATCATTATTTCTAACCTTGTCAATGTCTTGACTTGATTCATTTCACATTGTATGGTGGTGATGAAGTGTGACTTTTCATGGAAAACACAAAATTGTTTGGGTGACCCCAAACTTTTGAACGGTAGTGTATATTAGGATGATGGGGTGTAAATATGAGACTGATGAGCATGAATCAGGCTCAAACCAGTCCACCATTCAACCTTCAAACCTCTATTCAAAATAGAGTTCCCACCTGTTTGAAAAATAGTAAAATTCCTACATCTCAGAAATAAAGAGGGGGATAGCAATAAAATAAAAACAACATTAGAATCAGAGCTTCAAATGCTATCGAACATTATTAAAAAATAAATAATAATAAATACAAATGTAATGCTAAAAAAATTAATAATACTCTCTTTAATGCCAGAAATGAGCTATAGTGTGAACTGATGGTAATAGCTGGCGACAGTTAGTAGAACAAAGGCAAAGTAGAGCACAGTCTTAGAAATAAAGCATAAAACTTACAAAGCTAGATCAAAGTTTGTTAGGGTCCCTAGCACAATGCAAAGTTATAAAAGAATATTCTCCATTTTACATGGGAAATGCAAGTATGAGAAGTGACGAGGATCACCGTATAATTTTTTTTTTTACATATAGTAAAGTATTTTATAGAAAAATTAACACATTTTAGCACATTTTTTTTTGTGTGGGCATGGTTTATCAGCCTCTCACAGCCCAGCAGATTTACAATAACTTACCCCAGAAGCTGGCCTAAGCTACAATCAGCCACCATAGATTTTTATTCCAGTGCCCAGACAGCCAAGGATGTCACAACTTGTAAAGAGATGGACGCCTCTTAATAAATATGAGAATTAGATGATAAGAATAAGGATTTGATTTCTCATTATTCAGCGCTAAAGTATATTCATAATGGCCAGGAAATCATATCAGTCCGTAGATTCATTGACCTCCTCATTCTTTCTTTTGATCTTACGTTAATGCAGTGTTCTGTGACCTCTATCGAATCATAAAAGTCTTCTGTGTCATCTAATATTCCTATGATTTAATTATGTGTCAATGAAATGTATGGCCTTATTGAGGGGATTGCAGAATATGGATGGGTGAGAAAATGATAAGTGTCTGGTAACAAATAAGACATAGTGATTATAGTAAAAATTGATATTATTGTCACATGCATCACTCTTCCAGCGACTTACACTACAAGAGTCTGGCTATTAATAATTGCTGAGTATACAAGGAAACATTAGGCACCTCCATGTGCAGCCTGGGGTAGAATGTGACTCATTGGCACAGCAGTAATAGCTCTCAGTGCTAAACTCATCCACATATATCTTTATTATTGCTGTAATAGTTTACACATTTCATATGCATATTATCTGATTATATTTTATTTTGAGACTCGGAATGTCAGGCACCAAATAAAATGAACATCATATAGACATTTATTATTAAACAGTTAGCAAGAATAAGCATAGGAAAAAAACATTATATTCAGCCCGCTCAATGTGTTCAAGCAGCACAGTGATTCTTGCTGCTATGATGCCTCAGGCAAAGAGTAACATTGCTTCCAGGTACAATCATATAACATTGGCATTAATAATACTCTTGTCAGAAGCCAGCCAGCTCCCCGCACCTCTGGGACATGCTGCCAGCCCCCTGACGATGGTGTCCCTAGCAACCAACCTGGCCGGGTGCAGGGATTGTGCTGACAGCGTCCCGGACAACCGGCTCGTCCGGCGGGGGCACTCCCTTTGTATGGCCACGGCGCTGAGCGGCCTAAGGTGGTTTGGAATGTGATAACGCTGACTGATCAGATGTGTCCTTGGGTTGAGTCTTAGCCCCAATCACACCTGGGGCTGGGACTCCAGGCCCCATAAGTATCCTTCCCTATCTACCACAACCTGCCTGCCATAGAGCTTAGTTTACTAGTGTGTCTTGATCTAGAGTTTCTTCCTGCATTTGTGTACTTGGTATTCTGACTTCTATTCTGACTTTTCTCCTGGATTACGTTTTGTACTGTGTTGCCCTCTTGTTGCTGAGCTCTAACCTTGCTGTATTGTTTTGCATTTGTCTTGTCTATTGTTCCATGTTCAAACTTAGTAAGGATCAGGGCCTTTGAGGCAAGTAGGCAGGGACAGCGGGGTGGGCGCAAGCTTCAGGGCTGCACCTGTATCTTGTCTCACTGGTCCCACATCCTGACAATACTAATACGGATAAAGATTGGCATGCGGCAGGGGGATTATGCAGAGAAGATTGGCCTTGATCTCCCCTATAGAGTGTATAGAACCTGAACACTCTCTACACTTATCGAATGCAAACAAACAAACCTATCCATTGTATGTAGAACCTTCCTGCCTGACTCTATAACTGCCCTGTCCTACAAGTCCATAAAAATTGGTCATGGTGGTCATAGCATTGGGCAGTGAGGTCCCCCATACAATGGATATCCTCCACCTTACATTACATGCCATTTTCATGCATCAGAATGCTCCATGGGAACAAGGGCTGAAAGGGGTACTCTTGCTTACCTGTACCACATCTGAAACTACCAAAAATTAATTTGTTTTGGGGGTCTTAGTTCTGTATTTTGTATTTTGTTGAAAGCAAATGCACCAGTAATACATTCGCTTTACATTCTGTCAGCAATTTACCTGACCGCGATCCATCGGCGTCTGTCCCGGCCGGAGCGCAGCGCCGGGTGATGTCACGGAGACCCGATGGCGTCCCTAGCAACCAAGGGAGCCGCGGGTCTCGCGTCAGTCAGATCCACCCGGCCAAGCAGTTGAGTGCTGTTATTCTTTGTGGTTGTCCGCGACCGCCTAGGGTCGATTGAGGCAAATAGGTAGGGTCAGTGGGAGGGATTCAGATCCAGGGCCCACTGTCTCTTGTCTGTTTGTACCCACCTGCCCTGACAGAATAACCAGCCCAAATTACGCCATTTGCTTCATGGACAACCGGACCGCCATGTCTAATATTGTGGACCAAATGCAGCGACTTAACACCATGGTGCAGAGTCCAGGAACAAGAGACGGCACCCCGACAACTCACTGTGACCTCCCCAGTATCCCCTGAGCCACCCGTTCAGCTCCCAGATAAGTTCTCAGGGGACAGGAGGAAATTCTGTGCTTTCAGGAAAGGATGCAAATTATTCTTTAGGTTGCGCCCTCGCTCCTCAGGAGATGAGACTCAGAGGGTGAGCATTATCATGTCCCTTCTCCAAGGGCCACCCCAGGAGTGGGCATTCTCCCTATCACCTGACTCTCCTGACCTACGGACCCCCGACCAGTTTTTTGCAGCATTAGGTCTACTGTACGACGACCCGGACAGTGCAGCCAACGCTGAACGCCAGCTGACAGGGTTGAGACAGGGCCGACGTCCCGTAGAGGAGTACTGCTCTGAGTTCTGGCAGTGGAGCGGTCTCTCTACATGGAACGATTCGGCCCTCCGATTTCAGTTTCGGGTGGGCCTTAGTGACCGACTAAAAGACATGCTGGTGGCGTACCCTTCCCCTGACTCATTGGAAGAGAGTATGACGTTAGCCATCAGAGTGGACCGACGACTGAGAGACAGACAGCGTGAGAAAGGTACTCCAGACATCCCCAAGACCTCGACGTCTCCAGTCACCTTTCCCAAACCATCCACTCCTGTTATGCCCACGCCAGATGGGCTGCAGAACAATCTCTGTCTGTACTGCGGGAAGGCAGGTCATAGGGTTCGTCCAGGCCAGGACCACCGGCGGAAAACTCCAGCGCCTGAGAGACTATCGAGGGGGTCTTTCAGGCGCACAGGTAACCTTCAAAAATAAAGTACTGTTACCTATTTCTCTAGTGTTGGGTAATAAGAATATTAATGGGTATGCCCAGATAGACTCTGGTGCCTCAGCTAATTTTATTAACCCAATGTTTTTTCTGGCTTGGAGATATGTCCCCTGTTGCTTCAGCGTCCAGTGAATGTCACTGAAGCAGATTCTGTCCCCTTTGCCCAAGGTAATGTAGATTATATGACACCTTGTCTGGAGGTCAAGGTGGGGTCGGTTCATATCCAGAACCTTGACTTCCTTTTGATGCATAATTTGTCGTCTGATGTTATTTTGGGGTTGCCCTGGCTGGAAAAACATAATCTGGTATTTGATTGGTCCAGCAGGGAACTTGTGCGGTGGGGGCCTGGGTGCGCTTCCCACTGTATTGCTGTATCGCTTGCGGAATGCTCCCAGGCAGAAGGGGAGATTCCGGAATTCTTGTCAGATTATGCTGCTGTATTCGACGAAAAGGCAGTGGAGGGGCTGCCACCACACAGGCCGTATGACTGTGCCATTGATTTAGTTCTCGGTGCCAAATACCCACGAGGTCGAATTTTTAATTTGTCCTGCCCAGAGAGAGAAGCCATGTGTGAATATATTAAGGACAGTCTACGCAGTCTACGTCCGTCGTCTTCTCCTCTGGGGGCAGGTTTCTTTTTTGTTGGCAAGAAAGATGGTGGGTTTCGGCCTTGCATTGATTACCGGGAGCTGAATAAAATTACGGTTAAAAATCAACACCCATTACCCCTCATACCTGATTTGTTTAATCAAATTGTTGGTGCCAGATGGTTCTCTAAGGTGGATTTAAGGGGAGCATATAATCTAATCAGGATCTGGGAGGGGGACGAGTGGAAGACCGCCTTTAATACCCCAGAGGGTCATTTTGAATATCTTGTCATGCCCTTTGGGTTATGTAATGCTCCGGCCGTCTTCCAACACTTCGTTAATTACATATTTCGTGAACATCTGGGTCAGTTTCTTGTGGTCTACTTAGATGACATCTTGATTTTCTCACCCGATTGGGTCTCCCATGTGTTGCATGTGCGTACAGTAATGGAGCTGCTGAAACAGAATAATCTTTGCGCAAAGTTATCGAAGTGCCAATTTGGTATTCAAGAAGTGTCCTTTCTGGGTTATTATATTACCCCTAATTCTTTTGCTATGGACCCACTAAAAATTACTGCCATTGAAAAATGGGAGCGGCCCAGTAACCTGAAAGCCCTGCAAAGGTTCCTGGGATTCGCTAATTATTATCGAAAGTTTATAAAGGATTTTTCCCTGGTGGCCAAACCCCTTACTGACTTGACGAAGAAAGGGGCGGACCTGGTTAATTGGTCCCCAGAGGCGATCATGGCCTTCGATAAACTTCGGCGAGCTTTTACAGTGGCTCCAGTGCTGGCTCAGCCGGATGTTGAACGTCCCTTCATAGTGGAGGTTGACGCATCCGAGGTGGGGGTGGGGGCAGTGCTATCCCAGGGTTCTAACACCCTTACTAACCTCTGTCCTGTTGCTTATTTTTCCAGGAAGTTCTCTCAGGCCGAGAGTAACTATGATATTGGCAATAGAGAATTGTTGGCCATTAAAATGGCGTTTGACGAATGGAGACACTTCCTGGAGGGTGCCAGACATAAGATTATCGTGCTCACTGATCATAAAAATTTGGTGTATCTTGACAGCGCTAAACGTCTCACCCCTCGTCAAGCCCGTTGGGCCTTGTTCTTCTCCAGGTTTAACTTTTGAGATCACGTACCGGCCTGGTTCCAAAAATGTCAAGGCTGATGCCATGTCCCGTAGCTTTGGCATTGAAAATCCTTCTAGGAACCAGTCCGATACAATTTTAAGCCCTGGTGTCGTTGTGTCCGTTCTACAACAGGACCTAGTGTCTCAGATTGGTGAGTCTCAGTCTCTAGCACCCCGTAATACTCCGAGTTCTTGTTTGTTTGTACCTCCGAATCTCCATCTTCAGGTCTTGGAGGAGATTCACAGTTCTGTGTTGGCAGGCCATCCAGGGGTGGCAGGAACCAAGTTCTTGCTTTCGCGTCACTACTGGTGGCCCTACTGGGCCCGTGACGTGAAGGAGTTCATTGATTACTGTGAGGTTTGTACCAGGTCTAAGATCCCTCGCAGACCATCGGAGGGGTTGTTACAACCTCTACCGGTTCCTAAGAGACCATGGACCCATATCTCGATGGATTTTATTACTGATTTGCCCCTTTCCAAGGGAAAAACTGTCATTTGGGTAGTTGTGGACAGATTTTCCAAGATGTGTCATCTTATTCCTCTGTCCAAGCTACCAAATGCTTGCACGTTAGCCACGTTGTTTATTAATCATATTCTTCGTTTGCATGGCATTCCAGAGAACATTGTTTCGGACAGGGGTGTTCAATTTGTGGAAAGGTTTTGGAGAGAATTTTGTGAAAGGTTGGGCATTTCGTCATCTTTCTCATCAGCCTTTCATCCGCAAACCAATGGGCAAACCGAGAGGATAAATCAGTCATTGGAACAGTTCCTGAGGTGTTTCGTGGCTGATACCCAGGATAAATGGAGGGATGTTATTTCTCTTGCTGAATTCGCCTTAAACAATCATGAACAACGCTCACTTGGTATGTCGCCTTTCTTTTGTAATTTTGGTTTTAATCCTAGGTATTCCTCTACTCATGCCGCTGAGTCAGTTAACCCTTCAGCTGAAGCCATATTTTCTAAACTGTGCACAGTTTGGGCCCAAGCTCATCAGAGCTTGGTTAAAGCAAAAGAACAATACAGAAAACATGATAACAAAAGACACATATCTGGCCATCAATATGCTGTAGGAGAAAAAGTCTGGTTGTCTACTAGAAACCTGAGGTTAAGGGTACAATCTGGTAAACTAGCACCTAAGTATGTTGGTCCATACAGCATTGTGGAAATGATTAATCCTGTTACCTTCAGACTAAAACTACCTGCATCACTTCGCATACATAACGTATTCCATAAATCACTTCTGAAAAAGTATGTTCCTCCGTTGCGCCGTCTCCTCCTCCTGCTCCACTGGTCATCCAGGGGGAGTTGGAGTATGAGGTGGAAAGAATTTTGAATTCTCGTTGGGTACAAGGGTCTTTGCAATATTTGGTTCATTGGAAAGGGTTTGGTCCGGAAGAGCGTACGTGGGTTCCCAGCAGAGATATGCATGCCGCTCGTCTGGTTAAACAGTTCCATACATGCAATCCATCTAAGCCGGGTCCCTTGAGTATAGGTCCGGAGGCCCCTCCTGAAGGGGGGAGTAATGTCAGCAACTTACCTGACCGCGATCCATTGGCGTCTGTCCCGGCCGGAGCGCAGCGCCGCCCTCCTTGCCGAGGTCGGGTGACGTCACGGAGACCCGATGGCGTCCCTAGCAACCAAGGGAGCCGCGGGTCTCGCCCGCAGAATCCGCCCGGCCAAGCAGCTAAGTGCTGTTACACTCAGGCTGAGTGACAGATCTCCCTGCCGCTCAGCCTGCAGTGCACCAGCTGCAGTGTATTTGGATTCAGGAGGCCGGACCAATCAGCCTTTGGTCCGGGCTCCTGATCTAGTATAAAGTTCAGTCAGTATCACCTTCCAGTGCTGGTTATTAGGTTCTCTCCTGGTCCCAGCTCCCCCTTGTCTACTCCTGTGAACCTTGTCCTATTCCTTCTTGCCTGACTTACTCGTTATCCTGACCTCCGCCTGACCTTTAGACTATGCGTTGTCTCACTTATTTTTTTACCGCGTTGCCCGTGTGATTTGACCCGGCTTGTTCCACTATTCCAATTGTGTTTTGTCTGTCTGAATTGTTCTGTGTGTTCACATACGTAGTGAAGGGAACTTCTTCGTGGTTGTCCGCGACCGCCTAGGGTCGATTAAGGCAAATAGGTAGGGTCAGTGGGAGGGAGCAGATCCAGGGCCCACTGTTTCTTGTCTGTTTGTACCCACCTGCCCTGACACATTCTTCATATGGATAGAACGGCACCTCCGTGGGGCCGCGGTTAAAAAAAAAAGGACACGGCACTGGCTTTCCTGTGCCAGCTGCGTTCTAATTATATGAAAAACTTAAAGCGAATGTACTTCTGGTACATTCGCTTGAACTTACTGGTTGAGTAGTCGCTCCGTACTACAACTCCAAGAATATGTTGCTTTCCCTCAGCTGTTCATCACAGTCCTTCCACCCTGCCTACTCTCTTCCCCCAGCACTCCTGCCAGGGGCTAGACTTCAGAGACAAGATCCAGCCAAGCCTCCTGTGATATCAGAGGATGAAGCATTGCCATGGGAGAGAGGGAAGAGTCAGGGACAATATAGATTTTGTAGTTCTTCTATTTTCTAGTTCCTGTCAGGATTGATTGATGCAAAAGCCACTGAAGTCAGTACTATTAGTAGTAACACTATAGAGTGTTATATGTCTTGGGATGATTTAAAGTTTTTTTTTTAATAACCTTTTTCAGATACCAGTTTACCCCTTTAACAGCTATATTAATATTAATGCATACATTAAAAGCAGTGCGGACATTGGAGAAGATGACCATAGCAATCCTCTTGATCCATGTTGTTATTTTCTAACTGTGGCTACAGAGATACAATTCTGCTTTTTCTGCTCTCCATGTTTTCAGGAGTGAAGTCAATTTAATCATATTAATCTACGTGTTCCCAATAAGGGGAAAGGTCACCTGGGGTCTAACCTTTCTGTGAGAGCTTTTCAATTTCCTTTCAGGACGGTAATTCCCCATTGGGAAATGCGGCAAATGATTTCTGATGGAGTTTCAGCTGTAATCAGTGGCTCTTGTATAAGCCTATTAATGGACATCTAACTACTTTACACATAACAGGCCAACACACTCTTATATGTCAACTTGTCCTTTTAGATTTACATCTATCACTTGCATGATGTTACATTATAGGAGATTCAATTTGTAAAAATCAGGTTCACTCAATGGGCCAGACTCACTACTGCAAATGCACCAGAATTCTGGAATTCTGGAGAAATCTGAGCCATAAAAAAACCTGACTTATATGACTTGAGCCACATCTATTATGACTTTTAGACATTTTATAAGACACTATGGAGAACGAATAGAAAACTGCCAAAATTAAACTGCTTTTTCCCCCAATGTCTGACAAAAGGGTGTGGTCTTGGTAAAAGGGGGACATGTCCATAATGTGATGTTCTTGTGGTTTAGTGGTGTTTTTGCTCCTACAGACTTCTATGGGGGGGAATGCCAGGAAATTGCATGTCTATATGCATATTGGTGTTTTTCCTGGCATACTCCCTCCTCATGTCACTCTTCTTCTGGAATCTATCAATGACCTGGTCTTCAGCCAGCCATCAGCAGTGCACTAAGCACAGGGCTCACATAAGGCACTGTGTTTAGTGATCAATGTGACAGGGAAATGTCCCTGCTCTTTAGGCATCTTTAATGGCTGAATGCTGAGCAGGATAAACTGCCAAAATTGGGAATTTATTGGGACGTAGGTGGATGGTAGCAATAGGCCCAACTGCTAGCTGGGCCCAAGTACAGCCAGTAGTACCCTGGGAAGAGAGGTATAGCTATAAAAGGTGTAAAGGTTGCACTGGGCCCTGCTGTCTGTGATGGCCCCTCTGTAATATAGAAGTCACTACCATTATAGCTAGCACAAGGTAGTGTGTGTGGGGGGGGGGCTGTTCCAGGTTTCCCATTTGTGTCCAGTAGCCTCGACTTACATTTCTGATTTGGAATAATAGCATATGAATCACGTTTGTAAATCATATAACAAATGACTTGTTTATGAATCATGGGAATGCTTCATGGAAATGAATGTTCCTAGATAAATCACATCATCCATACTAATTATATCCAAGGCCATGATGACAGCAATGACTCATAGGGAGTTCCGCTGCTCATCCATCACTATAGATCCAGCCTGGTTTGGTGGCTGTCTATAACTAAACATTAGAGATGTACAAAGCTTTTAAAATCCAATTTCAAACCAATTTGCCAAATTCAACTATAGCATTTGGTAACTAATCCATAAAAATTGTTTTGTCAGTCGACCGCAGAAAATTTCATTACCGGATGTAAATAGAATCTAGAGGAAGAGTTCTTGTTCCTAAAGTTTTCCCTTACAATTTAAGGCTTTTTACGTTTCACGTTTTCATCAGTTATGGATCTAGAAAGCTGTCAATCAGCTATGGGAGGGCGGGGGGAGCCTGCTTCTCATGAGAACATTGGATTCCTGCCTCACAGCACTGGCATCATTATTAAACAAAACCATGGAAATAAAAGCATTAAAAAAAAAGACCACTACATATGAATAGGCCCTTAGAACTGCCCAACCATTTAAACTTTGTGAACCAAATTCAACTTAAAATGATGGTCAGGAGCAACATATAACTAAAAATGGTGGAGAAAAAATTAAATAGGAAAAATAATGAAAACTGCAAAAATCTGTTGATAAATTATTCAATATAAGATTTGACACAACTACTTTACATTCCAAATTGGCACTTTTTGGTGGTAACTATATTACATAGTACATAGTATAGTTGAAAAAAGACGCATTTCCATCAAGTTCAACCTAGAAGGTTTATAAAGCGGTGATATTATATCCCTGTGCCCAAAGTCCCTGGCTGTTTTAATGCATGACAATATCCCGCTGGCCTTAGAAGCAGCCGATTGATATTGCATGCCATTCTGTAGTAATCTTTTCTGAATGTGATTAAAAAAAAAGAATAATTTAATAGTTCTGGAAATTCCACATGCTGTGATAATACAGTGCATATGCTTATTAATAAATAGGAAAGGGGGGGTGATTTAAACATTTATTATAGGATGAGATTTTTATACATTAAAAAAAAAACATGTTTTTTTAAATACTAATCTGTAGTCCTCCTAGAGGATTCTTATAAGCAATGCACATATCCGTTCTTCACACATATGTACTTTGCCAGCCGGCTCACACCGGCCGTGACGCCTAAGGCCGCACTCCCCCTGAGTGGTTCAACCCATCATCTGTCATTAAGACGTTAATAGAGATTTTTGAAATAGCATAAATAGGTGTGCAACACTGAAACAAGCAGCATAGTCTGTGTATTGTCTAAAGCAGTTACATACCAACTTAGATTTGATTGTTGGGTAATTGCTATAGAAAATATGCTGACTCAATTGCACCATATGAACCTAGCCTTATGTTGCGTTTACACGGAAGCGATAATCGTACGTGTAAACACAGCGAACGACCAAACGACGAGCGAGAAATCGTTCATTTTGATCTTTCAACAAGTTCTCAAATCGTCGTTGATCGTTTGCAAAAAATTTGCAGATTGTTCCGTGTGAACAGTTGTTTGCCGATTTAACCAATGTGTGAGATAGGCTTAAGCGATCACAAAACAATCGCAAAACGAATTTCCGTACGATATATGTACCCTGTAAATGCTGATCGTTATGAAAAAAAAACGTTACTTGTGAATCGTACGATCGGGCGAATTATCGCTCCGTGTAAACGCAGCATAAGACAGTGTAATCACTCCTACAGTCACTTACCATAGTTCAATTCCAAAGAGGTCAGCAGCACAGGAAAACCAATGGACAAAAAGCACACCACACCAGAATGGACCCAGGTCTGTGTAATACAATTCAAGATATGAGATAGATATGAGTGCTGTCTGATATCTTGGATTGTATTACTTTGACCTGGGTCCAGTTTGGTGAGGCGTGCATTGTATTCATTGGTTTTCCTGTGCTGCTGACCTTCTTGGTATTGTAGTGACTGCTTTAAATATGAAAATGCTGTCTCATATCTTGGATTGTGTTTCCTACAGTCGACACATCTGACCCCAATAAAATGAGCATTAGCCTCAGCTTCAGATAAATGTCTTGCAAAGCAATAGCCCCATTTGGCACTAATCTTGGAGCCAGTCACTTGCCAATAGGGTCAAGTTTTTCTGATTGACTCATAAATATACTATTAGGTCTTATTGATTATATGTCCTGTGTGTACAATGGTAACAACAAAGATTACAATGTAATGAAAAGTGGAGGAACATCTGTACTGGAGAAGAAGACCCTCAGAAACATTCCTCAGGTGAATTTAAGGAACCTTGGTCTTAAGCTGTCCAAGAAAGTGGAAAACCCAACATGGCAGAATAACTTCTTGCTGATGGGACTTAAAGGTTATGTAGTCAGATAGTTAGACACAACACATATTAAAAGACATAATAGAATATGCAATGCATTACATCTGATTGCAGATATTATTCAGTCCTGTAGGCAGTTTGTGTTTGAAATAAATGCTCAGAAACTGAGAGGAGCTGAAGTTGCACAGTCTGATCCGGGAATCAGGTTCATTGCGGAGAGCGGTAATGCAGAGGGAACAATGTCACCAGTGAACTCCGACACCACAACTGTCCTGCCATTGGCATGCTATCATATGTGATTTAACTTGTTACATATCTAATAACAGAATGTTACTGTGTTGTGACATAATGATGATAACAATATACATGCCACCGTATAGCCCCTGATGAGGTCACTGTAAAATATTGACCGAAACTAGTTAGGTTAGGTGTGAAGAACACTGTACTACAAGATGGGAAACATTATTTACCCGATACATTGGGATGTGATTTTCTGTTATAATTTTTTTCCTTTTTTTCCAGAGATGGTTTCCGTTACACTATCTATGTTGTAGGGACCGACACGGGTCCTAGTTGTAGGGACCGACACGGGTCCTAGTTGTAGGGACCGACATGGGTCCTAGTTTATAACTTATCTATATGGACTGACAAGCATCCTCAAGTGTATAGACATCAATGTGTTTTGCCCATAAAAACCCTTTTTACATGGCTCGATTATCTTCTGATTATCCCATTATTGGATACTGTACACTGGTTGACATGAAAACTGTGTTTTCCAGAATCATAAATTATCAGTGCAAGCCCTGGGTAGAAGGGGATTCTGGGGCTTTGGACCCAGCAATATCTAGAACTGGTAGCATAACTTAGAAGTGTACTAACCTGTGATATGGTATCTAGTTGAATGACATAAAGTTAAAGGTGAAGCAATGCTTTAAGGTAATTTGATAAGTGAAGGAGGGTCAGTCATGTCTGCTTTGGTAAATGCTTCTATTCATCATAAAAATAAAAAAATGTTTTGGAATATATTTTCTATAAGTTGTGTTTTACCTCCTGGAAATATTAGAATATAGTAAAAACTGGCTGTAATCGGGCCTGGGTAATGATGGTATTAAACATATTCTAGGGAATAAAGTAAAGGAAACACAATAAAGCTTTTCTATATTACTATATTTTTTATATTTGCGTGGCATTTATATAGAAATTCTAATAATGTATAGATATTATATATGGTGTATTAACGTTCCTATGAATTACAGCCGTACCATAGACTAAACAGAGCTAGGTAATCTATGGTATTAATATTTCCGAAATGAATAGAGCTTTTATGTAATCAATAAAGCAGTTAAATGATTGCCGCCATTAGCATGTTTTGTTCATCGGATTTCCTACATATTGGGCCCCCTATGCGTTCCTATGATTAGCAGATTAGTCGCTGCGGTAGATGTGTCTGCAGATAGTGTAGAAGCTTATAAATCTTTTATATCTTTAGTGCACAGCTACATTTTAGGCAGGTTTGACTCCTTTTTCTAAGACTATAATCTGGGGCACTATTGACTTCCAGATTATTATGCAAGAACACTTTATGAAACATTACCGGCAATATAATTTGAACGCTTTGGGTGTCTGGTTACGGGATGGGTTGTTTTAAGATATTCAAATAGTTTGTAAAAAATCTGCATGCTTGTTCAATGTCTGCATACAATATGAAGAGCTTCTTAAAGGTCAGCAAAATAAGCAAAGCCAGCGCAAAGTACAAACACTGCATACTTCTGCTATTACAATACACAGTGCTGAGCACACACCAGACACTCCAGCTCTGTGCGCACTTACATTGCATACAATGCATTATGCAATCCCTCCACCAAAAACAGAAAGAAAGTATAGGAAAAGAATGGAACAGGTAAAATGCATTTAATGTATTTATTTATTTTAACATAGAGAATAGAGCACCAGATCTGCTTTACCTTTTAGGCTATGTTCACACAACGCAACAATTTCATTAACAATACGTTTGCATTGATTACAATGCAACCATGGCCATAGTGCATATGCACAGTATACGCTACGGCCGCAGAAAATAATGAGCATGTCTATTTTCTACAGCCGCAGTTCGCCGCTGTATTAAATTCTGTGAACATGGGGGAGATTTATCAAACATGGTGTAAAGTGAAACTGGCTCAGTTGCCCCTAGCAACCAATCAGATTCCACCTTTCATTTCCAAAGAGTCTGTGAGGAATGAAAAGTGGAATCTGATTGGTTGCTAGGGGCAACTGAGACAGTTTCACTTTACACCATGTTTGATAAATCTCCCCCATAGTTTTATACTGTATGTGGTTGCATCAACATGTAAATTATTTCCTGTTTCACATTAAATAGGCAAGTAACCTGACTACCACTACCCTTGACAAAGCTTGTAAAGCGAAACGCAGCGTTGGGTGAGTGGTCTTACCAGGCAGAATACTTTCCCACCCGGAGCTCTAAGTATACTCCCTTTTGTATTTCTTGTATACTCATTTCTTCATCATTTTTTGTGCACTTTTGTATATATATTTTTACACAGTCTTTTCTACAAATCTGTACTTGCAGTATATGTGTATGTATATATATATATATATATATATATATATATATATATATATATATAGTTACTATTTATTGAAGCACCTTGGAGTATCTTGTTTACTAGCATTCGTATACCTTCATACCTTCTGGGATTGAGTGATATATCATCAATTCATTGTAATATATAGAGCATACATTCTTCTATCTGCCTTGTAAGCCATCCGATGTATGTACTGTATCATTTTTGTGTCTCAGAAGTCTTAGCCACTAGGTGTCTCCCTTCCCTGCAATCTGCTTGTCCACTGCCTGTTGTCAGGAGAAATTAGTCTTTTGTTACATATACTGTAGAACAGGACAAATTGTGGGGTCAGAATTACCATGTGCTCTGTTTTGTTGGGTCACTTTTGCTGGAGATGATCTAGTGTATGTTCACACTGCTGCAGTGTTGTCTGTATATAGCTTCTTAGCAGCAACAGTGGCAATTCAGTGCTTAGTGTAATCCTTTCTTTCCTGTGATCCTACTGCTGCTCCTTGTAAACCCAGCGCATCAGTAACCCCATCTACCTCCACATCTAATACTGTTCTGTGTAAGCTCAGTACAGTGGCAGTCTGTTCAGCCCAGTGAACTTTCTCCAGCATATGTCATGCCATTGCAAAGAGGAGTATTTTGAGCTGGGACCGGCTAGAGACGTAAGGGTGGAAATAGCATTGCACCATGAAGGGGCTCAGAAGCTCAATAACAGTAGTGTGAACTCTAAAACCACCTTTTAATCACTTTAAAGTGTAAATGTTTTTAATGATTTTTGAAACTATAGGTATACTTTAAATTTATTTATTACTTTTTGCTTCTATGATTCTTCTGGCCAATATTGCAGAGAAAAAATCATTTATACAGCTGTAGAGTTAAATGATAAAAATCCTGACTGTCTGTTGCCTCCACTAGGTGGGGCTCACTGTATACAGATTTCTAAAGCTCCCGTACACTACATCAGGACTTGATGGCTGTACTCTTACACTACTTTTGAATTGTTCTCTATAGCAGGAAGTAGGGGATTTTGAGTTCTATATAAAACCTCCCATACAAATAAATGTGCCATTTCTAAATAGAGAACTGTAAGGCACTATAACACTCAGTGTCCAAATACTGAATAGTTAGTTTACCCCCTATAGTATACTGTACCACTTCGTTCTTAACTCTATTTGCATAAAGCAAAATGACAACCCATATAAGTTCCTAAAATGACTTGTTAATGATTGTCATTCATAGCTTTTAAAGTGAATGTTCCACTTGGTACATTGCTTTTTGTTTTTTTACATGAATAGACTGGCACTATGCGCGGAAAACAGGAAACGGTTCAAAAAAGGACTGTGGCACCAGCATCTCCATGGCAGCGCCGGTCTATTACCGAGAACCATCTGGATATGAAGCTGAAGCACTGGGGGAGGAACCGTGGGCCCCAGTGTGACGATCTTCCCTCTGTGACCTGGATCACACAATTCTAATGATGCCGATTCACAGAGGGGAGGGGGTTCCATCACACTGGCAGTCGGTGGGCCTGTCCCCAGTGCCGAATAGGCCGGTGCAGAGCGCAGGAACTGGGCAGCGGTTAAAAAAAGGACAACGCCACCCGCATCCCCACATTGGGGTCGGTCTGTTTATGTAAAAAAACACAAAGCGATGGTACATTCGGTTTTAATAGATTTAATTGCAGAACTTTTTTTTTTTTACAGAAGAGGCCAACTGAAGGGCTCTGCAACTTTGCATATCTGAATTATTTTCTGAAGATACATCCTGCAAAATGCAAGATGCACACTTACTAATTTTACAGAACAGAAGGGACAGTAGTTAATTTATCAGCAAGCATTAAAGCAATATTGCGCACAAGCATATGGAGCCAAGAGTGAGGTATGTAGCAAGCTGTTAAGCCTTCGCTGAACAAGGAACAGGCAATTCTATGAAGTCATAGTTTGTTGCGCATCTGGACACTAATTTATAAACATTTTCCTGAACACGGTCACTTAACAATTGACGGTCGGAACACTGGAACATTCTCTACTCCTTAACATAAATAGACTTCTTCTACAATGAAAGACTAATGGATTGCTTGCTCTAGTATTGAATTCGTATTCTGATGAGATTTGTTTTGTGAATGTTTGCCAATGTGATCCGAGTGCTGATTCCAGAATAATATTTTAATCACGTTATAATTTTGTCCCAGCAGTCTGCTATTCTGCAAGCATATGCACATTCTAAATCAATTAATTACCAGCGGTCTTATCTGCTTCTCAATACTTTAGGAAAGGGTTAACATGGCGGATGACAAATATAGAAATTCACTTATACCTATCTGTCACCTTCATGTGTAAAGAATGTTTAATATGATGTTTCATGCAGAGCTAAACGGCCATCTGGAAATACAAAGATGAATGAGGAAACCAGGATTATTGTTATACAATATATAATGTATATAGTCGATTCACATTAGTAAAACCACTTCCTACTTTTGACATCGGGGGAGCACATAGCTCACAAAGGAGACAGTACCCACTCCTTTTTCTTCCTCTTCTAGAGACTGTAACAAAAACATATGCATACTAGAGATGAGCAAACC
The DNA here is from genome assembly GCF_027789765.1 of Dendropsophus ebraccatus. Taxonomy (NCBI): domain Eukaryota; kingdom Metazoa; phylum Chordata; class Amphibia; order Anura; family Hylidae; genus Dendropsophus; species Dendropsophus ebraccatus. Next base: position 41,766,426 of record NC_091464.1, read on the forward strand.
TCGAGCACGCTTGGGTCTGTCCAAACCTGAGCATGCAGCATGGCCGTATCCATGCCTTAGGGCCACCGCTAATCAAATGTCCCACGCTCATGTTTAGATGGAATAAAACTATAGAATAAACCCTGTGAGTGCAGGATTTTGTAGGTAAACAACTGTCTGTACAGTTTTCAACCACATTTCGGACATGCTGCCTCCACCACATGAAAATGTGCCCCCAGTAAGAGCAGGGCTGTATTTACCACTAGGCATATGGTGGTTTTATCCATGTGGCCGAAACCACGCTCCAATTTCTTCCCCAGTAGTCATGTGCTGTGGATTATTGGCCATACTTCTATTGGTTACCTCATGAGGGTCTGGTTTCGGCTGCTTGTGGTGTCATACAGTAAATGAGGGAACGAGGCCTAAGACTGATCCGATATCAATATGATGGTCAATCATGATGCTAATTGGTGAGTGAAGATGGGGCGTCTTCAGGTTTAGTGCCCAGGGTCAGCAGCAGCTGTCAATACGGCCTAGAGTAGAAAATTGACTGTGCTCCATGTATGCCAATTCCTACAGCAAAACAAAGTTTAGAGTCTTGGGATACTGTGCACATCCCCACAGACCTCAGCCTTTTCGATATGACATGGGTGGAAAGGGGGTGACTACACGTACACATCAATTTTCAGTCTTTTGTAGGGTAGGATCTTGTCCTGTATTATTCTTGTGAGCCATTCGTCTCCGGTGGAACTCTCTTATTTCAGACTACACAAGCGGATCTTGCTATTTTAGAACATTACAAACTACCCCTACATTTTGGTCCTGTGTAAGAAAAATAAGAAACTTAATAAGAAACTGAACGTTTTTGTCAGGCTAAAGGTAGAGCAATTAATATGAAATTTATAAAAGAACCTGTAGAAGGTTTTAACTAGATGAGCGCAATCCATAATAGATGACAAGTTCAGTACAGTGTATCTCTTCGGAGTAACGGGGTGTATCCATTCTGCCCGCAGACGGTCCTTATTAGATAGGCAGTGCAGGTCAGTGCCGGGTGCTCAGTCTAAAGATGAAAACAAGGTGAGAAGAGTGCGCACCCTTTACCTCACTGAATGTGCGGGAAGTTTCACCACTTCATGAACAACTATGGAAAGGCAATAAGGTAAAGGAAGTTGTGAGAGAAAAAGTCACAAGGTTCATACAGCAGAGAAAAGGTGAAGCTCATGTTCATAATGACTGGGTCCAAATTAAAATTTATGTTTTATCACCATGGCATTTTATACAATATTCACAAAGCAGGACATAGTCTTCTGTCTTTATTCATAAAGGTCAGGAACGAGTGTAACAATGTAACATCTGTCACCGTGATGAAAAACGAGGACACGATTTTAATTAACAAAGGGTTAAAGATATATACTTTTGGCCTGACTTTTTCAGATCCTCATCAGACTGAGTCCAATCTATCAGAGGACTATAGACAAGCTGTCAGAGAAATCAGAACATATAGTCTATCTCCTAGAGGGTCATCAGTCATACAAGTACCAGGCACGGAAGATAGCAGAAAGTAACATTAACGCTCATAACAGGATGATCCATTTAAAATAACAAGTTGAAGAAGTTCAACCAGTTCTTTTAGGGCAGTTCAGATTTTCCATGAAGAGATGCTCATATTTTGGCTAAAATAATATAAGGAAGGAAGCTAATCTGTATACTTTTTCCTATTGCCTGAAAATAAGGGTTCTTTTACACGGCCTGAAATGGGGACGTGCTAGGATGCAAACGAGCGCAGATCTCGCTGTTTGCAGCGCCTTTACATGGCACAATTTATCGAGCAGCCAGGCCACATGAACGATGCCTGTATTGTTTGTGTGGCCATTTAGAGAAGGGAAACTGACAGCACAGATATGGATATATTTGTACTGCCAGTTTCAAGATACCATCACATCAGCAGTGTACACATACCATCAGCACTGCTGTGATCTGGTATGTTCGCCTTCTTTCTGACAGTGTCGCAGATGCATCCTGCACTCCAGCTACAGTATCTCCTGCCTAGCTCCTCTGGGTGTCAATCCCTCTGGATGAGTGGGGAGGGGAGGTACAGCAGCAGGAGAGTGGGTCGGGAGCAGGAACGCATGTGACACTGTAAAGATAAAGGTAATCTGGTATCTGGAAACTGGCAGCACAGATATAGGCATATTTGTGCTGTCAGTTTCCCTTTTGCTATCGGTTTCACATCTCCTGTTTACACGGGAAGATGTACGGATGATAACAATAAATTTTTAAAGAAGAGATCAGCCAAGGGTTGGATGTTTTCCCGCTCCTTGGCTGATCGCCGCCACTTTTACATGGGCCGATTATCACCCAAATTAGCCAGAACACTTGTCGCTCGGTTCGTGTAGTCTCCATACACCACTGCATCTCTTTAGTAAGAATCAGGGCCCTTTGGAGCTGCATATAAGGCATCTAACAAACACCCTGCTCTATATGGGTGAGAAACCCCAAAACAGCTATCTACAGATGGGTGACCCCTTAAAGAGACCCTGGTCTGGCTAATGAGATAACTAACTATGAGAACTAACTATGAGATAGTTCTTTACAGGAAAGCTCTGAAATGGCAGTGTTATACAGTCACAGTATGGTGGTGTTGTTAAGGTCTGGTATGGCTGTGTTAAATATGACGTCCTGAGCTATTATTTACCAATCTACCAATCCTGTGGTGAGAATTCTTTCAGACAATATGAACGGCATGGGAAGAACCAGTGGACGCCATACTGCATGTGCAGCCGGCTCGGCTATACCATAAGGAAAGCAGTCACAAAAGGGGCAATGACCAACTAATATATCAAAGCTGGGCAAGAGAAAAATGTAACTGCCATATTCCTTTGTTTATCATCATTTTTATATTGCTTGGATTCCATATGAAAAGCATCATTCCCACAAAGTATGGCGAGATGGTTCTACGCCACCAACTCCAAGGAAGTTGTCCTCGAGTGCAGCAGTGCAGAGGGGCCAATGATCCCTTAGTAATGTGTGCAGGAATGATTGCCCAGGGCAATACATATACTCATACAGCACCAATATAATATAATAATAATATAATAATATATATTATGTTTAACCCCTTAGTAACAACCAGTACGCCTTTTTTTACTGTGGTCACTTATTCCTATCCATGTGCCTTACTACAGCGGGGTTGGGTTGATATAGCCCTCCTGTACTGGGATTGGTTACACAGAGGCATGGCACTTATCACAGCAGTTCGGTATTAATTTTGGGTGTGGGATTGAAGCTCAGTTCCCCTGAAAGGAATAGAGCTGAATTGAAATACCCCACACAACAGGACAGGGGTGATGCCGTTTTTGTAAAAAGTAAAAGTAGCTGTGTTTTTCCTAAACCTGGATAACCCCTTTAACTTTACTTATGACTAGTCCTGTATAACATTATATCATGGAATCTTTACATAGTATTTATTATATTAATAAAACATTTAATGCATATGCTGCATGATCTTCACCACACAAGGGTATGTTTCCGTGTACTGTCAGCATTGTAATGGAATTATCATACATCATCCTCAGAAGGCACTAAAATTGTCATAAAAGTTTTTTTTTTTTTTTTTTTACCAGTGTGATCCATTTACTAAAGTGCCCAGATGGGTGTCTTACATGGGTCAGAGGGGAGGACAGATGAAAACAAGACTTAATGAACACAAAGCAGTTATAAGGAAAATGATAGGAGATAACTCTCAGCAATGTGACAAGAATACTAGGAGGTTTGGTGGAAACATCTCGCCATATGTGGTGGTGATTATACTGTACATATGAAACCAGATCAATAGAGAAATCATGATAAGCAAAGGAATACTGCTGTGAGTGATGTCTTCCTTCTATCCAGCTTTAGTATATTTATTGGTAATTTCTGTTTTGTAACCGTTCAACCACTTTTTTTGCTATCCTCTCTTTAAATATCTATTAACAACATAAAGCATGGATAGGGAACCTTCAGCCCGCTAGCTATTGCAAAACTACAATTTCACGTCTAAAAGGAGCAGGGCAGTATCCTGACAACAGAGGAACTAGCCTCGATAGAACAAAGCTACTGTAAAGAAGTTCTACTTATCCTATTGCACAGTGCAGGTAATTGGGAAAAAAACCTCAGACACCTAGCTACACCCAGATAACCAAAGCTGGGGCTTGTACTACTCTACTGGGATGGGCGCTACGATACCAGGGGGAGAAGGTGGTAAGACTAAATCTATACACAAGTACAAGTAACACTTCACTATTGAGGATATTTCCAGATTCCGGCAGAGTACACAGCTACATTGGGTTGGGGCTCCTCTGGCAAACTCCTCTCTTCTACTCTAAATTCTACTCTAGAAGCATTGCTACAACTACTTCTCTCTTTCTTGCTACTCTCAAGCACCTCCTCCAGCACAAAGGTCAAGCACTCCAGTGTGTAAAGCTTTATCTAATTGTGAAAACGTGTACTGTTAAAAAGCCTTACAGTAAAGCTGTTCTATTTTTATACTACCGGGACTCTGTCATCTTCTATCCGCACGGGCACCTATACACACAACCGGACACCTTGGGTTATTTCCCCCTTGTGTGGGTGGCAGTACCGACAGTCCGGGTGGGTCAGTTGCCACTCAGGACTGCCGCGACAAAAGCCCAAGGGACCCGCAACAACCCGGCAGGTTACCGACCATTTGGGGAACACTGCTGGCCTTATACAAAACAGGTACCGACATCACACCTGTGTGCTGGACTAGGACTGGAATCACGACAATTACCATCACTGGCCGTACACCACAGAATTAGCATCACTAGCTATCTCAACTGCTGGCCAAGTACTACACCTGTATATCCAGTACTTCCATACTTTTCATTTTACTATACAAATTAATATGTTAAATGAAAGGCCTGATGTGAAGTGAATAGAGCCTAAGGGAACTGTGGATAATTAATTTCCCTTGTATATTAACTTGTGTACCAGACACATACTATAAACCTAAAATGTCTGGCTAATGTAACATTGATGAATAAATATGTCCAAAGAAGAACTCAGGGATATGGCCAAAAATAGACAAAGACATATGAAACCTGTTTATTATTGCATTATGCTCAGGGATACAAGGACAAGGATTCTGTACAAAGAAAACAGCAGTAAAGTATAAAGATATTTCTTTTCAAAAAGCATTGGCAAAAACAATAGGAGTTACATATTTAAATCGGGAGTTAAATGCCAAATAAGAGCGGTAAGAGGTTTGCCAATCAGCCCTTTGATATATGACTCAAATGCAACACAAAAGATCCAAGGATGTCCCAAAAGGGAAACGCTGTCAAAATCTAAGCTGCAGATGTATGAATCCTGAAGACTGCAAGATTATAAGCCCTGGCAAAAAATTATGGAATCCTCACACTTAGAGAATGGTGAGCCAGATTATAGACTGCATAACAAACACACAAATAACAGATATGACACAGAACAATGCTTGTTCACTAACCAGCCAACACCCTGCTCTGCGCTGAAGAGGGGCAAAACCCCCAAAACAGCTGTCTGCAGAAGGGTCTATCCTTTTGGGAAGATTGTCTGGCTTGGTGTATATCTCCAGTCAGTAGATGGAGGGGAACATTGACTCAAAGGGACACCACCATGTCTAAGCGGTGTGAGAGCTATTTGCTTATCTTTTCTTCCCTGTTTAATAGATAGTAAGCTTTCCCTGAACATATAACAGCATTTTTTTTTTTAATTAAAAAACTGATACTGTCATTTGAAAAGAAACCTTTGACATGCCATTGAGGAAAAGTTATGATCAATCAGTATCTGCAAGCAATAGATAGAAGAAGATGGGGAGAAAATCACATAGCTGCCTGCTTCTACTGGCAAATGGGGAGGGGGAGGAAGAGGAGAAGGAGGAAAAAGAAGAGGAGGAGGAAGAAGAAGGAAGAAGGAGGAGGAGTAAGGAGGAGGAAAATTCAACATCATTTAATGGCAAAAGGCGACAGCAAATAATGTTCCTGTTTATTATTTGAGGCCGTCATAATCAAAACAAACCAGGAAGTTCAGAATGGCCCAGAGTATGTGGGTAGGCCTGTTACAGATGCCCACCCCTTTAAAATTACCCCATTATATGAATTCAGTTGGTATAAAGTTGGTTTAATACAAAGCTGTGTTTGCTGCTCTTCCATCTTAGGGTATGTGCACACTACGGAATCTCGGCAGAAAACCTGTAGCGTATTCCGCAGCTTGCACCTGCTCAGGGACTCTGGCAGCCGCCTGTGCTATAGACTCCATTCTATGCAGGGGCAGATTCCGCAGTCCGTCCAAAGAATTCTTTGGACAGACGGCAGAATCCACTCGTGCATAGAATGGAGTCTATGACACGGGCAGAGAGGCGCGCAGCCGCCAGAGTCCGCAAGAGTGTGAGCTGTGGAATCCGCAACGGATTTTCCATCGGGATTCCGTAGTGTGCACATACCCTAACAGAGAAAAATCCACATTATAGTGGTGCATTCACATAGATGTGGACACTGATGTGGGAGGCTCTGAGCACGTTTTTGACTTATGGATTTTAAAACAAAAGGTTTCCCTCGAAAGGAGATGTTCTCACTATAGGAACGTGCCATCATTTACCAGGGAAAGTTCATAGAAAGAAACAGGCATTGGCACTAGAGATGAGCGAGTAGTGAAATATTCGACTTTCGAGAATTCGAATTGAATAGGCACAGAGATTCGACTATTCGAACGAATATTCAATCCCATTATAGGAAAAAAATTCTCGGCACTTGGAAATCAAAATTCGATCACTTGGAGGTCACTAAGTCCCCCATGAAACCTCCTTAAACGATGCAAACACCTCTGGAATGATACTGGGACATTAGGGGAAGCATGCCTGGGTGCACCCAACACCCCAAAATCACAGTATAATGCCACTCTCCGCAGTTGCGAAGGAAAAATATTTGTGAACGTTTTACTGAAATGTTCACACATTTCGTTTGTATTTCTTGCGCAGCGTTACATACATGATTCCAATGTGCATCTGTAGAGCGTCAGGTTATTCGCGCATTTCACGCATCATGCTGTACGAACGTTACTGGAACATTATGTATGAAGTGCCTTTTTGTGGGCTACTGGAACAATAGGTATCACGTGCCTTTTACTGGGCTACTAGAACAATATGTATCACATGCCTTTTACTGGGCTACTGGCACAATATGTCTAACGTTTACGTGCCCTTAGTGGGCTAAACCAGGGACACTATAAGTCACTTGTACACACAGGGTACTGGAATGAATACACCTGCTGATGCTGCTGCTGTTATATCATCTATTTCTTAGCACTGAGTGCTTTGGATTCAGAGATGACTTTTTTGCTGGATCTTAGCCCTGTAAAGGACTTTTGGGTTCTGTAGTAAGCCTGCCTAACCAAAACGCTACTAAAACCTATTTCTCCCTGCTGCAAGATCTTTCCCTGACTAGTTTGAAAGCGCATCTGCGGTCGAGAGGCGGGAGCCAAGTATTTAAGATTCGAGGTCATGTGATTCAGCCATCCAATGAGGGTAGATGCAGTTTTCGCGCTGCGTGCGTACTCCCAGGGTCCCTCACAGCCTCCCTGCATGATGATTGGATTTTTAAAAAGCGCCAAGTGCGATGGGAGGGCTTTTGAATGTTTCCCGCGTATTCGTCAAACTACTCAATTGAATTCGAATCTTTCGAATACCGCAATATTCGATCGAATACCTACTCGATCGCTAGTATTCGCTCATCTCTAATTGCCACTACTGAACACTAGGGGATATATACCAGGGGTCAGCATATATTGTATAGTGATACAGGGTGCTAACTCTAGTAGATTGCTAATACTTTGTGACATCAATCAAGAAAGAGATATGTACAAGGGCACTCACCGTTTTCAATGCTGTATTCCTCTTCAAAGAGGCATGTGAATCAGAGCAAAAGGTTTTCTCCAGGGTTTCTCACCAGGGCTTCTCTGTGATGAGCAGCTTAGCTGTCCTGCAGGAAGTGGTGTATTCTTTCCAGTCTGACACAGTGCTCTCTGCTGCAAACTCTGTCCATGACAGGAACTGTCCAGAGCAGGAGAAGTTTACTGTCCAGAGAATGGGGATTTGCTACTGCTCTGGACAGTTCCTGTCATGGACAGAGGTGGCAGCAGAGAACAATGTGTCACACTAGAAAGTAGGGATGGCTGGAACTTGCCGAGGTTCGGGTTCATACGATCGTCTCGGCAATGATTCCCGCTGTCTTCCACCTAAAGCGGGAGGACCGCCTGGAAAACTGGGACTATGGCTATGGCTGTATCCCGGTTTTCCAGGTGGTCCTCCCGCTGTATCCACCCTCTCCATGGAGGTTTAAGACAGCGGGAATCATTGACGAGAGCCCAGGTTCGTACGAACCCGAACCTCGGCGGGTTCGGACCATCCCTACTAGAAAGAATATACCACTTCCTGCAGGACATAAAGCAGTAAGAAGTAAATTTCAAATTTCGGATTTTTATTTTTTTTGCCAGGGTTCCATTTAAAGTGAATTATAAATATGTTAAGAATTGCATGATCTATAAAATGAAGGGAAGTTGTTTGATTATTTAATCTTTATCATTAAAAGAAATCTGTCACTAGGTTTATGCCGCCTTAATGGAGGGCAGCAAGAACTAGTGATATAAATGCTGAACGGATCAGATCAACAGATCATTTTGTTAAGCAATTCTCCTAATATGCAGGAGAAAAGGATTCTTGCCACACCCCTCCCCCTGCCTTCCAGCTGCTGATTGACAATTGACTGTCTATACACAGCATGGATAGATAACTGCCAATCAGCAGCTGGTGGGCGGAGTTTTCTGTTTCTCATAAATATTGAGGACAACTGGGCTCATGCACATAATGGAGAGGACTACTTATTGTCCATGTTATTCAGGAGGAGATCTCTGGATCAGCTGTACAGAACAATGTAAGTGATACAGCATACTGTTCAGCTTCTCTGCCACTAGTTTATGCTACCCTTAGATAGGACAGCAGAAACCTGATGATGAACACTGGTGGTGGTGAAAAAGCCAGAAGATCATGCTACTTGTCTGGGTCTTTCCCTCCCACATATGTAGCCTTTAGGGAGGCTTGTATACAACGTTACGTAGCACCTCTACAATATGTGACACAATACATTTTTACAGCAGATATATTGTAGCCAAGCCTGAAAAAGACTGCCAGCATATCTGCTTACCTCCATCTGTCTTTGCTGGACCCTCTCCCGGTAGAGACTATGAATATAATGAGTATGCAGACATGCTATTAGATCACGCTCTGAGCTGTCTTAGTCTCACTGGGTCTCGGATATATTCCTTTATCATTCTGGCTTTAGTTCATAGAGAAATATGAGCTGTGCCCTTAGGGTAGATCTTTTCCTGAAGTATTTTTTAAAAGGTCAAAGAAAACTTTTTCTCCTTTCTTCTTATTATTTTAACCACACATTGTATTGTATCCCCTATAATAATACATTATTTATGTTGACAACAGAATTTCAACAAATAATTGTTTTTAAACCTATAAGGTAAAGCTACAAACATGGAGCAACATGTGGAACATATGGATTTTGCTGCGAATTACTGCAGATTACATCCCGCTTACACTGAAAGGAGTGAAATCTGCAGCGAAAAGTCCGTAACAAATTCACAACTTAATTGACATGTTTGTCCATCCTGCCCTAGGGCTATGTATCTCTCACCCGTTCAGTGAGGTCTCACTTTTTCTTTCTTTGTATTTGGGCACAATCAGATGGGCATTTTTTTTTTTTGCAATTTTTATAGCGTTTTGTTGCCAGCATTTTTGTGGCATTTTTTTATTTCGTTAGATTTTAAAGGTATCTTCACACAGCGTTTTTGTAAGTGTAAAGTTTTAGATGTTTTTGCCAAGAAAATCCTTATTCACTGAATTCCACATGGAAGCTGAAATTTTTTAGATGCAAAAACAAAGGGGGAGATGTATAAAAGCTGTGGCCGGGGCGTATGCCAGGGAGAAGGCGCAGGTTCGTCCTCTCTCCCTGGAGTATGCCTACCGGATCCCCTGCTTGCCTAATGGGTGGCTGGGGGGGAGCAGCAAGGTGGGGAGGAGGCGTGGTCTCCTCTGGCCCCTGATTTAACAGGTGTAGATTTGTTGGCCAGCGCTTCTTAGTAAACTGGCCAAGAAAAAGTGGACGGGGCTTTATTTAAGAATGGCGTAAAAGGTCTTAAGTAAAGTCCCGTCACCTTTTTTTCTTTTAAGCCCTGTCTCCCTTTTTCTTCATACGGTAAATGTCCTCCAAAGGGTTGAGACATTTTCACACTTATTTTTAGGTGCTGATTTTCAAAGTCTTCAATGGGAAAAAGACATGAAGACACATCAATTCTAAGGCTACTCACACACAGTAAAATAATACCAAAATACAGTTGTATTTTATGGGAAAAATAAGGCAGCATCTTCAATATAATAATGTGCCCCATTCAAGTCAATGGGAAAGTGGACGGCAGTGAACACGTCATATACAATAACAGCTGTAATAGATTATGATACTCCAAATAATGAACATACTCTTTATTTACTACCTGCTTTTGCAAAAAACAATTATTATTTGCTTGCAATTTTTTTTACATTTTTACTCAAAATTATGGCCATATCTTGCTATTATTTTACTGCGTGTGAACACAGCCTAAATGTTGACCGCAACTTTCTCATTGAAACTAGGTGTGTCCCATGCTTTTGCTCAGGGGCACCACTAGCACTAGGCATCTGGGGCACAAGCTTAAGCTTTTAAGCCTCTTGCCCCGATCTCTAGACGACTGCAGCTCTTCACTACATCTATGTAGCTCTGCCAGGAGGCGCCACAGAGCGTTGGAGGACCAGAGATTCTTTGGTGGGCTCCTATGACCTGTCCTGGGATTCTCGCATACAGGGATCGGTTTCAATTAAAGGTTGTGCCCACTATAACTAGACAGTTTTTATTCATTTCTTCCGAGTCTTTCACAAACAGTGCCCCACCAGTCCATAGGTTGTGTGTAGTATTACATCCTAGCCCCATTTACTTCTGTGGGGCTGAGCTACAATACCAGACACAACTTATGGTGAACTATGGTTTTATTAGAATCTGTCAGCTACAATTCAGGGTCCAAACTGCTGAAACTGTTAGATAGCTGTTAGATCTGGGAGACACACAATACCTCATATATGTTTCTGTACTTTCAGAATGTAGAAAAATCGGGTGCTGTAATAATCCCCATTTACTATGACTTGAAGTAAATATTTATTGGTGCCAAGTTGTAACGGGTTTTCTGGAGCACAAGATGGCATCACTGAATATTAAAATGTGTGATTATCATTTGTAAGCAATGCTGCATCTGTGCTAAAACCTATGGGGCCTCCAGGAATAGATCTTCAGTACAAAAAGCTCTCCAATTGTTGATAACCCTTTTGGCGCTGTGAGAACTAGAAACATCTTATCAGGGTTTGGAGAAGATTTAATAATGGAAGGAGATCATGAACCTCATCCGCTAAACAATATGCCGTTCCTTGTCACACTGTAGAAAGCGGAGATGAACAAATTGGAGATAAAACCCTGTCTTTTAATATGGAAATTCTGATCTAGATACCCGGTAAGGGTCTCTGGGCACCTTGTTATATAACATGGGTCTCCAAACTGCGGCCCTCCAGCTGTTGTGAAACTACAACTCCCATCATGCCTGGAAAGCTAAAGCTTTGGATTTGGCTGTCCAGGCATGATGGGAAATGTAGTTTTACAACAGCTGGAGGGCCGCAGTTTGGAGAACCATGTTATATAGCAACAGAGGCAGGTGCACGAGATGTTACAGAGAACACTTTTCTATGAATACATTCAGTTTTCTTAAATATTAGCCAGGTGTTTCGGCATCAAAACAATTTACCACAAATGTGGAAATTGATATTTTTTATTGTTGTCTGAGTTTAGTAGATGCTTGATGTTCAACACCTGATCCATTGTTAATGTAGCTGCACAGCACAATTCTCTGTAGCTCAGCACTACATACAGTTATGTTATTATTAACTAATGAAGTACTTGCAGATGGTAGATCTCTTTACCTCAGCATGTCTTGCAGAAGCCGATGCACCTGTTTTTGTGCTGATCTTTATTCTGTCTGGATATAATTAAAGCTTTACATGAAAAATATGTGTGACCTCAGCTCCAAAAGAATTCCTCCCTCTGTTGTCCAGCACAATATATGGAAACATTGATCCCTCTAACAAAGTAATTTTATGAGAAGAGAACAAGAAGAGATTTTGTATGATACTCACATCTAATTTTAGCTATAGAGTATCAATATGACTTTGTCAAAGTGATCATATAAAGACCAGGACCTTCGTAGGCAGCAGAACCTATCAGAACTATTTATGAGGAGGTGTGTGCAGTGGGCTCGGGCCGCCCCGGATGTACCCAGAGCTTATTTACATATGAGATTCTTGGAGCATTTTTTGGAAACGGCACATTGGATTTGACTAAGAAAAGCACCATTGTATTCAGGTGCACCACAGCCATCAGCACTAAAGATTTTGTATGTGTAACATTGATGATTGATTCCCTTTAAGGCCAGTAACAGATGGCGCTATATAGACACATTTACACATCTGTATTGCAAGCACAAGTAATGGCCTGATGACAGATCCAATATCCAAACTGAAAGCTTTATCGTTCCCAGTTCGTCTTCAGTTCGAGTCATTGGTCCTGCAGTTGGACTGGGACTTGCACCAGTAATACAGATGCAAAAATGCATCTGTATTGTGCTAATCTTGACATATAGCAATAATGACAAACATGTTGAAGACATCAAAGAAGCACCAACTACTTACCTGTCCCTGTGCCCGCAAATCGTCATGTCAGATGACATCAAGACTCACGACACAAGAAAATGCCTGATCCAGCTGATGGATGCCCCATGAGCCAATGCGTGATTTCAGGGGTTTCCTGTCCCAGTCAATGGCTGGCTGAGTGGGGCATCCATCAACCGGCTGGTGACATTGAAGAGCTGAGAGCTGAAGAATACTGACGGGTGCCCTGGAGTGAGACGCAGCACAGCATGGGTAAAGGAAATGGTAAATATGAGTTCTTTATTATGTTCTTCCAACCCCCTGTCCAAACTGAGTTTTTGTTTCCCTATCGAACTTCTCTTTAAAGTAGAGATGAGCGAACCTCGAGCATGCTCAAGTCCATCTGAACCCGATCGTTCGGCATTTGATTATCGGTGGCTGCTAAACTTGGATAAAGCCCTAAGGCTATGTGGAAAACATGGATATAGTCATTGGCTGTATCCATATTTTCCAGACAACCTTTATCCAATGTCAGCAGCCCCAGCTAATCAAATGCAGAACGCTCGGGTTCGTATGAATTCGAGCATGCTCGAGGTTCGCTCATCTCTACTTTTAAGTTAAAGAGACTCTTTCAGTAGGATTATACTGTCCTATCTTGGGGTAGCATAAACTAGTGACAGAGAAGCTGAACAGAATGATGTATCACTTACATTGTTCTGTGCAGCTGATTCAGAGATATCCTCCTGAATAACATGGATAATAATTAGTCGGCTCCATTATGTGTGTGTGAGCTCAGTAGTCCTGGATATTCATGAGATGCAGAAAACTCCGCCCACCAGCTGCCTGTTGCCAGCTATCTATCCATGCTATGTGTAGGCAGTCAATCAGCAGCTGGGGGGAGGGGTGTGGCAAGAATCCTATTCTCCTGCATATTAGGAGAACGACTGAACAAAATGATGTAAGTAATACACCGATCTGTTCAGCATTTCTTTCACTAGTTTATGCTGCCCTCATTAAGGCAGTATGCACCTGGTGACAGATTCCCTTTGAGCTCCTCAGCAGCCTTTCAACAAGTCTTTTGTACAAGGTGCTTGGTCAAGCATCGAGCTGGATAGAGCACCATGCCTAACCGAGCATGCTTACTCAACACTACTAACCAGATAACTCCTTCAGCTCTGATGTATGACATGCAGGTCACATACTCTGACACAGTCACCTGCGTTCTGTTGCATCCTTTGCTAGACAATGTCATGAACATATTTTAACAAAAAAAAAATCAAAGAATGTAAATGTAAAGGCTTAAAAATGTAGTAAAGACTAGATATGACCTGATCATAGCCAAAGTCATGTCTCACAAGTTCCTTAGAGTTCCTCCCCTATTTACAGCAGAAGGCCCTGTGATTCACCATAGAAGTATTCACACTTGGCACCATATCTGTGCATAACTGAGTGGAGTAGAGTAGGGGGATGGACCATGAGCCGTGCACCTACTGATCATGGAATAAGCTGCACTGGTTCATATAAATATCACGTCAACACTAATATAAAAAGCTGAGCATAATATAATCAAATAGGAATTGGAGAAATGTAAGTTTATTTACAAAGATCACATACTTTCCTATTGAATTCCCTCATATGTTGTATGGTGTATAGTAGGACTAACACAAAGGGGCAGATTTATTAATCTGCACCCCTGGTGTACGCCAAGGAAAAGGGGCAGAGGTAACCCTAAGAATTAAGCTTTTTCCATGTGCCAGCCATAAGCCTCACTTGCCTAAATGGTGGCGGAGGGGGGGGGCACAGCAAGGTGGGGAGGATGTGTGTAACAGATTTGTTGCCACAAAATTCTGTTATGGCACCCACATACACAGTGAACACAGCGACCTGTACATTGGCGCGGGGAGGATTTATCAAGACCGCCATACTCATACATTGCTCTTCAATAAAACCCTGCCCCCATGCACCTACTGGATTTATTAAGATGTGCACGCCTTTTAGTAATGCTGCGTTTACACGGATCGATAATTTGCCCAATCGATTGTTTAACAATTTTGAAGCAACAATCAGCGTTTAGACAAATAAATTGTTAGAAAAATCGTTAGAAAATTCGTAAGAAAAATCATTATTGCGATCGTTTTTAAGATCGCTTAAGCCCACCTTTCACATAGGGTGAATCTTTGAAAGACTGTTTACACAAAGTGATCTGCAAATTTTTAGCGAACAACGAACGACCATTTGAGAACATGCTGAAATATCAAAATGAACGATTTATTGCTCGTTGCTTGATCGCTTGCTGTGTTTACATGGAACGATTATCGCTCAAATGCGATCATTATTGCGAAAATTCGAACGATAATCGCTCCGTGTATACGCAGCATAAATCTGGAGGATTAGTGGCTGCTGCCACAGGTATAAGGAAATACAACTTTCATCTAGTATTGATGAACCATGAACAGTGTCAGGGAGGAGAGCAGTGCAGCGGGTATCACTCTGACTGTGATTACTGAGGAATTACTGTATGACGTGATGTAATCTGATGTGATTTGCTTATTATTGGTTACCTCTGGAGATTGCTTAAATTCCTGGTCTGAGATGGAAGCATTGAGAGTAATGACAAGGTCAGGACAGGCGCAGCAGCTGCAGGCCTGAGAGACAGGAGCAGATCATGCTGTGTGCAGCACCGAGCTTATTACATTCCTCAAGATATACTGAGGTCATTACAACTCACAGGTCGTGAGAAGCAAAGGCGAGAGCCCATTAACCTGTTGTGTCTATGGATGTAACACAATAAAAACCTATGAGAGCATACTCTGTAGATATTGCCCATGGCCATAGTTCAGCCCCGGACTCCAGCGCTGCAGGATAACAGTGCTAACCATAGAGTTACCATGTGTAAAAAGCTACGGTATATATAAGTGATAGATATTGATAATAGTGTGGCTTTACTGGCAGTTCCTTCTAAACCGCCTCTTGTTACTTAGCTTGTCACATTGCACCTGATTTTAGCACAAATTGCTGGCGCACAAAGCCCTCCAGTCCACATACAACATTGCAAAAAAATGACTTGCATGCAGTGCACTTTGTGGCAGATTATACTTTATTACATTGCCTTAGTACATAGAAACAACTGATCACATGGCCTGGGACAGACTGAGACACACACTTGATTCTTCAGTCACGGACAGTACTAATAAATCCAATAACACCACCATACGGTGACCATATAGCAGTCAGATTCCAGGTCTACACAGTCACCCAGAAGAATGTTATCACGCTACAAACTATACAGGAGAAAAGGGTACTGATAAGGCACTGACAGAATACATAACAATCACAGGGATTCTGCTACCTCGCCTGACCTGTCTGTTTTATACCCTATTATAACTCTATTGTACCCTTTCTCTTTTGGTAACAACTGGCTGATACCATCAGGCCCCAGTACATTATGGACCCCCCTATCAGGCCTCCAGCATATTACAGACCTCCTATCAGGCCCCCAGCATATTACAGACCTCCTATCAGGCCCCCAGCATATTACAGACCTCCTATCAGGCCCCCAGCATATTAAAGACCTCCTATCAGGCCTCCAGCTTATTACAGACCTCAGTATCAGGCCCCCAGCATATTACAGACCTCCTATCAGGCCCCCAGCATATTACAGACCTCCTATCAGGCCCCCAGCATATTACAGACCTCCTATCAGGCCCCCAGCATATTACAGACCTCCTATCAGGCCCCCAGCATATTACAGACCTCCTACCAGGCCCCCAGCATATTACAGACCTCAGTATCAGGCCTCCAGCATATTACAGGCCTCAGTATCAGACCCCCAATATGTTACGCGCCTCAATATCAGGCCCCAGCATATTACAGACCTCCTATCAGGCCCCCAGCATATTACAGACCTAAGTATCAGGCCCCAATAAATTATGGACCCCCCTATCAGGCCTCCAGCATATTACAGACCTCCTATCTGGCCTCCAGCATATTAAAGACCTCCTATCAGGCCCCCAGCATATTACAGACCTCCTATCAGGCCCCCAGCATATTACAGACCTCCTATCAGGCCCCCAGCATATTACAGACCTACTATCAGGCCTCCAGCACATTATGGACCCCCCTATGAGGCCTCCAGCATATTACAGACCTACTATCAGGCCCCCAGCATATTACAGACCTCCTATCAGGCCCCCAGCATATTACAGACCTCAGTATCAGGCCCCCAACATGTTACGCACCTCAATATCAGGCCCCAGCATATTACAGACCTCCTATCAGGCCTTCAGCATATTACAGACCTAACTATCAGGCCCCAGTACATTATGGACCCCCCTATCAGGCCCCCAGCATATTACAGACCTCCTATCAGGCCTTCAGCATATTACAGACCTAAGTATCAGGCCCCAGTACATTATAGACCCCCCTATCAGGCCTCCAGCATATTACAGACCTCCTATCAGGCCCCCAGCATATTACAGACCTAAGTATCAGGCCCCCAGAACATTATGGACCCCCCTATCAGGCCTCCAGCAAATTACAGACCTCCTATCAGGCACCAAAGAAAATTACAAATCTCCTATCAGGCCCCCAGCATATTACAGACCTCAGTATCAGGCCTCCAGCATATTACAGACCTCAGTATCAGGCCTCCAGCATATTACAGACCTCAGTATCAGGCCTCCAGCATATTACAGACCTCAGTATCAGGCCCCCAGCATATTACAGACCTCAGTATCAGGCCTCCAGCATATTACAGACCTCAGTATCAGGCCTCCAGCATATTACAAACCTCAGATGCTTAGGTCAGGTGGGCCCGTTGTGTCCATCCATTGACCTGCATGGGTATTATGTAATGTATCATTTCTCCTACAGCTCCACGGTGGGTTAAATTAAGACTAGCTGCTTATTTTGCCAAGAGACAAAGGCAGTAAATGTTTTAACAGCCAATATCCATTTTATATACAAGATGAGGTAAGTTGCAGGAATGCTGGCGGAGGGAGGCCCACATGTTGTTCTAGCACAGGGGCACTCAACTGACTGTGTCCATCTCATTACAACAGATGTGGTGAACCCTGTGCAGAATGGAGGAGACTCGTATAACACCAGGGTAGATAATGGAACCATTTTCACTATCAGCTGAATAAAGAATCAATCTGCATATTACTAAGGAAACACTGCGGAGACTTATCAGATAAATATAAAACTATTAAAGTAAGCTAAGTATAAAAGAAACAGTTTAGTGAATATCTCTCATGTGGATCAGGTGATATACACATGGGACACGAGTGTATATAGCTAAATAATGGATTTTTTACTTAGTCTTTTACAATATGTAAATCTAAGAAAAGCTTTAGTGACATCTAGTGGACAGTACAGGAATGTGCAGGCAACTTTTTAGTACCACACATTATTAGAACTGCATTAATCAAAGGGGTTTTTTTTCTATGCAAGGTCTAGTTCACTATTTGCTTTAATTGTAATGTGTGAAAGGGTTTCATCATCTCATCCTTTGTTTGGTGGGAATCTGACACTAAAGACTTCTCTGATCAGGAGGACAAAGAGTGGGCCACAGTGGCCCTTTTATTATAGCTGTGAGGGTTGGACTTGACCAGTTTTTACAGGATAGTATATCATAGCAATATGCTTCTATTTGCATCTTTCCTGCCATAACATACACAGTGCTGTCAGAATACATGGATAATAAGCACAGCGATGTCACACTTCATCGATAACAAACAACGTAATGTTACTGATGTCACAAAACATGTAATAACAAACGAAGTAATGACAATACATGAAATAAAGTGACATCACATACATGGATAACACATTCAATGCATGATAGTATAATATTAATTTATAAACAGGAAAGTGCAACAGCATCCTGCAAGTGCCAGGACTTACCGCACATACTCCCTCCAGCATACACACAATAAAAACCTGTTCTTTTGACATTTCAAAAAATGTAGGTTCTTGTCAAACTATTTGATCAAACAGAATGTGCCAACTCACCATGCTGAGCCCTATTCTAGGGCTCTTGGGCTCACATTAAGGCTGCGTTCACACTACGTTTCTGCAATCCGTTTGTTCATCCGTTTTTGCAAAAAAAAAAAAAAAAAGGATGCATTTGTGTGCATCCGTTTTTTTTAACATACACAAAAGTAAGGCCAGCTATGTTTTGTTCCTTTGTTTATAATTGCAGTCAATGAAAAACCCGATCAAAACGGATTGCAAAAATGTAGTGTGGACCCAGCCTAAGCCTACAAACTGGGTATTAAGAATCCAACTAATCTCTGTTTAAAACAGTCACAGGAGATGGGCGGAGTGCAAGCCAACAGGAGGGAGCCACCTCCCCCATATAACGAAATGCAAAACTCTGCAAAATCCATCTCTCTGAGGGCACCTTGGCACATTCTGTCTGGTCAAATAGTTTACTAAGAACCTTATTTCTTACCTTTTTTTTAACAGGTTTCTATCGTGTGTATGCTGGGGGAGTATGTGTGATAACTTGTGGCATTTGTAGGTTGCTGTTGCACTTTCCTGTTTTTGTCTGAATTTTAGCCACGTGCAAACTGCATAGTGTGAACTGAGGTGTTGGAGTGCTGGCCAATTTTTGCATTTAGTATAATATTTAGGGTCACATAGTATAGTCATTACATGAATTATTTCCTTGTGATGTCACAAATTAAGAATAATTAAATGGGTTATATTGCTGCCTTGTTGGTAAACATAATAAACATGTTATGCTTACCTCTCCATGCTTCCCTGGTTTGCTGATGTGGCGTCACCGTTGTCCCCCGCTGACTGCAGCTCTGCTACTTCCGAGATGAACTTGTCTCAGGAATGACAGCCCGCTCAGCCAATCACTGTCCAAGATGAGAGAGGGTCACGGCCAATAATTGCCTGAGCAGGCTGTGACTCCTGAAGCAAGTTAATCTTGAATAGCAGAGCTACAGACAGCAGGGGACACCAGAGGAGCGCGGAGAGGTAGGCATTACCAAGAGTGCAGCAATATATAACAACTTTTTTTACCCTGAATAACCCCTGTAATAAACACTAAAGCCAATAGTCAAAGTATGGGAAAGACGAGCACAGTGATGTCACAGCCAAAAATTAATATGGCTAGGAGATGAATACTCATTTAACTATCTCCCCTGATCCCCCTATATGGCCATGTACACATGTACTCGGAATGGAGAGAGGAGGTAAGTCGCTGCTTGACTTCTCCAGCAGTGGCTTATCTTCCTAAGAGCAAAAGGCCCACATACAAAATAAATGGTTGGTTCTGACATAGAACAGGAATAAAGAACACCGCATCATACTACAAATCATTGCACATTGTCATTTTACAGGACAGAGACTGTAAACATTGCTTATGAAGCATAGTTACCATCAAGAATCTCCAGGCCCTAGGACCCAAGGGAGAATCCTGCCTCTGCACCTCATGTACAAAAGTTTGGAATTTTGGCACTTAGAGGATGTCCAAGCAACTTTTTTAATCTTATAGCAACGTTTTATAGCATTTTTCCTTGCTTATAAATGCCACCTTAATATTACACTCAAGAAAAACCTAGCTATCCCATTCTCTTCTGAACAATAATTTCAACCTTAAACTCCTCCAATTCCTACCTGACCACTTGCAGGCTCTAGACCCCCAAACCTTCTGCAATAGACTTTTCTTATTTCTGTTGTCATGAATATATTCATAGGCTCTGATAGCTAATGCCTGGTGTCACATTGCCAGTCATCAGTAAAGTGCCACCTTTCCACAGATGCTGTTACACAAGGATCAAGATGCTTCGAAGTGCCGATCATCATGTTTTACTTTCACAGCAATACAAGCCCAGTGGTGCTCCCATATCAGCCATGTGTGCCCAGCACATTTATTATACAAAACATTGGGAAATTAAATTATTTAGAAACTGGAACTGCCTGTGACTTGGAGTTAATGACAGGAGGAGACAGGGTACTGCCTGGAATTCCAGGATTCAGCCTAGGTAATAGGCTGTATCCCAGAATTTGAGGCGATACCCGGGCTGTCTCCTCCTTCCCCACGGACCGGGAAGGCATCCGGAATCAAATGCGGAAGGTTTGACAAGGTTTGAATTCTATAGAACCTAAGACTTTCCGCTGTTCGATCATCTCTAGTCACAGGCTATATATAAGATAGAATATCATATATATCCATATGTAGCAGCTTCCAAAAAGAGTGGCAGCACTATGCTATTAGTGTGGAGTGGATGGAATTTAACAGGCAGGGAGAGATAAGGAGAATTCTGTGCAGTAGGCCTACAGTGCTGCCCAACCGCTCTGTGACTACTTTATACCAGCAGGCAGGAAGCCGAGACTCATCTCATCGTCTCATTACTAGGGCAACAGATTCAGCAGTTGCTACTCCCTGAAAAGGGCAAATTTTGGGGCACTTACCAGCGGACCAGATGAGCGCAACTCAAGCATGCTCGAGACCGATAGTTCAGAGCTTGAATACTGGTGGCTGAAGAAGTTGGTTGCAGCCCTACCGAATCCAGGAGAACATAGATACAGCTATAGGCCTATATAGAATTTTTCTTAAAATGGGTCTCAAAGTACTCTTTGACTATTTGAAAATGTGTGCTGCATAACTTTTGGAATGTAAGACAATGTTAAACATGAGTATTAGGTCTTTTTCTTTACCGATTTGTTTAGAACCAGTTCAGGTAAAACCAAATCTTTGACTCAAAAGTTTCAAACCAGACAAATAGAACTTTTCAAAAATTTGCTTATCTCTAGGGATCTGTGTTTTGGTGTTAAATCCTGCCTGTGACATTAAAGATAAGACTGTTGAGAAGTGATTTCTACAGAACGGGGAGTATCAGCTTATTATGAGGTCTAAAAAAAAAGTAATATACACCACAGATGCATCTCTGTGGTGTATATTAGATATGCACAAGTGGCATATGATATTGATGATATTTAGAAGAACCCTCAGTTTTAAAGCACATAGAGGACAAAAATGCATATGCAAAAAGTATAGGATATATACGTACAGTGGTACCTTGGTTTAAGTGTAACTTGGATTGAGAGCGTTTTGGTTTAAGAGCTCACAGTTTTTCAAAATTGTAACTTGGTTTAAGAGCATTGCTTTGGTTTAATAGCTCCCTGTACTGTGGGGGAGGGGCATGGTCTTCATAGCGTGGTCTACAGCTCTGTACTCTGACCCAGGAAGTCTCCCTAACCTTCCAAATCATAGCCAATCCACTTCAGGCTGGGGCTTGCATCAGGGGACAGGACTGTGGAGGTAATCTCTTCATAGCTGTAACCCCTCTCTCCCCGGACAAAGAGTGCTGCATGTATGTGCTCACATATGCCCATTCCTTCATGCTCCCTACAGTCTCTGTCAGCCCTGGCTTCCCATCCTCTCCATTCCTGCTATAATGTGCCTGCACTCACACTCAGCTATACACACTGCTGTTATAATGTGCCTGCACTTAGTCAATTATTCACACTGCTGTATAGAAGTTTCTTTCACTGTCCTCCTGCACAGCTGTGATTCTCACTTTCTGATTGGTCCATGCTGAACACACCCCCTTCCCCATTCCTGTCATGTTACCATACAGACCTCTGATAGCAGGCCTGCTTCTCTATTCTAGCCTGTTGTACTACGCTACTGCATTATGGGGATCTGCAGCTCCATCCTGTATCTACAAACTGCTGCCGTTTTTTTAAGATTTATGCTCTTACTATACATTATACTCCACATGCTAATTGCTAAACTGTACAGTAACTTATAATATGACATATTCTGCTGTTTGTTTAATTTGTTTTACATGTTATTCAGAATGAAAAATAATTATTTTTGGGGTGGGGAACCAATTTTCTTTTAATGATTTCTTATGGGAAACTTT
This sequence comes from Dendropsophus ebraccatus, assembly GCF_027789765.1. Lineage (NCBI taxonomy): Eukaryota > Metazoa > Chordata > Amphibia > Anura > Hylidae > Dendropsophus > Dendropsophus ebraccatus. The sequence goes on from NC_091464.1 coordinate 41,789,109, forward strand.
GCTTTGGTTTAAGAGTGATTTGAATTACAAGCAAGGCACCACTGTGTGTGTATATATATATATATATATATATATATATATATATATATATATATATATATATATATGGCATTGTGTTCCTGATGCTCGCATAACATGCATAGGAATACGTTATGAAGTAGCAAGTCTCCAGTGTTCAATATTCCCTTGATACTAGAAGAGTTATGTCATAGATTCTCTTTTCCTTTTTGTTATGTTGCGGCTAAAATAAATTGAAGTTTCCCTTCATTTTGCACACAGTTCCCCATAACAATCTTAAAAGTGAATCAGTACATACGCTTTAAGTTTTGCACATGGATAGAACGGTGCCACAGCCCGATTGCCACATACAGCGCCATCACCATTCTATCCACATGCAAAACTTAAAGCGAATGTAGTGATGGTACATTCGCTCTAAGTGTTCAGACCCTTTACTCCGTTGAAGCCCCTTTGGCAGTGATTTCAGCCTTCAGTCTTCTTGGAGTGATGCCACAAGGTTTGTAAGCTGAGGATTTTCTGCCATTCCACCCTGCAGACCCTCTCAAGCTACATCACACTGGGTTCAAGTCAGAGCTCTATTTGGGCCACTCAATGACATTCCCAGAATTGTGGCTAAGCTGCTCTTGTGTTGTCTTGGCCGTGTGCTTAAGATGTCTTTTTGGAAGGTGAACTTTTGGCCCAGTCTGAGGCCCAACGCACTCAGAATCAGGTTTTCACTAAGAATATCCTTACCAGTCTTTGTACTAGCCATTGAAAAATACTGTAATATGACATTATGGAAGTTTTTCCCATCAGTACACTGGATCTTTGGAACTCAGCCAGACTTACCTTTTGGTCACCTCTCCTACCAAGGTCCGGCTCTTCCTTTTTCTTAGTCCAGTGGGTCAGCCAGCTCCAGGATGAGTTCGTTCCAAAGTTTTTCCATTTAAGAATTATTAAGGGCCACTGTGCTCTTAGGAACATTCAGTGCAGCAGACCATTTTTAACCTCTTCAGATCTGTTCCTCCTCATGCCCTGGTTTTTGCTGTGATATACATGCTTAGCTATTAGACCTTAGGGTATGTGCACACTGAGCAATTCTCTGGGTATTCTGATGCAAAATATGTGTGGAATTCCGCCCGTTTAAATGCAACATTGCTCCTTTCTATAGAGCAAAATGGGAATTCCGTCTGTCTGCACACAGTGGAAATTCCGTCCGGATTCTGTGTTCCGCATGAAGAATGAACAGGTTCATTCTTTGGGCGGATTCTGCTAGAGGAATTCTATAGAAGTCAATGGGGCTTAAATTCTGCCTGAACTGAATAGGCAAGGAAATTCAAGCAGAAAACTTTCCTCTACAATTCCTCCAGAATGTGCACATACCCTGTCTCTCTCAAATCATGTCCAATCAACTGTTAATGGTGTGAGCCTCCCCTGAGATGATAATAAAGGAAATAAAATAAGGGGAAACCAGATGGATGAGGTGTTCTAGTAGTAGTATATTATGTATGTATGTATGTATGTATGTATGTCAGTCTAGAAGGGTTCAAAAGTATGTAAAACAAGTTTTAACACAAATAGAATTGGTTATTTTATTACTTTCTATTGGTTTTTAAGTGTTTTGTATTAAAAAAAAGGCAGTTAATCTCTGTATCCACAATCTTGAAAGGTTTCCTCTTCCTCAGATCTGAGCTGTACTAAGCAACAAGCTGATAGCTGGCAGGTCTGCTGACCAAGCTGTGAAAGTTAATTAACAAAAGATGTAAATCCCAGAAAGTGATGTGCAATAGATATTATGTCAAAGGAGGAGGCCATTACTAGAGAAGGGGATGAGTCAGAAGTCGGGATAGACAGTAAGAAATCCAATATTCAATCCCTAGACGCTAATCATTCAAACTATCTAGGTCTTCTCTGAAGAGGATTTTTCTGGGTACAATATAAGACCTATGAACGCCATTTGACCTTGCTCGAGTCCGACAATTTGGCATTCCATTACTGATGGCCGAAAAAGTTGGATGCAGTCTGCCTGGAAAACATGGATACAGCCTATGGCCTGGACCCCCTAGGGCTGCATCCAACTTCTTTAGCCGCCGGTATTCAAATGCTGAATGATCCGACTCGAGCATGCTCGAGTTGCGCTCATCTCTACACACATACGCAAGATGTCTGCAATGTATGTTTAAGCTGTAATAGTAGTTGTCAACTAAGAAAGTCAACCAACTTCCTCAGAAACAGTAGGAAAAAAAACTATTAGAAATGTTAAAAAAAAAAAAAACATAAAAAAAAAAATTAAAAACAAAAAAGATCTACAGGAACTAATTATTTAGGTTTTCTCAAAAAAAGCATTTCTGGTTCCAAAAGAATAAATAATAAAATGTATTTAATAACAAGCATTATATCATAAAATGCACTGCAGACAACTTTCTTAGTGTTACCAGGTCTTAGGAGTGATCCCAAGATGCAGCCAATGGAGTGTGTGACAGTGTACCCATCTCAATAGCCAGCAGAACATACCCAGGGCTCCAGACTAAAAAATTTACCTAGGAGCCATTGGCTCCTAACCTGAAAAATTTAGGCGCCAAATAGAATATTTGGTCGCCAACATTATAAAACATGTAACATTAACGTTATGTTAAATGGGACTTACTGTGTGCAGACACTGAGGGAAGTGGTACTGTGCAGTGTGTATACATACAGACACTGAGGGAAGTGGTACTGTGCAGTGTATATACATACAGACACTGAGGGAAGTGGTACTGTGCAGTGTATATACATACAGACACTGAGGGAAGTGGTACTGTGCAGTGTATATACATACAGACACTGAGGGAAGTGGTACTGTGCAGTGTATATAAATACAGACACTGAGGGAAGTGGTACTGTGCAGTGTATATACATACAGACACTGAGGGAAGTGGTACTGTGCAGTGTATATACATACAGACACTGAGGGAAGTGGTACTGTGCAGTGTATATACATACAGACACTGAGGGAAGTGGTAATGTGCAGTGTATATATATACAGACACTGAGGGAAGTGGTACTGTGCAGTCTATATATACAGACACTGAGGGAAGTGGTACTGTGCAGTCTATATATATACAGACACTGAGGGAAGTGGTACTGTGCAGTCTATATATATACAGACACTGAGGGAAGTGGTACTGTGCAGTCTATATATATACAGACACTGAGGGAAGTGGTACTGTGCAGTCTATATATATACAGACACTGAGGGAAGTGGTACTGTGCAGTCTATGTATATACAGACACTGAGGGAAGTGGTACTGTGCAGTCTATATATATACAGACACTGAGGGAAGTGGTACTGTGCAGTCTATATATATACAGACACTGAGGGAAGTGGTACTGTGCAGTGTATATACATACAGACACTGAGGGAAGTGGTACTGTGCAGTGTATATACATACAGACACTGAGGGAAGTGGTACTGTGCAGTGTATATACATACAGACACTGAGGGAAGTGGTACTGTGCAGTGTATATACATACAGACACTGAGGGAAGTGGTACTGTGCAGTCTATACATACAGACACTGAGGGAAGTGGTACTGTGCAGTCTATACATACAGACACTGAGGGAAGTGGTACTGTGCAGTCTATATATACAGACAGAGGGAAGTGGTACTGTGCAGTCTATATATATACAGACACTGAGGGAAGTGGTACTGTGCAGTCTATATATATATACAGACACTGAGGGAAGTGGTACTGTGCAGTCTATACATACACACTGAGGGAAGTGGTACTGTGCAGTCTATATATATATACAGACACTGAGGGAAGTGGTACTGTGCAGTGTATATACATACAGACACTGAGGGAAGTGGTACTGTGCAGTGTATATACATACAGACACTGAGGGAAGTGGTACTGTGCAGTCTATATATACAGACAGAGGGAAGTGGTACTGTGCAGTCTATATATATACAGACACTGAGGGAAGTGGTACTGTGCAGTCTATATATATATACAGACACTGAGGGAAGTGGTACTGTGCAGTCTATATATATACAGACACTGAGGGAAGTGGTACTGTGCAGTCTATACATACACACTGAGGGAAGTGGTACTGTGCAGTCTATATATATATACAGACACTGAGGGAAGTGGTACTGTGCAGTCTATATATATATACAGACACTGAGGGAAGTGGTACTGTGCAGTCTATATATATACAGACACTGAGGGAAGTGGTACTGTGCAGTCTATATATATATACAGACACTGAGGGAAGTGGTACTGTGCAGTCTATACATACACAGACACTGAGGGAAGTGGTACTGTGCAGTGTATATACATACAGACACTGAGGGAAGTGGTACTGTGCAGTGTATATACATACAGACACTGAGGGAAGTGGTACTGTGCAGTGTATATACATACAGACACTGAGGGAAGTGGTACTGTGCAGTGTATATACATACAGACACTGAGGGAAGTGGTACTGTGCAGTGTATTACATACAGACACTGAGGGAAGTGGTACTGTGCAGTCTATATATATACAGACACTGAGGGAAGTGGCACTGTGCAGTCTATACATACAGACACTGAGGGAAGTGGTACTGTGCAGTGTATATACATACAGACACTGAGGGAAGTGGTACTACTGTGCAGTGTATATACATACAGACACTGAGGGAAGTGGTACTGTGCAGTGTATATATATACAGACACTGAGGGAAGTGGCACTGTGCAGTCTATTACACATACAGACACTGAGGGAAGTGGTACTGTGCAGTGTATACATACAGACACTGAGGGAAGTGGTACTGTGCAGTCTATACATACAGACACTGAGGGAAGTGGTACTGTGCAGTGTATATACATACAGACACTGAGGGAAGTGGTACTGTGCAGTGTATATACATACAGACACTGAGGGAAGTGGTACTGTGCACTGTATACATACAGACACTGAGGGAAGTGGTACTGTGCAGTGTATATACATACAGACACTGAGGGAAGTGGTACTGTGCAGTCTATACATACACAGACACTGAGGGAAGTGGTACTGTGCAGTCTATATATACAGACACTGAGGGAAGTGGTACTGTGCAGTGTATATACATACAGACACTGAGGGAAGTGGTACTGTGCAGTGTATATACATACAGACACTGAGGGAAGTGGTACTGTGCAGTGTATATACATACAGACACTGAGGGAAGTGGTACTGTGCAGTGTATATACATACAGACACTGAGGGAAGTGGTACTGTGCAGTGTATATACATACAGACACTGAGGGAAGTGGTACTGTGCAGTCTATACATACAGACACTGAGGGAAGTGGTACTGTGCAGTCTATACATACAGACACTGAGGGAAGTGGTACTGTGCAGTCTATATATACAGACAGAGGGAAGTGGTACTGTGCAGTCTATATATATACAGACACTGAGGGAAGTGGTACTGTGCAGTCTATATATATATACAGACACTGAGGGAAGTGGTACTGTGCAGTCTATATATATACAGACACTGAGGGAAGTGGTACTGTGCAGTCTATACATACACACTGAGGGAAGTGGTACTGTGCAGTCTATATATATACAGACACTGAGGGAAGTGGTACTGTGCAGTCTATATATATACAGACACTGAGGGAAGTGGTACTGTGCAGTCTATATATATACAGACACTGAGGGAAGTGGTACTGTGCAGTCTATACATACACAGACACTGAGGGAAGTGGTACTGTGCAGTCTATATATACAGACACTGAGGGAAGTGGTACTGTGCAGTGTATATACATACAGACACTGAGGGAAGTGGTACTGTGCAGTGTATATACATACAGACACTGAGGGAAGTGGTACTGTGCAGTGTATTACATACAGACACTGAGGGAAGTGGTACTGTGCAGTCTATATATATATACAGACACTGAGGGAAGTGGTACTGTGCAGTCTATATATATACAGACACTGAGGGAAGTGGTACTGTGCAGTCTATACATACACACTGAGGGAAGTGGTACTGTGCAGTCTATATATATATACAGACACTGAGGGAAGTGGTACTGTGCAGTCTATATATATATACAGACACTGAGGGAAGTGGTACTGTGCAGTCTATATATATACAGACACTGAGGGAAGTGGTACTGTGCAGTCTATATATATATACAGACACTGAGGGAAGTGGTACTGTGCAGTCTATACATACACAGACACTGAGGGAAGTGGTACTGTGCAGTGTATATACATACAGACACTGAGGGAAGTGGTACTGTGCAGTGTATATACATACAGACACTGAGGGAAGTGGTACTGTGCAGTGTATATACATACAGACACTGAGGGAAGTGGTACTGTGCAGTGTATATACATACAGACACTGAGGGAAGTGGTACTGTGCAGTGTATTACATACAGACACTGAGGGAAGTGGTACTGTGCAGTCTATATATATACAGACACTGAGGGAAGTGGCACTGTGCAGTCTATACATACAGACACTGAGGGAAGTGGTACTGTGCAGTGTATATACATACAGACACTGAGGGAAGTGGTACTACTGTGCAGTGTATATACATACAGACACTGAGGGAAGTGGTACTGTGCAGTGTATATATATACAGACACTGAGGGAAGTGGCACTGTGCAGTCTATTACACATACAGACACTGAGGGAAGTGGTACTGTGCAGTGTATACATACAGACACTGAGGGAAGTGGTACTGTGCAGTCTATACATACAGACACTGAGGGAAGTGGTACTGTGCAGTGTATATACATACAGACACTGAGGGAAGTGGTACTGTGCAGTGTATATAAATACAGACACAGAGGGAAGTGGTACTGTGCACTGTATACATACAGACACTGAGGGAAGTGGTACTGTGCAGTGTATATACATACAGACACTGAGGGAAGTGGTACTGTGCAGTCTATACATACACAGACACTGAGGGAAGTGGTACTGTGCAGTCTATATATACAGACACTGAGGGAAGTGGTACTGTGCAGTGTATATACATACAGACACTGAGGGAAGTGGTACTGTGCAGTGTATATACATACAGACACTGAGGGAAGTGGTACTGTGCAGTGTATATACATACAGACACTGAGGGAAGTGGTACTGTGCAGTGTATATACATACAGACACTGAGGGAAGTGGTACTGTGCAGTGTATATACATACAGACACTGAGGGAAGTGGTACTGTGCAGTCTATACATACAGACACTGAGGGAAGTGGTACTGTGCAGTCTATACATACAGACACTGAGGGAAGTGGTACTGTGCAGTCTATATATACAGACAGAGGGAAGTGGTACTGTGCAGTCTATATATATACAGACACTGAGGGAAGTGGTACTGTGCAGTCTATATATATATACAGACACTGAGGGAAGTGGTACTGTGCAGTCTATATATATACAGACACTGAGGGAAGTGGTACTGTGCAGTCTATACATACACACTGAGGGAAGTGGTACTGTGCAGTCTATATATATACAGACACTGAGGGAAGTGGTACTGTGCAGTCTATATATATACAGACACTGAGGGAAGTGGTACTGTGCAGTCTATATATATACAGACACTGAGGGAAGTGGTACTGTGCAGTCTATACATACACAGACACTGAGGGAAGTGGAACTGTGCAGTCTATATATACAGACACTGAGGGAAGTGGTACTGTGCAGTGTATATACATACAGACACTGAGGGAAGTGGTACTGTGCAGTGTATATACATACAGACACTGAGGGAAGTGGTACTGTGCAGTGTATTACATACAGACACTGAGGGAAGTGGTACTGTGCAGTCTATATATATACAGACACTGAGGGAAGTGGCACTGTGCAGTCTATACATACAGACACTGAGGGAAGTGGTACTGTGCAGTGTATATACATACAGACACTGAGGGAAGTGGTACTACTGTGCAGTGTATATACATACAGACACTGAGGGAAGTGGTACTGTGCAGTGTATATATATACAGACACTGAGGGAAGTGGCACTGTGCAGTCTATTACACATACAGACACTGAGGGAAGTGGTACTGTGCAGTGTATACATACAGACACTGAGGGAAGTGGTACTGTGCAGTGTATACATACAGACACTGAGGGAAGTGGTACTGTGCAGTGTATACATACAGACACTGAGGGAAGTGGTACTGTGCAGTGTATATACATACAGACACTGAGGGAAGTGGTACTGTGCAGTGTATATACATACAGACACTGAGGGAAGTGGTACTGTGCAGTGTATACATACAGACACTGAGGGAAGTGGTACTGTGCAGTGTATATACATACAGACACTGAGGGAAGTGGTACTGTGCAGTCTATACATACAGACACTGAGGGAAGTGGTACTGTGCAGTCTATACATACAGACACTGAGGGAAGTGGTACTGTGCAGTCTATATATACAGACAGAGGGAAGTGGTACTGTGCAGTCTATATATATACAGACACTGAGGGAAGTGGTACTGTGCAGTCTATATATATACAGACACTGAGGGAAGTGGTACTGTGCAGTGTATATACATACAGACACTGAGGGAAGTGGTACTGTGCAGTCTATACATACAGACACTGAGGGAAGTGGTACTGTGCAGTCTATATATATACAGACACTGAGGGAAGTGGTACTGTGCAGTCTATATATATACAGACACTGAGGGAAGTGGTACTGTGCAGTCTATATATATACAGACACTGAGGGAAGTGGTACTGTGCAGTCTATATATATACAGACACTGAGGGAAGTGGTACTGTGCAGTGTATATATATACAGACACTGAGGGAAGTGGCACTGTGCAGTGTATATACATACAGACACTGAGGGAAGTGGTACTGTGCAGTCTATACATACAGACACTGAGGGAAGTGGTACTGTGCAGTGTATATACATACAGACACTGAGGGAAGTGGTACTGTGCAGTGTATATACATACAGACACTGAGGGAAGTGGTACTGTGCAGTCTATACATCCCCCCCCCACCCCCACGCACTGACTACCGCACCTGGCCGCCATCACAATAGACACACTACCCAGGCCGCGGTCCCCCCCACACACATTACTGGCCGGCCGCCACCCCTGCCGCCCCTCCGGTTATACTCACCCAGTCACCAACAATCTAAGTATGGTGCCACTGGGGTGAACTTGAGGATCCGCCGGGTGAGGAGAGGCGGGAGAGAGGCGCTGGATGAGTGTGGAGCCTCTGCGGCCGTCCGTCCAATGAATGACGGACGTGCTAGATGACGTCACTGGAGAAGCGTGTCCCCAGTGTGCGGAGACACGCTTCGGTGCAGCGTGCGGAAGGCGGTCACTGTCCTTAAAGAGACAGTGCGCCGCCGCCGGGGCCAGTCGCAAATGGCGCCCAGATTAATAAATCTGGGCGCCATTTGCAAGATGTCAGTCGCATTGGCGACTATTTTGGTCGCCATCTGGAGCCCTGATACCACTTGTCCGCTTCATAGACTCTAATATAGGGAAGTCACATTTCATTGCGAATATTAGCGCAAATTTTACGCCCATTCCACCACGTAATTTTGGCACAATATATGAACACAAACTTTCCGTTCACTTGCATAAGAGATCTATGGCACATTTTCTAAATGTAATAAAAACTATTAACCCAAGAAAATATAGTTACGTAGGTGTTTTAATGTCTTATGATTGAATGTCTTTATTAGCCGATATACAGAATATGAACTGAAATGCAGAAGCCACAGTACCAGGGATAGCTTTATTCAGAAAGCCAAACAGCATTCCTCATAAACCAGGAGGCCATATGGTTTCTAGTGATCAAAGTCCAAACAAAATAAGAGTGACAAAACTATGGGAAACTAAACAAACAGAAGCAGCTGTGATCTGTCATGAGAATGATTTATGGAAAACAATTTAAAAAGACAAAAAAGCAAATGGTGTGGAAGATAGCTGATAATGGTGGGTCTATGCTTCAGGGCTGACGTGCATTGTTAGGTATGCTCTCATGAAGACGTGTCCTAAAAAATTACTTATACCTTCATATCACCTACCAAATGATAACAGGACAGTAGAGTGAGATTTGGGGGGCGATTAGAAACCAGAAGATCCTCAATTATAAGACTTAAATACAGCAAGAGGTCTGTGTGTACATCCAATGCAGCTTAAAATTAAGAAAATATTCATAGGTTTATTATATTCTACATAAACAGGATGCCACAATCTCTTTTTAAAGGCCAAACAGATATGCAGTATGTGCTGCTGGAACAAACAGGAAGCTAAATAGTTGCATATGGCCAACACGATTATTTTTACTGGTCATTGAAAACGACTTTGAATATATCTTGCTTATCCTTCAGCTTGAAGACACCATCTCAAGGTCTCAAAATGTTGGGGTTTTTAACATGATGACAATTACAAGAACCCATCATTACTTGCTGCCTAAACCAGAAGTCATCAGGCCAGTCCCCTGTGGCTCGTCTACCCTGCTGGCCTGGATTTATAGATCTCTTCATATAACCAGACAGGGAGAAATCTATAAATAAAGGCTGGTGGGGCAAGGAGAAGCTGCCACGGATGGCCACAATGACTCATGGTTCAGGAAGTGTTGACAGGTTCCCTTTAAACATAGTTGTTACCCTTGCATATCAGCCATGTTATGTATTACAAGGAAACAGGTTAAACATTATTGTAAGGATATACAGAATAAAAAAACAAAAAACAAAAACAAAAAAAAACAGAACGCATCATGAAGAATGGATGCTTTTAATATAGAGCTACCAGAGCACAGGCCTTCTCCATGCAGCAGCCATATTTCTTTCTTTCAAACAAATGATTTTTCCAGATTTTGAAAAGAAAAAGTGCAGTTTTGGATCTCATTCATTAGACATACCCACCAATCAGGCAACTCGCACTGCCAACTAGAGACATCCACTAAACATATCTACACAAGGAAACGACAGCTAGTCCACGGGTACACCGGGCAAAAGGCAAGTTCCTGCAATGCAGAAGGTTTGCACCAAGCTTCTTCAGATGTACCCATTTATAAATATGTACAAATCAATTACAGGCACTTGAAATGTCTTTGGTTGGAAGAAACCAACATTGCAATATTGTGTGTTCCTCCCTCCCCCTCTAGAAGGACACAGGACACATTCTCCTGGTGGGGTCAACAGGCAATGACTCCAGTTGTATCTACTGACAAGAAGATGGTTATGCTTCAGAGAGTGCAACCTGGAAAACATAAGAAATATGTCTCATTTGAATCTAGCAGGAACAAAACCACTAACATTGTGTTAAGTTAAAAAAAAAAAAAAAGTAAAAAAATTAATTTACCTCCAGCTTCTGGGGTCTCTGGCAACACCTTAGTGACCTTCCACCATAGTGTGTGCATAAGCAGCAATATAGGGCAGTTGGCACCCATGGTGAGCACTAGGTGTTAAAAGAGGTTTTCCACCCAAAATTTTTGCATTGTTAAAAAGCCCCCCCATAGCTTCATATGTAATGCTCAAAGCAAGTAAATACCTGTTCTGCGCCATCTTGGGGTTATTTCTCCCAACTCACCACCTCTCTATGCAAAATAACGGGAATCACTTCATCTTGCTCCTTCCTACTGGCCCCCACCTTCCCAGACACAGATCACATGTCCTCCTTCTCTTCAATGGTTTAATGGGCTGATTTAGCAATGAGACGGACGACATGTATGACAGTCTCCCCCCCACCCCCCCATCCCCACAAAGATGATAGTCTCCTTTAGCCACCAACTCCCTCCCGTGCTGCAAAGAGCCTGAGCAAACCAGAGCAACCCGCCCCCAGCACATAATAGACATTGGTAATGTAAAGCACACTACTGCATGGGGTATTTCCATACTTTTTGATCACTCTAAAAGTTGAGAGAAAAAAAAACCCAGAACAAATATATAATACCTTTTCAGAACAGAACTCAGCATTGTTTTGCCTCAGCTTGCTTGGGCGTCCCCTGATGACTGCATAGCAAAACATGGTGATAACCATCACAAATAGAAAATAGCTGGTGTCCATCAGATGCAGATTAATAAGAGAGCGGTCATCCTGGTAAAAGAAAAATTATGTAAGAAGTTGCCTTTTGTTATATAAATATATAAATTAAAAAACACACACACACACACACAAACAGGTGAGATCTGAAAATGATGAAAAAAATATATATATATTTAAAGCGACTCTGTACCCACAATCTGACCCCCCAAACCACTTGTACCTTCAGATAGCTGTTTTTAATCAAAGATCTGTCCTGCGGTCCGTTCGGCAGGGGATGCAGTTATTGTCCTAAAAAAATACTTTTAAACTTGAAGCCGGTGCCAAACAGGAGTATCTGTGCCCTAACTTTGCACAACCTCTCTGTCCATCCTCCCCACCCTCTTCATCATTAGGAATGCTCCAGGCAGATTGCCTCCTATTCCCCACCTGTTTAGCTCGGCACATGGGCTGGATCGTTAAGGACCTGTGCAATGTTCAGCATGTAGAAAATGTTCCAGTGGCATTCCTAATGCTGAAGAGGGTGGGGAGCAGGGACGGAGGGGTGGTGCAAAGTTAGGGCTCCCGTTGGGCACGGGGCTGCAAGTTTAAAAGTATTTTTTAGGACAATAACTGCATCACCTGCCGAACGGACCCCAGGACATATCTTGGATTAAAAGCAGCTATCCGAAGGTACAAGTGGTTTGGGGGGGTGGTCAGATTGTGGCTACAGAGTCGCCTTAAATTTTAGGTGCTAGGAGGTGCTGACTAATAAATCTGGTGCACCACTATGTGTCAAGGGCCTATTAGGCTATCGAGAGATGGAGGAAGAGAGAGATGTCGAGTTTACCTCAATACAATCTACTATTCTTGATAAACAAAAACCACATACTTTATATACAGTATAACTTTCTCCTGTTTTTTTAACATGGCCATATAGATTGGTCTTTGAGAGGACAAAATAATATGACACCAAAGCCAGAACCAACCTGGTATCCTACTGCCATGAAGGTGTTTACTTATATATACATTTGTCATCTGATGCATGACATTAGGCTGGAGGGTACTAGATATTAGCAATCTATTCGCTTCATTCTTCCTGGCACAGAATTGGGGCAGAGCCCTCTAAAATGAATAATGTGTTTCTGTGTTCTCAGCAAATAGATTTTACTATGAAGAATAACTGAAGACGTTACTAGTACTAATCAAAACTTTCCCCGGCTATACCTGGAAATTAAGAAGGGGCCCAACCAGTCAAGACTTTTGACATGTCAAAGGTTTTTATAAATGAGAAATAACACAAACACTTCTGATGCTTACAGGAGTTAAACCTGACGTGTAACCAGTGTTCCCTACTACGTAAAAAGGGTCCCCAACATAATCAAGATCTCTAACATTACGACCACCAAGTGTCGTAAGACAGCTTTGTCTCTCTTTTTCTATTTCCAACAACAAAGTTACAAACCAAAAATATACGGCCTTATTTTATTCCCATTACATATGTGGTACCCTATCAGGGGCCACAGTGCACAAAAGCAGTCCTGGCCTTCCAGCTGGGCAAGGAAATGAAGCAGGCCAGTTTACTTGGATGAAGATGGAGGTGACCAGAGAGTGAAGAAGCAGCAGTGCTGAATCAGTCTTGTGGTCAATTCATACTCAGGATAGTAAAAGCCCCCAAGGTCAGAGCCCACTGATCAGAAAGTGATGGTATATTCCTATGATATATCATCACTTTATGAGATTAGTATAAATCACAAAAATAATCTGCATGTAGCCCTAACAAGATAAGCTGAGAAGCTTCCATAATCACACACCCACCTCTGGAACAATTACGGTGAGCTTGGGATTTAAAGCATGGTACACCTTTCCAATAGCTCCCTTATAACACCAGAAGGGGTTATAGTCCTGGGCATACTTAGTCGCGGAGTCTCGAGCAGTGGTGAAGATCTTGTACCACAGCGTGGCATTGCTGTAGGTCTCAGGAATGCAATGAGGCGGTTGTCTACAAAACAGAAACAATATATTTTAGTTTACAGGGCATCATGTTATTCTTTGTGTAATGGACATCCTTAATCCACAACAAGAATATACTGAATACAAGTAGCACAGAGTTTTACTGAAATGTGATTACGCAGTTTCGAATGACTAAACTACAGTACATGTGAATCACAATGTGCCATATTGATCTGAAAGGGATCTAAAGTAAGAACAGGCCTAAACTATACAACAGTGGGGACAAAGGAGCATATTCCCTTACACAGGAGTGATGTCAGACTGTAAAGCTACTGATCCGTGATCTTTGGGGTATTAAACACCTTTACAGCTGAAATAAACTGTATATGCATCTGGCTCTCTGACAGAAAAATGAGTAATAAGGTACTCACACAGTGACTGGGAACACGTTGCTCACGGCTGTTACGGTCATACATGTGGTAAATACCACCTGCTCACAATGCCCATGGAGAATACAGTCATCTGAGTTCCAGGCAGCTGGCAGAGTAAATGTTATATTCATCTCCTCATGGGACTCTCTGCCTTAGAGGGGAAAAATAAAAATGGTATGTGTAATACCATGTGTATATGTGTAAATATTATATATATATATATATATATATATATATATATATATATATATACATACACAGTATAATATATATATATATATATATATATATATATATATATATATATATATATATATATATTACAGACCAAAAGTTTGAACCCACCGTCTCATTAAAAGAGTTTTATGTATTTTCCAGGGCTGGGGAGTCGGAGTCGTGGAGTCGGAGTTAGCTTTGGCTGGAGTCGGAAAAAAATGTTCCGACTCCAGCTTTAAAAAAAAAATCTTTATAAAATGTAGAATTGAATTTTGATATGAATTTTACAAGTTTGGCTCATGAATATACATTATGAGCAACATTCTAATAGAACACTGACCCTATTACATAAGGGGGGGGGGTCATTGAAAAAGTTGTCGGTCACTATTTGGCAGTTTGTTTCTGAGCTGGAAGAGTCCATTGTGTGGGGGGAGATCTGTGCTGTTCTCTTCCTGGATGACTGTATATGAGCAGCAGTGTAATATGAAGATATCCTGTGTAATATAGAGGAGGAGGAGAAGACATAAGTAGTGTAACAGTAACCTCTGTCCTCAGTGTGGTGTTTTCTCTCTGGGAGAAGATTGTGTGTTTTTCTTCAGTGTTCAATGGCTGCAGGTGTGTGTGTGCATGCTACGGCTGCACTAGGCTGTGTGTGTCGGTGCTATGGCTGCAGCAGGCTGTGTGTGTGTTGGCGCGCTATAGATGCAGCAGGCTGTGTGGGTGTGTGTGTATGCTATGGCTGCAGCAGGCTGTGTGTGTGTGTGTGCATGCCCCTACAGTGACCTTCTATATCACTGTGTGACCCCTCTCTATATCACTATGTGTGACCCCCTGTATATCACTATGGCTGACTTCTATATCACAGGGATCTGGCATTGTTAGCAGTGCTTCTTTAAAAAGTCAGTCGTTAAATTTTTTTTGTAAAAATCAATAGTCCAGGCGATTTTAAGAAACTTTGTAATTGGGTTTATTAGCCAAATATGCCATTATCTGCATGTAAAAACCCTTTTCCCAGGTCCCCCCTCCTCTCCTTTCTGTCATCCACTGCTCAGAATTAGTAAATCTCGACTGTTTTTTCATCAGTCGGATCTGTCTGGTCTATGGAGGGGGGAGGGGGGAGGTGGAAGGAGCGAGATTAGCTGGCAGCAGAGAGGTCAGTGGTGACTGTCAGAGGAGAGAGCCCGGATGTGAATGTAAATTAACTCTTTGTTGTCCTGTTTTGCTGCCTCTACTTTCTCTCTCCATAGGAAAACCATAAGGACAGAGGGAGAGCTTCAAACTGCTTTTTCATGATAAATTCATTTTTTGACTAATAAACCCAAATACAAAGTTTCTTAAAATCGCCTGTACTATTGATTTCTGCAATAAAAATTTAACGACAGTGACCCTTTAAGTATGGTGAATATTTAGTTAGAAACATAGAAGACTGTCAGCAGGAAAAGACCACCTGCTCCATCTAGTCTAGTTCTGAGTTGTTCAGGACATAGAGGCTGGAGACTGTCTGCATCCACTACACACACAGAAGAAGCTGCTTTATATACAGTATTCCTTTATTCACTCAGAAGTCGCCCCAGGATCATGTAGGACATTAGGGAGAAGCTGCTGAGCCAGTGTGATAAATAACTCCCCTGGTATATGACTGGCCATTTATAAAGGAGCAGGAGTCGGGAGTCTGAGTCGGTCCTGATAAAGTTCAGGAGTCGGAGTTGGAGTCGGAGCTGGAGTCGGAGCTGCGCCTTACCGACTCCACAGCTCTGGTATTTTCACGACTATGAAAATTGTAGATTCACACTCGAGGCATCAAAACTATGAATTAACACATGTGGAATTATATACTTATCAAAAAAGTGTGAAACAACTGAAAATATGTCTTATATTCTAGGTTCTTCAAAGTAGACGCCTTTTGCTATGATTACGGCTTTGCACTCTTGGCATTCTCTTGATGAGCTTCAAGCGGTAGTCACCAGAAATGGTCTTCCAACAGTCTTAAAGGAGTTCCCAGAGATGCTTAGCACTTGTTGGCCCTTTTGCCTTCACTCTGTGGTCCAGCTCACCCAAACAATCTCGTAGCACCCCATCACTCTCCTTCTTGGTCAAATAGCCCTTACACAGCCTAAAGGTGTGTTTTGGGTCATTGTCCTGTTGAAAAATAAATGATGATCCAACTAAACGCAAATGGCATGCAGCTGCAAGATGCTGTGGTAGCCATGCTGGTTCAGTATGCCTTCAATTTTGAACAAATCCATAACAGTGTAACCAGCAAAGCACCCCCACACCATCACACCTCCTCCCCCATGCTTCCCAGTGGCAACCAGGCATGTAGAGTCCATCTGTTCACCTTTTCTGCGTCGCACAAAGACACGGTGGTTGGAACCAAAGATCTCAAATTTGGACTCATCAGACCAAAGTAGAGATTTCCGCTGGTCTAATGTCCATTCCTTGTGTTCTTTATACCAAACAAGTCTCTTCTGCTTGTTGCCTGTCCTTAGCAGTGGTTTCCTAGCAGCTATTTTACCATGAAGGCCTGCTGCACAGAGTCTCCTCTTACCAGATGTTGTAGAGATGTGTCTGCTGCTACAACTCTGTGTGGCATTGACCTGGTCTCTAATCTGAGCTGCTGGTAACCTGCGATTTCTGAGGCTGGTGACTCGGATGAACTTCTCCTCCGCAGCAGAGGTGACTCTTGGTCTTCCTTTCCTGGGGCGGTCCTCATGTGAGACAGTTTCTTTCTAGCACTTGATGGTTTTTGCAACTGCACTTGGGGACACTTTCAAAGTTTTCCCAATTTTTCAGACTGACTGACCCATATTTCTTAAAGTAATGATGGCCTATCGTTTTTCTTTACTTAGAATTTAAATTACAGCAAGAAAAAAGTAGCTAACAGTCTATTCAGTAGAACTTTCAGCTGATTGTCCCAACCCCATTTATAAAGGCAAGAAATCCCACTTATTACACCAGACAGGGCATACCTGTGAAGTGAAAACCATTTCTGGTGACTACCACTTAAAGCTCAGCAAGAGAATGCCAAGAGCGTGCAAAGCAGTAATCAAAGCAAAAGGCGGCTACTTTGAAGAACCTAGAATATAAGACAGATTTTCAGTTGTTTCACACTTTTTTGTTAAGTATCTAATTCCACATGTGATAATTCATAGTTTTGATGCCTTGAGTGTGAATCTACAATTTTTATAGTTATGAAAATACAGAAAACTCTTTGAATGAGAAGGTGTGTCCAAACTTTTGGTCTGTACTGTATACACAGTATATTATTTTACAAAAACAGTAATAAAAACAAAAGGTCACTCAGGTAGAATAATAGCATGGACACAAAACGTCCATTTTATACCAAGTTAAGATATTTTCTATATTTATTTTTAAACGTATTATATATATTTCTAAAAGATGAAAAAAAATATCAACACATGGGGGGAGAACATAAATGTGATATAGGGAATTATTCCATATGAAAGTTTTGAGGTTAAAGGGGTACCCCGGAGACTAAAAATATATGTCTAACACATTGCTTTAATAAAGTTACATTACTTTGTAATATAATTTCATTTAAATAATTGTAGTAATGTAATAGTTGTAAAAATTTGGTTGTTTTTTACACTGCAATTTAAAGTGTCCCTGGGGTACTTCTACTATAACTATAGTGATCTCTCATAGAGATTATGATATACCCACACAAACACACTGCATAGATCATTGAGATCAGTGATCCATTGCTCTGGGCTGCTGGAGCCCAGAGCAATTGAGTGCCAAGCCAAGCTCAACATCATTGCAACGCTGAGGCTCAGCCCAGGTAGAAGAACAGATCACCGCTCAGGGGTGGGGGAGGAGGCAATCTGTCCACTAAACACAAGGAATGGGGTTTTTGTAGGCATTTAAATGCAGCTGTCAGTTTTGACAGCTGCATTTAAAAGTCTAATTAGAGAGCATGGCCATCAGCCTGTGTCCGCTATTAGCCACGGTCCCCCTCTCTGAACCCCCCCTAAGGGCGCGACGATGTACGGGTTTCAGCCTTTAATGGGGGAGGGGTTTGGTTATATTTTTAAAACCTTTTTCCCCCCACACTTTTTACCCCTAGGGGACTATTACAAGCAATCATTAGCTTGCATATACTGATCAAAGTTATGATATTTCATAGCATTGATTAGTAAGAAACAGACTCTAGATGCAGATCGCCAATCCAACAGAAGGGAACCAAGTATTATTCCTCTGTCAAGAGAAACTGATCAGGACCCCTGTAGTCACGCTGCAGGAGTTCTGATCAGTCTATGACAGGTACAGCTTCTGTCACGGACTACCTTAAACGCTGCAATCACTATAGATCACTTCTGCCTGTCAGTATGGCCGGCTCCTGACACATTAATGTGTGCCAGGCCGTTTACTCTGAAGCAGCACTGCACACATTAAAATCCTTTAACACCAGGAACATATACATGTATTGCAACTGCACAAGGAATCAGCAGTTGCAACATATATAGCCATATGGCTGACATGAAGGGGTAAAGTGTCACTGTCATTATAACTTTCAAAATCTAAACCAATAGTAAATGTCATATAAAGCATTTCTGCAATTTACATTGATTTTTATTCGATATCATGGGAAACACAGCACTTCCTGTGTTCTGACTTTTTTTTTTCAGAGTCTAAACACAGTAAGTCCCATGTTTTCCAGGCCATCTGCACACTCACAGAGAAGGCAGTCATGTGACTGACAGACACATTGAGCCGTAACACTTTGTTCAGGTCAGGCTTCATGTGTTTAGTCTCTTTTAGTCTCCGACGATTTCACAAACATCATACATTACCTGTCCAGGCGCAGGTCTTTTCCTTCTCCCGGTCCCGCGTGGCAGCATCAGCTTTGGAGCGGTCTGTCTGAGCTGACAAAGCGCTCAGCCAATCACTGGTCAGAACCGCCGCGGCCAGTGATTGGCTGAGCATTCTGTCAGTTTAGTCAGGCCACTCCGAAGCTGATGCTGCCGTGCGGGACCGGGAGAAAGAGAAGACCTGCGCCTGGACAGGTAATGTATGAAACAAGGGCTGCAAGGACATCGGTAACTATGTCACTGCAGCCCTTGCTAAAGATTGTCGAGCCGTGGAATAGGCCCAGTAAACGAGCGCCGATCTAGCTGATCGGCACTGGTTTACATCGTTAATCGGGCCCTGCTCGGTCCGTGGAATAGGACCCTAAGGTTTAATCATCATCCTTTGACATTTCACAGCCCACAAAGCATGGTAACTGCACTGTTGTCAGTATACTGTACACTGCATAAACCTTAGTATCCATGATGACTAGCAGTAAACAAACGAGACACCTTTAAGAAATAAAAATCTTATGGATACCTGTAAGACCAATCTGATGGCCCAAAATTGTGGAGGTCAGGTGAGTGATGTTCCGAGAATATCCTCCAAAAGGCTTCAGTGGATCCAATGTCAAGGTAACAGCTACAGAAATATTTATAGGTCCAGTGTCCTCTAAAGCTTGCGGTGTCTGAGTAGAGGATCGGGCCTGGCCCGTGGTGACTGTACTCTCTGGCTGTGTTGTATCATTCAACATATGTTTTAAAGTTTCATTCTCCGATATACAAAAGTCCAGGTTATTGAACCTCAGAAGAAATGTGTTCCAGTCCTGTTACATAGTTGAAAGGGTTGAATAAAGACTATAAATAAAGAGTTCATCACGTTCAACCTACAACCCTTTAGCATTGATCCAGGCTAAGGCAAATAACCCTTACAAGTCCCGTCTGGTGGGAAACATCTTCGGTAATTACTCCTCCCAGGGAGTGTCGATGCTCAGGGCCAGCCACTCTGTGACGCTACTGGCTATGCACCAACGCTCCCAGGTAGGCATGAATACTGAAAATGTCTCCAGCCAGCTGTGACTACTTAGTAGCTGAGGACCTTCCAAACGCCTACATTGGTATAATTTACAAAGTTCATTTTCTGGCCATATGAGTAACACTGATAGCGATTACTTATATACAATTTTGTTGTGATTGCTTCCTTTAAAAGCGAAGGTGTCATCAGAAAAGGGCTTATTGTATAAATAATGTTTTTATGTTAAATATATTTTTAAAAAGTTTTTGGTGACATTTTTTCTAATTTTCCATTTTTCTATTCATATGATAAAATCCTGATATCTTGCAGTTTTCATTCGCTCCACTGGGGCTAAAACCAAGTTGAGACTTCCTGTTGTGATAAGAGGAAGCTGCTGTAAAGTGATCTGTACAGCACTGCAGCAACATGTGACGCTAGTAGATAGAGGAGATAATAGCAGCTCCCTGTGGGATGACCTCTTCAAAGGTCAAGGAGACAGAGTCTGTCTATTGTCATCTATGTCAATTAGTGCTGCTGTTAAGCATTCCACTAAATGCTGTTAAGAACAGCCCAGGCAAGAAGACAGTCCCCATAACAATGTACAAAAAGTGAAATGAAAGAAATTACAGTTAGAAAACAGAAACAGATTAGAATAAAACAACAACTTTTAGTATGTAGGCGACACATGCCTTAAGTTAGGAAGTATTAACATACTAGAAGCCTTCTCTAAAGTAAAGTAAGTTCTTAATCCTAAGGCATACCCTATATGGTACCCCTTTGTTTACTTTTATTTATTTATTTTTTAAAGCATTTTATTCATATTTTCACAGTATGCCATCCATTTTTACTTCAAAGGAGTACCTTTCCTTTAGACAAACTTCAGACGTTTTGATCAGTGAGGGTTGCCAACAATTGCTAAATGAAGGGACTGACGTGGTTAGCTGAACCCTGGGCCCCATTGATTCTACTCATTTCCCTTCAGAGAACAGAGCATGCAGTATGCAAAGCAAAACTTGTAACTTTGTCAAAATGATAAGTGTCTGTTCGAGCGTTCTTTGATAACATTTCGGTATAGATGTATAGATGCTTAGACCTCCACCAATCACTATACCAAGCAAGGAGAAGTGCTTGGCCTCATTCACCAGTCCGCAAAATTTTTCCATAATTACCAACCCGCGATTTAAGAACAAATTTAGGGAATAAATGTTCGCAGGTCCACAATTAGGCTGAGATCTGTGCCGCAAAGAAATAGGACATGTCCTTGTGCGGACACACAATTGCGGGGCGTCACTGTCCATAATGTAGTGGTCTGTGAATTGCGGACCACTACAGACGTGTTAATATAGCCTCAGTGCTTCTCTCCATGCCTTGATGCAGGAAATGGATTCTATGGAGGTTATTTCCTTAATTGAACAGCTAGACATAAGAAGAAGCGCCCAGCTAGCAAGTTCTAGCCATTAGTGTGTGAGTGTGTGGGGGGTTTGGACATTCAGATTCTACTGATCAAAACTTTTAATGCGTCTCTATGACATTTTAATACAAGCAAGAAGCTACCCTGTGGATACACTTCTATTAACAGATTTTCACATATCCTATTTTGTCAGGGATGAAATGCAGCACATGACTTTTCCTGCAAAATCTGGAACAGAAATTTTTAAACAGTCTTAATCTACTTTACATTTTAAAGCGACAGTCCAAGAAAACATTTGTTTCCCTACAAACAGTAATTTGTCCTATCAAAGCGACTGCGCTGGTAATTCACGACCAAGACAGGAGCCCCGCTGATCCGACATCACATGATCACACATCAGACTTATGTGTTCCCTTAGTGTCTGCTGTGTGAACCAGAAGTCATTTTCACTATTCATACCTAAGGGTATGACACTGAGCCAGACTAAGGGTATGACACAGAGCATATGACAGAAACGACTAGAGAATGTGACTTCCAGTTCATATAGCAGACACTGTGGGGATTCTGCAAGCCCAATGTGTACTTACATGAGGGAATTGCTGAACAAACGGGCTCTTGTATGCACATAAAGCTCCCATAACCAGCTCGGCCATTTAGCTAATCTTGATTACTATTGGGGAGGGAAAAACAGATTTGCCTGGAGTGCTGCTTTAATATTTTGAAAAATATAGTTCTCAGAAGACACTGTACCTCTGTCATCTCTGGTGACTTAATTTCCTTCATCTTAAAGAAGTAGCCAAGCGTGAGGAAAGCTATGGCCATACCACTGACACTGACCATAAAGACCACCAGAGGGGGCCGACTACTGATGTACGACTTCAGGTTCTCCAGGGGATGCAGATTCAGCAACATGGTGATGTATGAGCCCTGTGAAAGAGAAGAGAAGTCTTTATCACTCAGACGGCTCGGTCTAGTGCTCCTGGAGACATGAATACATTTCTTTGATAACCTAGAGAAGGCGTTACACATTTATATACTATAGACTATAGAGTCCTTCATTGGTTTCCAAGTTCAAAAACATCATTTATCTTCAGCTTCATGTACACTGCAGAACAATGGAGTCTCGCCAATGTAAACCTTTACATTTTCAGACCAACAGGTGCAAGGGAACAAAGAGGACTGAACCAGGAACTGCAGGCTGGGCCGGGCTGTCCGGAGCGCCAGAGGTAACAAGATCTGCTTACTGGACTCCGTCCAACTGTGCACACGTCAACATTAAAGGGGGACTCCCATCTCCAATATTTATGTCATGTCAGAGATGCAGTGCCAAAACTCTGGGGTTCTGGAAACTGCAGAGATCACACTCCTGTGCTGTGTCCACAATCAGGCTGCCAAACACTGACAGAAAGTGTCATCTGAATTCCCGGCTATACATATGAACACTCTGCTGCACAGCCAAACATTCTTCATGGGGAGGGAAGGGGTAAGTCACAGCCAAGCAGCTCTAGCACCAGCTTATCCTTCTTAGAACAAGAGGATCAGGCGGCAAAAATCTTGCATGCCTGACCCTTCTCTCTACGGCAGGCATGTCCAAACTTTTTTCGAAGAGTGCCAAATTTGATGAAGTGAACATGTGCGAGGGCCGACCATTTTACATGCTACATGCTATATGCTTTATAACACAGGCAGATAATAGCAAGCTGGATACCTGGGGGGCCGTAAAAGTTCGGAACGCGGGCCGCAAATGGCCCTCCGGCCAGACTTTGGACATGCCTGCTCTACGGACATCAGCTGTCAGAAAAGAGTCAGGAGACGTCGAAGCATCCTATACAGCCGACTGAACCAGCTGCCACAGGGCATAAGGTATAGGGGTCCCTTTAACCTCTATGGGAGTTACAGAAACAGACTAAAGGCCCTATTCCATGGGCCGACAGCAAGCAAACTAGCGTTATTGGCGCTCGTTTACTCCTTGTTCTCCACTTGCTGCCACCGCCATTCCGCGCAGCTGCAGCGAGCGGGTGAGTGTGTGTGTGTGGGGGGGGGGGGGGGGGGGGGGGGGGGTAATGGGGCGCAGGGAGCTGCCCGGGTGATTGCTAGATCGTCCAGGCAGCCCATAGGGGATCGTGGCGGTCTGCTGCCGCTGCTCCTATTCCACAGATCCGACCGCAGCTCACTGCTATCCGGGTTGTTTGCCTTTCAACATGTTTGACAACATGTAAGACAAACGACTAGAGATGAACGAACCTGGAGCATGCTCGAGTCGATCCGAACCCGAACTTTCGCCATTTGATTAGCGGTGGCTGCTGGAACTTGGATAAAGCCCTAAGGCTATGTGGAAAACATGGATATAGTTATTGGCTGTATCCATGTTTTCCAGACAACCTTAGAGCTTTATTCAAGTTCAGCAGCCACCGCTAATCAAATGCCGAAAGTTCGGGTTCGCTCATCTCTACAAACAACGCAACGATCAGCCGACATGAACGATGTCGGCTGATCGTTGCCTTTTATTCCACAGGACAATTATAGTTCGTAACGGCCGACTTCGTCCGAATACGGCTGATAATCATTCCGAGGGCCTTAAGGCAGCCCGACAACCAACTGTTTCTGACTTCCTGACCACCACAAGGGTGTTGGAGATGGGAGTATCTCATGCATATAGTAATATTAGGACTGATGTCTATGGGGCTATGCTGTACCTTTGTAGTCATCTGACTTCAAAAGAATTTTCCATCAGATTCACAGGGAAGTGGACCCCACAGCCATCTTATTATTATTAGCCTCACCACAAAGTCTGCAGTGTTCTGTTGTGTGCCATGTTGGCAACTAGGAGTATGGCCGTGCAGCTATAAGAAGCTGCCCCTATTCGTTGCAGCATATATGGCTGAGGCTGACAGATCCGTTTTAGACTGGACAAATGTGGATACAGTACATAACAAAGGCTGTAATAACTAATGTGAGCCAGATCTTAGAAAATAATCTCACAGCCAAAGAAATCCAAGAAATCCAAGCACTGCAAATAAAAGAATGTTGGTTTTCATAAGCCAACAGTCCTGTATTATATTGTTTATAAGTTTCTCTCTTTCTTTCGACAATTTGACCAGCTTTGTAAAACGATTATTTTTCATTCACTTTCTCTCACTATACTACATATGTAAACCCCTACATTAATTTATTTTCTATTTTATTCCTGAATAACTAAAAACAAAGTAACTTTAAAAAAAAAAAAACTTGAATAAAAAGTTTTCCACCCCCCCCCCCCCCAGTAAAGCCCTAAACATTTCCATGGTAACAGACAACATACAAACCTTGAGTTGTCTGATCCTGCAGTCACGTTGCCATCCAAGATGTATAGGACAAAGATTTTTTACATTGTCTGTTACCCTGGAGACATATGGGTCTGAATATGGACAAAAAAAGGGCAGGAGGTTTTTATTTTAATAGTAATTGCAAAGTGACCTTATTTCCTTTAAAATGGATAAAAAAACAAACAAAAAAAATATTTTTTTCAAAAGGTGTCTCTGCCCTTGAAGTGACCGCCTACAAACTTCTCTTAGCAGCTATAGTGAACTATTAGGATCATTACAGCAATAATGAGGCTAATAAATTTTTCCAATGCCATTATAAAAAGTCAAAGTCTACTCTTACCAACAAAGCTTCGGCCTTTATACCACCTAAAGTAGTGGCAAGGGCGCAGATAGCTGCTCACGTGTTTCATGCCCTTCACAGAGAGATCACAAGTATTTTACATTTCCTCACAGACAGCATGGAAATATGTTTGTTGACAATCTGGAGAACATTATTTCTCAGAATTATAAATATTCTATAAACCACTTTAAAAAGGCTTACGCATATTAGGTGGATGTAGGCTGGACAAATTGTGTTTTTGGAGATCCTGACGCTCTCTGAATATATTAACCTCCTCCCGCCGCCGCACTGTTAATTAACGTTGCTGCATCCTATGCCCGATGCTGCAGCAACGTTAATTAACGATCCAAGATGACACAGGCGTAGGCTCTGTGCCTGTCATCTGCGGCAGGTCCTGGCTATCAGTGATAGCCGGGGACCTGCCACAACTATCAGCAACAGAGCTGTGCTCCGGTGCTGAGAGTTAACCCTATAGATACTGCGGTCAGCATGACTGCAGCATCTATAGGGCTCCTGACAGAGAATTCTCCCTCTACAGAGGGAGAACTCTCTGTCCGGTGTCCATCGGGGCTCTGCAAAGTGATCCCAGAGCCCCGATGGTAGCCATGGAAATCGGAAGCCTCAGGCTTCCAGTCTCCTGGCTATGGAGGCCGGGAGGGAAGGCTGGGCGTGCGCCCATGAGCTCTGCCCCCTCCCCTCTCTTCCCTGCCACAAGATAGTAACAGCGGCAGGGGACAGCGGAGAGGGGGCAGACACCGGGACATCAGCTTATGGGATTATTATGATCCCATAAACTGTTGTCCTAAAACGACCTGGGCATTGAGCGATCAATGACCCATGGTTGTGAAAGGGTTAACACGCCTGAAACCTGAGCTGTCATGGGAGATAAGCAACGCCAAAAGGTGTCTGGCAGCAGCTCATTTACTTCTCCCTTTTTGAGAACACACACGCACGCTCGGCTGAGATAAATGTGGAGATGTAAGGGCCCTTTTACACAGAAAGATTATCTGACAGATTATCTGCCAAAGATATGAAGCCAAAACCAGGAACAGACTATAAACAGAGATCAGGTCATAAAGGAAAGCCTGAGATTTCTCCTCTTTTCAAATCCAGTCCTGGCTTTGGCTTCAAATATTTGGCAGATAATCTGTCAGATAATCTTTCTGTGTAAAAAAGCCTTTAGGGCCCAGATTATCTAACATATTATCTGCCAAAGATTTGAAGTCAAAGCCAGAAATGGATTTGAAAAGAGCAGGAATCTCAGTCTTTCCTGCCTGACCTGATCTCTTTTTATAGCTGGTTTCTGGCTTTGGCTTCAAATCTTTGGCAGATAATCTCTGTGTAAATGGACCCTAAGGGAGGGTAGAGAAGAGCAGCTGATGGCCGTCTGTTTTTAGGACAAATGGGCTACTACCAATAAGGCTGCAACTACAACAGAGAGGGGCGTCCCCCACCAGTTGTCATCATGTATATAAGACACAGATGGAAAAGCAGAAGTATTATGGTGATATGCTGAGAGTACAATACGTCGGGCAGAATGGCCACTGCTAGTGTGCTCTTCACTGTCTATAAGTGGGCACCACCAAGCTATGAACAGAATTATCTCATGAAGCATCATGTGATACTTTGTTTGCAATGCAATACTATAACATTCTAATGTAGTGATTAATAAAAGTTCAAAGCGCATAGTAAAAGCTGGAAGTGCTAAGGAGTATAAAGTGAAATAGCAGTAATATGTGTTATCCTCACAGAAGAGAGGAAACACAACAGGATGCAGCAGCCCATCCATGACATCCTGCAGGATATAACCTCTCAAGGTGCAAAACTTGGATGCAGAGGAGTCAGGAAGTTCTTCCGTAACAAGGCTGGGGGAGGCTGGTTATAACTACAGCTCTAGAATACCGGGCTCTAGCTCTAGCTCCGGTGTACAAAGCATGTTCTCCAACTATATTTTACAATAATTTCAACTTTTAGGGTCCAGAATGAGAAGTCCTTTAAGGTGTTACATGGTGCAGAGGGCTCAGCTCTTGTAGCGCTGTCACTATGTTATCTCCATATATTCAGCCGCACATCGTACTATAATAATTCTTCTGTCTGACCTTGTGCTCGGTGCTTTGTTTCTAAGCGCCTGGAGCTACAGGACACATTGTTCAGCCAAGACTAATTTGCTTATACTTCTGCAACGTGTCCCTGCCCTGAGCCGTGTCCACGGGATCTGGCCAACATACGAGCAGCCTGGTGCATGCAAGTAACAATCCTTAAGACTTCATTAATATTTGCACAACAAGGTACAGCCTGTCCAGTCTCTTTTGGTCCTTCGTTTGCTGACGTCCGGTGCCTGTAATGTTGGTTAGATGCATAGTGCACTATGGCACAAAGATTCTGGAAATCATTCCCCAAGTGTTACATGAAAGTTTTCTACTGCATGACATTGTATCCAAGAAACAAATCTATGGGGAAGAATCAAGATGCATCTGAGGCACAAAGACATGAGCTCAGAGCATGTTACATTACAGAGAATACTACTTCTGGCAGCACAGGTATTGTCTATAACAATCTGCATTGAATATACAGGGCTGCCCACCCGCACTCTCTGCTGCTCTGTATTTCTATTGTACAAACTAGGGACAGGGAGAAAAAGTTCTGAATATCTGGACCCTGACTTATCAAAACTTGCCCAACCTAGGACGTGTAAGAAGTTTTGTAAATGACATGGACACTGAGCGTCACTTCACGAGACTAGTCCTCGCTCTGAATAATGAGAAATGAAGCATAAGGAGAATGGAAGCAAACATAAGATAGCGGTCAGGAAGTGATATTATACATGTCTCCAGGACAGTAATGGACGGGTCTCCTGCCCCTCAGCCACAGCCTGCATAGTCTTTTCTGGGTCATGTAATTATTTCTAACAAGTACAATTACAATGTAATGCGATGACAGGCCGGCCTTCACTCACCGGCACAATGAGTAAGGCTGGCTTCACACTGCGTTTTTGCAATCTTTTTAACGTATACATTTTATGGAAAAAAAAAAAAAAAACGGATGCAATTGTGTGTTATCTGTTTGGATCCGTTTTTCCATTGATTTTCATTATAGAAAAATACAAATTGAAACGGATGCGTTTTTTTTAACGGACACAAAAGTAAAATAGACTATGTTTTTCTGTCCGTTAAAAGTAACCAATTAAAGATGGATACGTTAAACAGATTGCAAAAACGCAGTGTGAACCCAGCCAAACTTAAAGAGGATGTACCACCTGAAGCCACGGATCGAACGGCGAAGGCGATGCCGCGGTCCGTTTTCCGGACCGAGGCCCGATTCCCGTGCACGTCGCCGTTCTATGCACCAGAACCGGCAGTGCTCAAACACTGGAGGTAGGCCGGCCCGCCCCCAGTGGGAGGGAATTCACTCCACTGTATGACGCGGCTCCATTCATTCTAAGGGAGCTGTGTCATATAGGGGAGGGAATTCCCTCCCACTGAGTGCGGGCCGGGCTACCTCCAGTGCTTGAGCACCGGCCCGTTCCGGTGCATAGAACGGCGCCGTGCACGGAAAACGGACCGCGGCACCGGCTTCCCCGTGTCGGCGCCGTTCGATTAGTGGCTTCAGGTTAAAGAGGATGTACCTGGTGGTACATCCTCTTTTAAGAAAAAGCAAGTGCTAGAAGCAGATTTGCAAGTCTCACTAGGCCCATGTGCACGGCACAAGATGGGCCTGTAGGAGAGTGTTTACAACTAAAATAAGAGGCAAAGGGAGATATAGAATGGGTGCAAAGCAGTCTATGGCTGCTGTATAACAGGCATTCTTAAAAGGGCTTATCCATGCTACAAAAACATGGCCACTTTCTTTCAGAGACAGCCCCACACTTGTCTCCAGCTTGGGCGGGGTTTTGTTGCTCAGTTCCAGTTCTTGTCTCCAGTTCAAATGCGATTTGCAATTTAAGGGGTAATCCAGGGCTACAAAAACATGGCCACTTTCCTCCAGAGACAGACCCACACTTGTCTCCAGCTTGGGCGGGGTTTTGTTGCTCAGTTACATTGAAGTGAATGGAGCTTAATTGCAAACCACACCTAAACTGGAGACCAGAGTCGTGCTGTCTCTGAAAGTGGCCATGTTTTTGTAGCTCTGGATAACCCCTTCAAGCTCCATTCACTTCAATGGAACTGAGCAGCAAAACCCCGCCCAAGCTGGAGACAAGAGTGGGGCTGTCTTTGGAAGAAAGTGGCCATGTTTTTCTAGCGCTGGATAACTCCTTTAAGAGAGATCTGTGGCCTCTCCTGACCTGTCTGCCTTAGTCATCACTTGTAGTCCCTGTGACATAACATTTCTGGACCATCTTTCCTCTGTTATTCTTACTAGAAATGTGTCACTAAAAAGCCAACTGGGTGTTACCGGCTGGGGGAGTATCCTGCACAGTCTGACACTATCAAAGCTGTAACACCCAGTTGGCTATTTAGTGGTAAATTTCTAGTAATAAACAGAGAAAGGGTACAACACAGAGATATAGGAAAGATGTTCCAGGATTGTTATAATGTAGGGAATATAAGAATGGATTCAAACAAGTTACAGGTCCTCACAAATTCAGCCTAAAATACATTATGGGCCCTTAAGGCGCTATGGACCATCTGCTTCCCTTGAAAGCAAACTAACAATCTCCAAAACATAATGGACTTCCATAAAGCATACGGCATAAGCTGAGGAGCCATCGGGACTCTGCAGGGTTATGAGCGATTACTATTACCTGTAGTAATAACAGTATATATGTTATTACTAGACCTATTCGCTATGCTGTTCCATACTGTAATCACGCCTGAGCTCTAGGCTCATTTCAAATATTTAGGAACGGCCTATTTGTCATCCTTCTGTTTTTTCCCCTCTGTGACTGCAAAAAGTAACTAAACTATTGTGTTCATACGTTTTCTATAGCTGCACCCAGAGCATCTGTTCCTTTTGTTATATTAGTTCTTGTCACACAGACCAGGTATACAGCATATGACCATGTGCTGGGGATGTGGTGTGTGACACAGACCAGATATACAGCGTATGACCATGTGCTGGGGATGTGGTGTGTGACACAGACCAGATATACAGCGTATGACCATGTGCTGGGGATGTGGTGTGTGACACAGACCAGATATACAGCGTATGACCATGTGCTGGGGATGTGGTGTGTGACACAGACCAGATATACAGTGTATGACCACGTGCTGGGGATGTGGTGTGTGACACAGACCAGGTATACAGTGTATGACCATGTGCTGGGGATGTGTAGTGTGACACAGACCAGATATACAGTGTATGACCATGTGCTGGGGATGTGGTGTGTGACAGACCAGATATACAGTGTATGACCATGTGCTGGGGATGTGGTGTGTGATACAGACAAGATATACAGCGTATGACCATGTGCTGGGGATGTGTAGTGTGACAGACCAGATATACAGCGTATGACCATGTGCTGGGGATGTGGTGTGTGACAGACCAGATATACAGCGTATGACCATGTGCTGGGGATGTGTAGTGTGACACAGACCAGATATACAGTGTATGACCATGTGCTGGGGATGTGTAGTGTGACACAGACCAGATATACAGTGTATGACCATGTGCTGGGGATGTGGTGTGTGACACAGACCAGATATACAGTGTATGACCATGTGCTGGGGATGTGTAGTGTGACACAGACCAGATATACAGTGTATGACCATGTGCTGGGGATGTGTAGTGTGACACAGACCAGATATACAGTGTATGACCATGTGCTGGGGATGTGGTGTGTGATACAGACCATGTATACAGTGTATGACCATGTGCTGGGGATGTGGTGTGTGATACAGACCATGTATACAGTGTATGACCATGTGCTGGGGATGTGGTGTGTGACACAGACCATGTATACAGTGTATGACCATGTGCTGGGGATGTGGTGTGTGACAGACCAGATATACAGTGTATGACCATGTGCTGGGGATGTGGTGTGTGACACAGACCAGGTATACAGCGTATGACCATGTGCTGGGGATGTGTAGTGTGACACAGACCAGATATACAGCGTATGACCATGTGCTGGGGATGTGGTGTGTGACACAGACCAGATATACAGTGTATGACCACGTGCTAGGGATGTGATGTGTGATACAGACCATGTACAGTGTATGACCATGTGCTGGGGATGTGGTGTGTGACACAGACCAGATATACAGTGTATGACCACATTCTGGGGATGTGGTGTGTGACACAGACCAGATATACAGCGTATGACCATGTGCTGGGGATGTGGTGTGTGACACAGACCAGATATACAGTGTATGACCATGTGCTGGGGATGTGGTGTGTGACACAGACCAGGTATACAGTGTATGACCATGTGCTGGGGATGTGGTGTGTGACAGACCATGTATACAGTGTATGACCATGTGCTGGGGATGTGGTGTGTGACAGACCATGTATACAGTGTATGACCATGTACTGGGGATGTGGTGTGTGACACAGACCAGGTATACAGTGTATGACCATGTGCTGGGGATGTGGTGTGTGACCATGTGCTGGGTCAGAGTACTTTGTGTGTGACACAGGTATTGTCTCTCTGGTATATATTCTGCAGCACCTGTATCCCTGACGTCTAGAGAAGAGTGAACCCGACTTTTCTGCATTTAATCACGGTGGCTGGAGAAGTTAGATGCCGGCCTAGGGAATCTTGGAAAACATGAATAAAGCCATAGTCCATAGCCATTTCCAGAGCTGCATCCAACCTCTCCAGCCACCAGTGATTAAATGCAGAGTGTTCAGGTTCAGATGAAGCAAAGGTTCCCATCTCTACTAAAGACCAAACGCTGGGACTGAGCAGTGACCTTATAACCTGTGTATACAGAAGTTGTGATGGCTACTATGTGCAGCCCCGGGGGTCCTGATCGGTGCACATGCTGTATGTCAGAGATAGGGAACCTCCAGTCCTGCAGCTGCTGCATAACTAGGATTCCTATTAGGCCTGGACAGCCAATGATTTGCATGGTGGGATATGAAGTGTAGGCAATGATTCCTCAAGCAGTAAGTCTGCAGCCTTAGGTGCAGCTACCAGGAACGGTCTGATCCAAGACAAACGGCATTGGGACGATTATATAAACCTTATTACATATACATATATAGCATCCGTGTCAATATATTTATAGAGCAGGTGATTATCCACAGTTACACATGCATTATTCATAGTACATGCCACCATCACACTCCGCTTATTACATACATACAGACATACCTGCCTCTAACATTAATATCAATCAGCTTATAACTGGTCATCTGGAGGCATAATACATAGTACATGCCACCTCCAGAACCCTATTACTAATACACATAGCTGCATAATGTTTCCCAGCCATCCCAGGCCAGCGAGGTTACTGCAGGTGGCTTGGAGTCGGGTCTAAGACGGCCAGTGTGCTGCACTGCTGAGGACATGCCAGATCTAGAGATGAGCGAACCGGGTTCGGGTTCGAGTCGATCCGAACCCGAACGTTCGGTATTTGATTAGCGGGGGCTGCTGAACTTGGATAAAGCTCTAAGGTTGTCTGGAAAACATGGATACAGCCAATGACTATATCCATGATTTCCACATAGCCTTAGGGCTTTATCCAACTTCAGCAGCCACCGCTAATCAAATGCCGAAAGTTCGGGTTCGGATGGACTCGAGCATGCTCCAGGTTCTCTCATCTCTAGCCAGATCCTCCCTCAATTTCTTCTCCTGAAACAAAACAACAATGAGTGCAGACGTCCCCCTCCCAATACCTGCACCCCATCTCTTCCTCCATAACCATCTTCCAGGTGACTGATAAACTGTACACAACAATGGAGAACTGTTCCAGTATCCCATGTCCTCCTCTACTCCCTGCCGTACCCTCTGCAGTTACTCCCAGGGATGCACATAGTACACTTGCTGGTTGGACCCATGTGATGTCACCCTAGCCTTATAACTAGGCACTGGCACAGCATACCAGTGTGGGCGCAGACCTATTAGACCGGGTGTTTCAGGCACTGGCATAGTATTAGACCAGTGTGGGCGCAGACATATTAGACCACAGGCGCTGGCACAGTATTAGACCAGTGTGGGCACAGACATATTAGACCACAGGCGCTGGCACAGTATTAGACCAGTGTGGGCACAGACATATTAGACCAGGTGTTTCAGACGCTGGCACAGTATTAGACCAGTGTGGGCACAGACCTATTAGACCAGGCGTTAGAACAGTATTGGACCAGTGTGGGCGCAGACATATTAGACCGGGTGTTTCAGTCGCTGGCACAGTATTAGACCAGTGTGGGCACAGATCTATTAGACCGGGTGTTTCAGTCGCTGGCACAGTATTAGACCAGTGTGGGCACAGACATATTAGACCGGGTGTTTCAGGCCCTGGCACAGTATTAGACCAGTGTGGGCGCAGACCTATTAGACCAGGTGTTTCAGGCCCTGGCACAGTATTAGACCAGTGTGGGCACAGACATATTAGACCAGGTGTTTCAGGCACTGGCACAGTATTAGACCAGTGTGGGCGCAAACATATTAGACCAGGCACTGGCACAGTATTAGACCAGTGTGGGCGCAGACATATTAGACCGGGTGTTTCAGGCGCTGGCACAGTATTAGACCAGTGTGGGCGCAGACATATTAAGACTGGGTGTTTCAGGCACTGGCACAGTATTAGACCAGTGTGGGTGCAGACCTATTAGACCAGGTGTTTCAGGCACTGGCACAGTATTAGACCAGTGTGGGCGCAGACCTATTAGACCAGGTGTTTTAGTCGCTGGCACAGTATTAGACCAGTGTGGGCACATACATATTAGACCGGGTGTTTCAGGCGCTGGCACAGTATTAGACCAGTGTGGGCACAGACATATTAGACCGGGTATTTCAGGCGCTGGCACAGTATTAGACCAGTGTGGGCACAGACATGTTAGACCGGGTGTTTCAGGCGCTGGCACAGTATTAGACCAGTGTGGGCGCAGACCTATTAGACCAGGCACAGGCACAGTATTAGACCAGTGTGGGCGCAGACATGTTAGACCGGGTGTTTCAGGCGCTGGCACAGTATTAGACCAGTGTGGGCGCAGACCTATTAGACCAGGCACAGACACAGTATTAGACCAGTGTGGGCACAGACATATTAGACCGGGTGTTTCAGGCGCTGGCACAGTATTAGACCAGTGTGGGCACAGACATATTAGACCGGGTGTTTCAGGCGCTGGCACAGTATTAGACCAGTGTGGGCACAGACCTATTAGACCAGGCGTTAGAACAGTATTGGACCAGTGTGGGCACAGACATATTAGACCGGGTGTTTCAGGCGCTGGCACAGTATTAGACCAGTGTGGGCGCAGACCTATTAGACCAGGTGTTTCAGGCACTGGCACAGTATTAGACCAGTGTGGGCGCAGACCTATTAGACCAGGTGTTTCGGCCTGGCCATGGTCTGCTGACCTGAGCTCACAGCTGGCAGCTCCTCAGGGTACAGGCCAGGGAACCCATGATGAGGAGGGTAGAGCTGGCACCAGAATGACACCCTCTGCTGTATTTGCCCACCTTAGTGCCACCACCATTGCCCCCCAGTCTGAGCTGATGCTGCAGCGATCCCCCAGCATGCCCCCCGGCCTTGGGCTGTTCTCTCGGAGCGCTCAGTGGCAGATTAGGCCGGAGCCTATGAGCCGTGTGACTATGGCAGGCAATGAGACTTGTGGCCTCTAGCACACATCGCCATACACAGCGCTGTCACCTGTACAGTAATATGCAGCAGCGCCCCCCCTGGTGCGGGGCAGCCACAGACACACCTGCTCCCAGCACAGCTCACCTCAGAGGGCGCCCCCTGGCGTCAGCCTGTCCCCCCGGTGCCCGCTCTCAGGCGCTCGGTGACGGGGCCCCGGGCTCGGTCATGTCTGCTCCGGCTGCGCACTCTCCCGTTCTCCTTCACTTCCTCACTTTCTGTTTCCGGAGGTAACGCAGGCGACCTGTCACATCAAGCCCCGCCCCCTCTTCGGTCCCCCCCTCCCCCAATAACTTTATTGACAACACTTGTGTGAGCAAAACAAGGAGAGCAACAGGAAGTTCCTCTAACGTCTTCAGAGCGCTCTGGATTGTTTTGTGTCTGTGAATAACTTTATTGACAATAATAGTAAACTGTAAATGCCTAACTATTGATCGCGGAAGTGATTGTCGCAGACTTGGCTAAATGTCGCAACTTTTCCAGCAAACGAGACAATCGCCCGCCAGCCAGCTGCTGCGTTTAGTTACAGATATCACGAGGTACAGTGACTCCCCAGCGTGATGTGAACCCAAAAGTAGTCACCAACTTGTGATACAATGCCATTACTGTGCCTTCTGTGAACTGTCACCATCAAGCATGTTGTAGCACATTTTGTGTGGGAGAAGTTTTTTCATTTAATAAAAAGGGAACCCTTCACCCTTTCGTGAGGAGAACTACCTTAACCCCTTCAGGACTTTCTAACCTGTAATTTTCTGCAGTCACCCTGCGGGTTTATTCATATGATAACTTTATCGCCAGCGTTGTTACGCACGCACGGACAGGATTACGTATATGTTTCAGTAACTCCGCGTTTACAGGGACCTACTGTCAGATGACACAGACGCACAATGGCTTAAAGGGGTACTCCAGGCGGGGGTTATTTTTAGGGTATGGGCTGGAAAGGGTGGAAATTGAGGCCGACAGTCACTAACATCCCCGGTTCCAGCCCCGGGTCCCGCCGCCCCGTTCTCCCGTCCAGCTACCACTTCCTGGTCTGAGCTGCGGCTTGTGACGTCACGTTTAAAGGCAGCTGAGCCATTCAGCAGACGAAGCGGAGTCCCGCCTCAGCTGCTGAATAGCTGAGCTGCCTTGAGACGGACGGGAGAACAGGGCGGCGGGACCCGGGGAGGTTAGTAACCAGCAGCTTCTATTTCCACCCCCGCCCGGAGTACCCCTTTAATTGTTTTTTGTGTCACTAAACATGTCCCCAAAACGGATTGGTAACACCTACTGATGTGTGTATGGGGCCATAGAACTCCATGAGTCTGCATGTGTGACAGCGGCCATAATGTCACATGATTCATGTGAATATTAACAATTTTTAGGATCCAGCTTGCACCACATGATAGAATAATATGCAAGTTTGGGTCTATTATACAGTAAGAAACCAGACACTTTCTAGAGCAACATTGAAGGTTTATTAATGCAAATCTAATTCCTACCGTGTTTCCTCAAAAATAGGGCATCCTACTAAAATAAGACACCCCAACTAGCCTAAAGTAAGGCATCCCTCCGAAGTAAGGCCACCCGCCTCCCTTGACTCCCCTAATCCGCTCATGGATCCAGTGCTGCAGGCATACTGGTCCATGGTCCCCACGTCCACAAGGACGTCAGAGGTCAGCTGACACACAACCCGCCACATGCTCCTGGTCCAGCTGCTGGTCAAACTGAGGACATTGGTGAGTATTCCAGAGGGCCTAGTCCTATTTATATGCAACACTTAAAGCGAAAGTACCTAAGGGGTGGTCACTGTCACTGTGTGGTTACACAGGTTTTTGTGCTGTGTGACAGGAGAGCTGGCCATACAAATGCAAGCACCCCCAGGATTCTCTTCCACAGAATAGTCGTATACTATGTGCATTTTACAACACAGTTGTCTTTGGTAGAGGGACCTTAGCGTACACTAACATACTACTGCCTGGGTGTGACTACTACCTCTGGAAAGCCTCCACCTACTGCCCTACTGGAGACATGAAAGTACCTGCTCTCCTTTATCAATACTAGTCTATTGCTTGTAGTCTATATTCATCCTGTACATGTTGGGACAACTAGCCATGCATAGGCTTCTTGCTGGGTATAAGATTATACAGAGCAGTCAATCAGCACAGACGTAACGCATATGAGAGGGACAAAGAACCAGCATGTCCCAGCATATGAGCAGTGACATTTTCTTACCTTCATGCACACTAAGAAACCATTTGTCTGCTAAATTTACATATTATTTATACTGAACTCCTCGTGTCATTTTCTCATTACAAAGTAAAATGAGGTGATTAAGAGGTTAAATAACTTTTTGTTAGTGTTCTATCATTCAGGCATTGGTGGATGCACTAGCAGCTTGATATTAGAATTAAACCAGGGTATAAACAGTTCTCAGAACCTCTTCATGTGTACAGAGTTCACCCAGAGCCACCAGAACAAAGCTGCCCGAAAGAGTCCACCAGGGGCGTATTAAAGGGAACCGGTCTCTAATTTCATGCTGCCGGAACAATGCTGCGACAGTCCTAGACGGCTTCTTCCCAAACCACCAGTTTTGACTGATAGATCTCTCCCTGCCCCACGCTATATCACATGACTCTTCTTTTTTTTTATTTACTTTTGTTAATGTATTTTTATGTGTAAAATGTACAAAAAAAAAAAACAAAAGAAGTCACACACCACCAGGGGCTGACCTGATGACCTATGGTCCAGGCAGTAAGAAAGATACATATGTAACATGATCCGCAACGCAACGTCAGGGAGCTTTGTTAAGTCTTTTAAAAAGTTGAGTTAAATGCATCATTGTGATGAAGTTAACACAAGCTGCGTGTGTATGGCAGGTTTCAGCCTTTATCATGTACAGCAAATCTGTACCGCTTCGACAGCCCCCCGCCCCAAACTGCCAGTTCAGTTTTTTTTTTTTTTCAATTAATCTTTTTATTTGCGTTTTTGAGACAAAACAGGAATACAAATAACAATTACATAGAAACACTGCCAGTGGTCCACCATCATCCGATCGTACGTATACACCAATCACTAAAAAGTTACCAGTGTCAGGGTAGACCCTCTCGAGCCCAACAAGAAGTGAGCGATAGAATAGAAAATAGAGAATAGTAAGTGGAAAGTGTACTATTTCCCCCAAAAGACAGGTATTGATATGGGCCTTACAGTTATGGTAGTTTCAGCGGGCCTAGAGTGCCTGCTATATCAGCTTTACAATACTGCCAGTTCAGTTTTGATGTCATCAGTAACACTGGGGGGACACTGAGCATCCCCTCTGCCATCATCCTCACAAATCACTGTATATCAGTCATTTTTATAACTTTTCGGGAGCAATACAATACTTTAATAAAATTTTTCACCGGACTTCTCCTTTAAGGATTGTCAGGTCCTGAGGTCGGTGTTCAAGGTGAAAACAACTTTTATTCTGGTGGCGAGGCAGGGTGTCAATGAGGCGGGTCTTAGGGCATCTAAGCCCCAGGCCAGAAGCGCCTCCTTCCCCACCTTTCTTCTTTTTCTGCATGTCCCTGGGCTGGATGAAGGTGGTGAGAGAGGCGCTGCAGGCCAGGGCATGGATGCTGTAAGCCCTGCCTCATTGACACCCCACTGCTAAAATAAAAGTTGTTTTTACCCCGAATATTGACCACAAGAGAGATACAAACCCTGGGACTAGACGTACCTTGCTGAGGACATCAAAATTGTAGCGGTACTTTGGGGAGGTAGGGCTATCCGGGCGGTACAGATTCGCTTTAAATGTTAAAGGTTAAAACTTGTAATAGCTGTTTCAATGTACATCTAACTGCGGGGTATTGAAGCCACTCTGCAGCTCGGAAAGGGCTACCAATGGCCTCAGTAACAGCTGAATCCTTTCTATTCTCATATAGAAACAAACCCTCTGCTGTAAACAGTGCAGCAGTCCACAGTCGGGACTGCTTTTCCACTACATTGTGGACTGACCACCCATTGGTTATGCTACCACGTGTGTGCATGTATGAGAGGAGTACTAGTATATTCACCAATGACAACAAATATTTTCCACAACCTCTGCTCATGTCTGTCATTCGGATGAAACTAATTATCAAATACTTCATAGACACTACAGTCATGGCCAAAAGTTTTGAGAATGATACAAATATTCATTTTTACAAAGTCTACTGCTTCAGTTTTTAAAATATGCAAATTGCCATACTCCAGAATGTTATTAAGAGTGATCAGCTTAATAGCAATTACTTGCAAAGTCAATATTTGCCTAGAAAATGAACGTTATCCCCCAAAACACATTTCAACATCATTGCAGCCCTGCCTTAAAAGGACCAGCTAACATCGTTTCAGTGATTGCTCCATTAACACAGGTGTGGGTGCTGATAAGGACAGGGCTGGATATCAATCTGTCACGATTAAGTAAGAATAACACCAATGGACACTTTAAAAGGAGGCTGGTGCTTGGCATCATTATTTCTCTTCTGTTAACCATGGTTATCTCTAAAGAAACACATGCAGTCATCATTGCACTGCACAAAAATGGCCTAACAGGGAAGAGTATCGCAGCTAGAAAGATTGCATCTCAGTCAACAATCTATCGCATCATCAAGAACTTCAAGGAGAGAGGTTCCATTGTTGCCAAAAAGGCTCCAGGGTGCCCAAGAAAGACCAGCAAGCGCCAGAACCGTCTCTTAAAAGTGTTTCTGCTGCGGGATCGGGCTACCAGCAGTGCAGAGATTGCTTAGGAATGGAGGCAGGCAGGTGTGAGGGCATCTGCATGCATTGTGAGGCGGAGACTCTTGGAGCAAGGCCTGGTCTCAAGGAGGGCAGCAAAGAAGCCACTTCTCTCCAGAAAAAACATCAGGGACAGACTGATATTCTGCAAAAGGTACAGGGAGCGGACTGCTGAGGACTGGGGTAAAGTCATTTTCTCTGATGAATCCTATTTACGATTGTTTGGGACATCTGGAAGACAGCTTCTTCGGAGAAGACGAGGTGATCGCTACCACCAGTCTTGTCTCATGCCAACTGTAAAGCATCCTGAAACCATTCATGTGTGGGGTTGCTTCTCAGCCAAGGGAATCGGCTCTCTCACAGTCTTGCCTAAAAACACAGCCATGAATAAAGAATGGT
This sequence comes from Dendropsophus ebraccatus, assembly GCF_027789765.1. Lineage (NCBI taxonomy): Eukaryota > Metazoa > Chordata > Amphibia > Anura > Hylidae > Dendropsophus > Dendropsophus ebraccatus. Next base: position 41,829,439 of record NC_091464.1, read on the forward strand.
ACCAGAATGTCCTCCAAGAGCAACTTCTCCCAACCGTCCAAGAGCAGTTTGGCGATCAACAATGCCTTGATGGAGCACCTTGCCATAAAGCAAAGGTGATAACTAAATGGCCAAAAAAACAACAAATTCTGACAAAATGCAAGCATTGATTGTGCAAGAATGGACTGCTATCTGTCAGGATTTGGTCCAGAAGTTGATTGAGAGCAGCCAGGGAGAATTGCAGAGGTCCTGAAGAAGAAGGGTCAACACTGCAAACATTGACTTGCTGCATTAACTCATTCTAACTGTCAATATAAACTTTTGTTACTCATAATATGATTGCAATTATATTTTTGTATGTGATAAAAACATCTAACAAACACACATAAAAACCAGAGGGCAGCAGATCTTGTGAAAATATAATATTTTTGTGACTAGGAATGTGACATGTTGGAAACTTTTGTGTTTGTCCCTAAAAAAGTAACCACACAAGCATTTTTGTTGAAGATTTTTAAGATAAATTGAAGAATGGAAACTAAGGCAAATATTTTTTTAAATATATATATATTTCTAGTTACACTTTGAAAACTGCATTTCAAACCTCATGTGTGAATCTGGCTGTAAGACAGTAAAGCGAAGAAATAAGACCAGCACATCAAGCCTTCTTCATTTATTATCTACTTCCGACATGCCAACAATCACTTCTTGCTTACATGTTCTATTGCTTACTTGGCTAATACACAGAACGGTACCAAGCCTAAACAGCTTGTGGACATACAATCTCTTCTATTTACATTTGTACATTTTCTACAACCAGCTCCTCATAGCATTCCCCTGGGAGTACTACAGCATAAGAAACAAGGTAGCAGCACACAAGGAGTGTGATATTTGGTAGATCAAATATCAAAATGGATATGTATACACATTCAACCCAAAAATGTAATGTAATGTTCTGCAGTACCTTGCCTACCTAGTGTCACACCTACCGGATCAGTGCTGCTCCTCTCCCAGTCTCACTGCTAGGGTCATGGGTACAGCAGATAGTACCTTTAAGAGCACCAAATCATGCTGAGCTCCTATGCAACCTATAAAAAAATAAATATATAATGGTCCGGGCCATTTGTTTTTTTTAAGCTAAATGTTATAAGAGCTACCTGTAAATATTGTAAATAAGGAAGGAATGATAAACCTTAAGTATATACTATTTGCCAAATCCTTCCCTCTGGAAGTGGAACAGTATTGACCAACAGGAGGAAGGAGGTGAAGAGAAGCAGATATGGTTTTATTAAAGGGGTTCTGTCATGATGCGGCCCCATATGCTCCACACCAGGGGTGTCAAGTTTACAGCCATACAGCTGTAGCAAAGATTGGGTCTCTCAAGCAATCTTCCTAGACAAGTTTCGTGCACAAGCCTTATTCTGATAAATATAGTTTGTGCACTAATCTCGAGGGACATGGGACAGTTGCCTCAGTCACCCAGTCCCCCAGTATGGGCTGTCCCAATGCTTAACTGTACAAAGCACATGGAGGGCATCATGTCAGGGACCCTTTAAGAGTTTACAGCTCCTGTATGTGTTCAGCGGAGAGAGGAACAAAGTTGTTGTGATGGTCCATACCAGCTTATTTCCTCTCTGTTCACTATACTGTTCGTGGGGGAGTAGACACAAGAACCCTACACCTGCTCTCCCTTATTCATCTAATCTCTCAGGCTTACATTGTCAGCACATTGGTTAACAGCTATACATAGTGTAAGAAAACGGTTACCAAAGAATGTTACCAAATGTAAAGCTTCACTTTAGGTTCTATATAAACTATTTCTGAGCTACTACACGGATGCTTTACCAGGCTGTTTTATATTGGATAACGGCCAAGGTCAGACTAGTGCATTCAGACCTCGCTTGCTTTGCTTTACTAGGTCACAGAGGCGTCAGACACAGATAAAGCTGAAGGGCAGACGGACATAAACCATGCTGTCACATGCTTTACAGAAAGGGCCTGCCACAATAATTGTCTGCATGGACTGCTGCTAGCAAAAAGCAAAGCGCACTGGAGCAATAGAGAATCCTGAAGTATTCCAAAATGTCAACAGATTTCTTATTAAAGTGAAACTCTGAGAAAAAGCTGCAGTTAAAGTGCACACTTCAAGATCTCACCTATTCTCTACAAGCTGCTTCTACGTTCTGCCTATATGGTCAGATCCCTAGGGACATGTATAGAAAAATATCAATTATCCCCACACATGCACAGGGTGTTATTTATACAGGTTCCTGGGTGGGTTATCACATCCTGATCCTGGGACCTCCTCAGCTGCAGCACTAGCCTGTAAAAAGCCCATACATCCTACAATCACAGAAACTATGCAAGTAAGACTTTATGGCAAATCATAGAGACTATACAGTGATTATGCATAAGCTGCATTTTAAGAGTGGTGGTCCTAGTGACAGGTTTTACCACACGTGCAAAACCACAAGCACTGGAAAATATTTTTTTCTTTAATACTTTAAGTTTGTGACCTCAAATCCCTGTTATAAAACACAGTAAGGGTATGTTCACATGATGATTTGTACACTGCTGCACAGATCCATCAGCATCCTGCCAGCACAGGCCCCATAAACCTGATCGTAGTCACCTAGGGACCATGCTTGTCTTACCTCAGCCTGCTGAATCAGATTTAGAAAGAATGCAGATGTATCTGTACAATGGAGAGGCAACTCGTAATGTGTAAATACCCTTGAACAGAAATTCATTGTAAGGGGGGCACTGTCCAAGAAGACGGTATGGTACCTAGCGGGGGATACACATCTTACGCTGATTATGGTAAAATATGCCAAGTGCAAAATACCTTTTATCTTGACCAGACATAGGATATCTACAAAATACTCAATAGATACAAGTATGCAACTGAGCAACACGCTAATGCTCTGACATTTTTCACTTACTGGATACAAAGATACACATGGGGGGTGTACAGCTGACAGGTTCTCTCTCACTTCCTAAAAGGTTACTAAAACTGACGCCTACATTTCTATTCCCCTACTGTAACCAATGGAAAAGGATCCATAAATGGGGAACACCATAGCAATACACCAGAGGTCATAAAATACATTTACTGTCCATGAATTTACTACTGTTCTATACGTGGATAATTCAGATGGAAGAAGAACTGAAAAATTAGTGTGGTGATGATGATGATGAATTCCTGAGTTAGTAAAAAGGTTGATATTGCACATGGGAAAAAAATCCATCATGGAACACTGTAAAATCAGGTGGAGAGGATGTCGGATTTCTTAAAGAGCCAGATTGGCAGATGACTACGTTGCCTTTGGACAAGAACGAAATAATAACATTTCCCCCATCACAGGAGACTAGATGACTCACAAGATGTTACCGCTCCAAAAGTAGAGAAAAAAATAGTCCAGGGTGTAAAACATATTAGTGGTTGGTACAGTAGTTCCATCCTTGTGAAAAATACAAGAAACACAAGATTGCCCAGTTTTTCTCATGAGAATAAATAGAGTACATGGAAGTCTGATCAAACTTTGGGCCATATATGAACTTCATTTACTGATCTTTGACCTTTGGAGGTAATGATTATCCTGCATAGACCTGCGGCTGCAGAGGAGGGGGCAAGCGGTCATCCTCAACGTTCTCAGAATCTATAGAAGCCAGCGCCTGGCTGTTGGTCTTTATGTGTAATGGGTATTTCTCCACAATATCCTGGACTTCACGGGTCACGTCTTCCGTCCAATCAATCAAGTCCTTCTCTAACTTCTTAGCACCTGTCACGATGCGCTCCTGTCTCTCTGACAGCTGGGACAGCAGGTCTAGGTTCCTGTGCATCTGTTTCACTCCTGGGCATGTGTCTTCATCCCAGATATCAGAGTCTTGTTTTTTTGGAGAAGCTTGGCCTGACATGTACCTGTTAAACTCTTCCTCACTTAAGTTTAGAGATTGGGCATCCAGTTTCTCAATGAAGGCTATAGCACAACACTGTAGAGGGGACATATAACTATCATTAGGGGTCTGTACAACATCAATATTTTATTATGCAAATGCAACAAACATAACAGAAACACAATATAGAAAATCCAAGTTTAGGTCAGAACATGTAAAACATAGTAGTTAGTCTAAAGAAAAATATACAGATGATCAACTCACCAGGTTAGTGAAATAGTAGCCATCCTCCCCAGTCATCAGACGGCTCGGATTACAGAATCTGGTGATGTACTGGATGTTGGACTGCAGACGTGGAGGATTCGCCTTAAGAACGATGTAGATCAGAGTGGGGAGGAAGTCATCGGCAGAGGCAGGTTCATTTTTTGTGATCCTAATCGCGTTAAAGATTTGTTTACTGCACCCCGTGATACATGCAAGCTTGTCACGAGGAATCCGTTTGGAGTCCATTTCTATGATATCTACATAATAAGGAAACAGAAGAGAATCTTTTCAGAGCTGGTTAACATCAATTACTGGAGTTATACAATTTCTTAATGCTGCGTACAGTCAGGTTAAGGTTATTATAGCTCCATGAAAGCTTAAAGGGGTATTTCCTTATGATAACCTGATGGTATTATTGCTAGGATTTGCCTCTATTTTCTCAGGGTTGGCGGGGAACACCACCAATAATAAAGTGATGGCATTTCCGGATAGTATCCCCATTTAATATATAGAATCAGTTAACAGAGAAGTCTGAAAGCCATATTAGATAGCAGCGCTGTAAAAATATAGGGGATTTTCTGTTATTCACAGAGTCTATTACACGGCTCAATAATTGTGAGGCCGTAGCATTAATTAGCCATTGGTAGTACATCTGTCATTACACACGGAAATGCACGGCCGACAGAAGATAATTTTTATTTTTATTTTTTTGCTGGGAGCTCTGAAACAGTTGAAGTCTTTGCACTACTGCACTGACACAGCCACACGGCTGTGTCAGTACAGCAGCGTGAAGATTTCCCAGCATCACAATGATACATGATGCCGATAGCTCCGATAGTCTGTTCTGTTGCACACTGCAAAACATGCATGGAACGTGTGCAAGAGACCTTATTCCCACAATGCTGGACATAAAATTTACAGCAATTCCACTATGTATGAATATACGCTTGGAAAGATAACTAACTACCATAAAGGCAGACCACACCACTACTATGGCGCATTTGTACCTGTGCCGTTTTTTTTGCTGTAGGGCCCTATAAATCCTAACTATGCCCCTGAAGATATCCACATAATTTTTGTCTCACACTGACCTGTTATTGCCTTTACCACCATATCTGAGACTTCTGGAATATCTTCATTTACAGGAACACAAAGCATCTGTAGTGTCACCCAATGTAAAGCCCTAAGGAACAAACACGGATGGTAAATGCACGTTAGAGCAAGAAGGCAGCCACTAAAAATACAGAACAATAGTATGTGTGATATCCGGCCTGTGACTGCTTCCCAGTCCTGAAGGGGCACAGAAGAAAAAAAATACAAAAAAAAACGCTGTCACTATCCTCACCTGATTCTCTTTTGCACAGTGAGGTCTTTCTTCTCATCATCAGTAGTCTCTGGACAAAACACATGCTTATATAGGCGTGTCATGATGAACTTCTCAATCTGATCCATCGCTTCCTCCACTTTATTAGGTGGCACTGATAAAAAAAGCAATATTTCAAATTTACAATAAAACAGCATATAGCAAATCTGCTTGCATGTATTTCTATATTGAAACCTTGACAAGTATAGCAAACATATTTAATGAACTCCTAACTCTGCAAAATATGTGAGAGCCCCCCCCCCCATGGAAGTTAAGAAGACAATGGTATACCAAGCAGAGCCATACAGTAAAAGCACCCATACTACAAGTTAAATGAAAAAAAACAATGGGGTAATATAAACAACATATATTCTTGTGTCCCTATACTTCAGAGCCTTCAAGTGGAGTTCTAGACTGGTAAATATACTCTTAATATGAAAAGAACCAAATTCATGTAAGGCTGGGTTCACGCTACTGTACATTTGGCTCTCTCACAGATATACATCAAAGGGTTTTCCAGGCTTAGAAAAATATGGCCACTTTTTCCAGAAACATCGCCACTCTTGTCCTCAGTGTCGGTGTGGGTTTTGTAGCTCAGGTCCATTAAAGTGAATGGATCTGAACTGCAATACCCCACACAACCTGGGACAGGAGTGGCACTGGTTTTGCAAGAAAGTTGTGCTTTTTCTAATCCTGGATAACCCCTTTAGGATACAACCAAAAAGGTATGCAGGATATACCACAGCATACCCATTCATTCTGTTGGACCAACACATTCTACCAGTAACTATATTCTGTCTAGTTCCTGAACAAATACTTGGACTGAAAGACTGGTCTGTTGTTCTGGAAATGGACCAAACAGTCATTAGAACACTATAGTATATGGCGGATAACCTCTTTGCCACAGTCCCGACGTACACTGATGATTAGGAGTCAGTATATGTGTTGTGAACCCAGCCTAACAATGGTGTATTATTCTAAGTACTGCATTACAAAATTAAACTAGTGATAATCTTTGCATTAGAAAAACTCAGTAAAAAAGGTTTACCTATTATAATTCATGTACTAACCAAGAATGCTGTGCGCTTACAAATATTATATGGACCAATAGCTTCAAACTTAAAATAATGCTTATAGCCGCAGATTCTAGGATAAACATTACCTTTCCAATACATCTGCAGCTTGTCCGCTGTGTTCTGGTAAAAGTCCTGAGTGAACTCTGACAACTCATCGATGTTTGACTCCTTCAAAGAAAGAAAAAGAAACAGGACAATGTATATAGCATACTTAAAGGTGGACAAATGTAACAAGTTCTACTTACATGAGATTAGAAAAAGAGCACAAAGACAAACAACAATGCGTCTTATTCTGATCTGAAGAATTTACATCAAGGAATAGAGAGGAATAGATTGTGTCCTGCAATGAAATGGATCGAGCAGGGAGCATGTCGAATGTTTTTTTTTTTTTTTTTTTTTTAAGTGATGTATATATGCAGTCATGTATAAATGCCATCCCCTAAAGTGCTCAGAATGAATGGGTCAGATACCTTCTTGTGGTGTACGGCTTCCAGGAAGACTTTGCACTGTTTGTAGACATCATGTCCTGCTTTATGGTAGGTCTTTAAAAACTCAATAAAATCTTTAGATACCCGATCAGTCTCGATGCTGTACTGGCGAGTGAGAGAAGGGCTGGGGGCTTTAGCTTCTTTCATATCTGTTTCCAAAAACAAAGTTAAAAATATATAATTACTAAGATTTGAGAGCGTTGTACAGATTTTATACAAAATGTTTTAGTCTACAGTGGAAACCATTGTAAAGTGTGTAAGTAATAAAATCCATACATTAAATCAATAACATGTTTTTTTTTCCAGATTCAGTGTAGCTGTAATTTCATGTTTGACACTTTTAAACACCCATATAAAAAGTCCAAGTATGTGAAGCTCACAGTCTGGCTATTGCAGCACTCCAGGAATATTTACATAAAAAATTGTGACTTTCAAACAACTTTACTCATACAATAACTATTCTATCAGAAAGCTATCAGCTATCATTCGGCAGGTAAGATGCATCTAACCTGCTGATAGTTTCCCTTTAAATATCTCAACCAAAAGCCCGGAAAAATACATTAACGCTCTTTAAAAAGGTAATCACGGATTAGATGACTTTCTGGCAATAACGGCACCACCACTGACCGGTTCCTCAGATACCTACATTTTTGTAGATATGCTAATTTGCTAGTTTGGTGCACTTTGTGTCGTGTCCCACTAATGACGACCTTATTATTATTCATCAAGCTGGGACTTGGCCCATCATCAATGAAAGGGCGAATTGGTGTACTAGTGGCGCCCATCAGGTAGTGGTAAAAACCTGATTTACTCTCCTAAAAGTAGATTTACTTTAAGCAGCAGCAAGGTGCCAGCCATAGTTATCAGGGAATTCTTAGCAGTTAGCCACCAGCACTCGAGATTGCCCAATATCTGCAGCTGGCAGTGCAACTCACAGTACTGCAATGATTAAAGGGATCCGCAGCCTTTTTACACAGTATCTAAGAGAAGCCTTAAAGGGGTAGTCCACCAAAAAAATTTTTCTTTCAAATCAACTGCTGCCATGAAGTGCCAGAGATTTGTAATTTACTTCTATTAAAAAATCTCAAGCCTTCCAGTACTTATCAGCTGCTGTATGCCCAACAGGAAGTTGTATTATTTCCAGTCTAGAGAGCAGGAGAGGTTTTCTATGGGGATTTGCTCCTGCTCTGGACAGTTCCTGACATGGACAGAGGTGGCAGCAGACAGCACTGCGTCAGACTGGAAAGAAAACACCACTTCCTGCAGGACATACAGCAGCTGATAAGTACTGGAAGACTTAAGATTTTTTAATAGAAGTGAATTACAAATCTCTGGCACTTTATGGCACCAGTTGATTTGAAAGAAAATTTTTTGGGGTGGACTACCCCTTTAAGGCCGATAATCGCCCCGTGTAGAAAGCAACAATCAGCCGACACGAACTGTCGGCTGATCGTTTCTGTCGCTTGTCTTTCAACATGTTGAAGGACAAACGACAATAATAGCAGCGATCTGCTGCCGCCCCTCAGTGGAATAGGAGCAGCTGCAGCAGACCGCTGCCATCCTTTATGGGCTGCCCGGACGATTGAGTGATCACGCGGGCAGCCCCCCCCCCCAACCCCCGCAGCTCCCAACAGCCCCTCCTGCATTTACCCGCTCGCTGCCACCGCGTGTAATAGCAAGCGGGGAACGAGGAGCAAATGAGCACTGACAGCAGTCGTTTGCTCCTCACAGTCTCCCTATGTAATAGGGGCTTTACACGGGCTGATTATCAGGGGTATGACCTATGTAGGAATGCTCGCTTCCGATAACTGGTCCGTGTGAAAGGTCCAGTGATGAGCCCACAAACGAGAAAACGCTTACTCACTGTCTGATCCCAAATTTTGTGTGGCCAACAAAATCATTACTACTGGCCGCCAATTGTCCTGTGGAAACAAGGAATGTGCGGCCGACAATAATGAATTTAAAGGGAGATTAGTGCTTATTATCAAGGCCAGTTCAGCCTATCTAAAAGGCCCTTCACACTGCTAGACACTTGGGCTAGATTCATTTATACAGCCCAGAATTTTGTAGTATGACCAGTGATCATTCATACAACCCTGCTGCGCACTTACTGCAAACGCTGGGCCTAGCACCCTAACTTTCATTCAAGCAATAATGACTGGTGTAGGCCTATTGCTGCAATACACAAAATAATACTTGTATACTATGTATTTAGTCTCTTGCCTGGTGAAACAAGATTTCGACCACACAATGAGTTATACCACAGATGCATGAGAACATATAATGATAACAGACACAAGTACATAGACAAGGTATGTTATTCGGCACCCACCTCTGAACTTGTCATAAAGCACTTGTATATCAAGGCAGGGTAATAAAGTAAAATACGACAATGACACATTAAAACATAGAATGAGAATGATTAATAACAATGATAAAAGGAACAAAGGCAAACTAAAAGACAGTGAGCAAATAAAACACATGCAATGGGAGCAGGCACTGCAAACAGTATACAAAGGGAAAAGGTGGGTCATCCATACACACACTGCTGTAAGAGGACAGTGCCAGCTGAGCTATGCAAGACGATTTCCCAAGAACCACCTAAAGGACAAGTAGGGCTCCTTTCACCCTGAGTAATGCTGTGTCCATTGGATGCACACATTAGGGGGGTCCCTAAAGTATATATTCAATGTATACCTATGGTGGATGCCACCTAGAGGGACCCGTCATATATAGGGTCCCATAGTAACAAAAAATACCATGCTATTCCCTCAGGCAGACGCTACCGCATACATCTCGAATGGAGGCCAACAGTGTATTATTGGATATTTGGGGGTCTATTGACCTGTTAACTGCACATACTGGGACCAGTCCTCGTTTTTGCATTAAAAAGAATTGGCTGCCAACCGCTTACCAAAGTCATTCCTTATTTATAGATGGTTTTGGGTGGAAAACTAATGTTTTCCCTATTGTAGTTCACAAAAGAGAGATGAGCATATCTGAAAGAGTAGTAAATGCTTGGAACAAACTTCCAGCAGATGTGGTGAGTAAATCTACAGTAACTGAATGTAAACCTGCCTGGCAGAAACATATATGTATCTTAAAGGACAACACTGGCGTTGTAAAAAAATAAATAAATAAAACACTGACACGCACAGATTTCATACTCCCTCTGGTAATTTCCACCAGCCGTGGCTCCCATCAGCATCTTCAAATCTTCCTCACTTCCAGGTTCCAGTGAAGTGAATAGGAGAAGAAAAGCTACTGGCGCATATGTGCACCGGCAGCTTTTTCATTGGCTAGATCGCATCACATGGCTTCCAGCTTACTCCGCCAATCAGGCTATGTGATGCGCTCCAGCCTATGAAAATGCTGCCGATGCACGTGCACCAGTAGCTTTTTCTCTTCCATTCAGTTCTCCAGGAAGACCAAGCCCGTCCCAATTCTGTTGACGCAGCAATTGAATTATATAGGGGGAGAACAGGTATGTATAAGTCATCAGCCGCGCACCACTCCACATAGCAATGTGTGGCCGATGATTTTTAAGCAAGTTTAAATGACAATGGTCAGCCAATGAAGAATTGTTCCGACAGCATCCAATAGTGAAGAATTGGTGGAAGTTTATTCAAGCAACACACACCATGGCCACGTTTCGACCCAGCAGGATTGAAACGTTGCCATGGTGTGTGTGTTGTTTGAATAAACTTCCACCAATTCTTCACTATTGGATGCTGTCGGAACAATTCTTCTATGACAGTATATGGTCTCTAACTGGGATTGGGGACCCTCTGGCGTGCGTCCATCTTCTACATCGTTGAGAGGCATTCTCTACCAATACAGGTGCTGTTGGACTTTCCACTATATGAATGGTCAGCCAATGATCGTCTCTTCAGCTGATTTTTGCATTTAATACACAGAGCCATAATTTGCAGAATCGGCAGATTAGCGCTCCATGTAATAGGGCCCTATTCCACAGGCCGACTGAGAGGAGTGCTATTAGCGCTCGTTTGCTCCTCGTTCCCCGCTCTCTGCCGCTGCTATTCCACGCGGCAGCAGCGAGTGGGTGAGTACAGGGGCGGCCACGGGGAGGCTACATGGTTGATCGCTAGATACAGCCGATAATCGTTCCGTGGAATAGGGCCTTAAGACTTGCCTTGTTTTAATCATTCAGGAGATCTGACAGGCTTTAGCTACCATGAGAAAAACATGCTATGCAATATGTTGCAGGAATTCTGAGGGTACCCTCACATTTTTACTGAATACTTTGGCCTGCATGTTTACAAGTGGCCTGTGAAAGGGTCTTTGCATTTCATTTAAAGTGGTATTCTCACCTCAACTAATTTAAGTTAAATATTTATTGTTGAAAATGATTGTCTAAAACCAGTGGTCTGTATGGTGTATATATATATCTATAATATACATATATATCTATAATATACATATATGTACACTAGTCAGACCACTGATTTTAGAGCAGAGAGGTGGTCGGTAACTTAGACAATGAGCTGTCAACAGTAAGAGAGAAAGATCGGCATATCAGGATAAGGAAACAAGTTTGCTAAATGAATGTAATTGCAAAATTATTTAACCTGGCAAGTCCTACAAGTATAACTACATTAGTTGAGACGAGAATATACCTTTAATGCCTTCAAATACAGCATCATAGGCAGCGTAAAATACCTGGAAAATCTAGGATTCACTATGAGGTATGTTATACATTACACATATAATAACCTACCCTGAGGATTGTCTCACAAGGATAAGGACTAGTCACTGTCCCCGCAGTATAAGGATGGCTGACATATTGTCAGAATCTCACTTTAGGTACTTTAACAGGTTTGTTGGGGATTTGATGCTGAGTTCATTCATTTAGTTACACTGGTTTATACAGCATCACACTCATAGCCAACATGGTACCTGTGAATCTACTCTAAAAGAGAAAGAGCCTCCTGGCCTTATATCACACTTACATATGTACACACTAACACAAAATCTTATGGATTATTGCATTTTTCCTACTAAAAGAAACCTACTCAAAGCCACTATAAAGTGACGCTCCACCTCTACATGTTCCATTTGGTATAATATAAAGTTATTTAGGTTTGCAGTATTTGCTGTATGCATCCATTGATTTCTGAACCATACCCACCCAATAAAAACATAGAGCATCATAAAGGTGCAGCCGTGTGACACATGTGGACAGTGAACAACCCCAGAAAAGCACTATGACGGTGGAGCTACACTTTGTGCACAGATTAGAAAGCTCAACACAGACACAGTCCACCCAATACAGAACAGCAACAACACACTAAATGAAGCGACTAGCACTGGCTAAGCTAGGTTACCTTCAGCAGGGGAGGCCAGCTCCCAGGGAGGGCCAAAAAGACCCTTGAGGTCCCTGAGAATATCAGCGCTCCGCTCCCGCCCTCCTGCCTGCACTGGCTTTTCTTCAGTGTTATTTCAGGACCAAACCAGAAAGGTTAAATGACCAGGGGTGAGAAGAAATAAATGTAGGGGGAAAAAAGTTATTATGATGAATAAACAAAACAAAGTGCAAAATAAAATACAAAGCAGCCCCATGCAGATGCCATATGTAAGGATGAATGCTTGTGTCCCTGTAACCAAACTATTAATGGAGCTGGCATAGTTCCTTTCCGACCTGTCAGATTGTACTGTTGGGACCACTGTACACTTCGGAGTATTAGAATTTTAATGTAATTTTTCCAATTACAGCTGGGCAAAAAATCTACAACAGGTGGGACATCTAACTCCAGAGCATCTTCATGTATAAAAAACAGAATGTTCACATTACTTTGCTGGACCCAATTCTTTTCCATAAGGGAATGGCATACACAAGAATTCTATCACTGCTTCTGCGAGACAAAGAGTCCTTCCTGGCTGTCCTCGTATGTTCCTGCTGTGTGGAGAGAGGTAAGAGATGCCAGCTGGAGACATCTCTATATATCTAACATGGCCTGGCTAAGTAATAACTAGTTAAAAGGTCAGGGATGTCTGCCGCACAGGACTCACTAATCTTAAAGGGTATCTATCACTGTAAAAACCATCTAATATGTCATTGTGACCAGCTTCAGCCATGGAGAGTGGAGACTGGCAGAACAGCAGCTGGTAAGAATTGCTTCTTTATTTTTGCAGCATCTGATGACCTTTGTTAGGGTCACACATACAGGATCGGAAGCTGCAAATATTAATTTAACTAAATGATAGAACACAGGCTTGAATCTGACTGCATGGAGCCATAGTCAGACACGTGTGCTCAATTGCTGTTCTAAACAACTGACAAATTGTCCAACTGCTGCTCTATTTATACAGGGGACATGGGATCCCTGTTCCGATCGACAATGAGGGTCCCAACAGTCAGCCTTGCCTTGATCAGACACTCATGCTCTATCCCTCAGATAGATGATGGGAAAACAAAAGCACTAACACTAAAGTGAGCCTCAGACATTCAACTTCACTATATATCATCTATATCTCAGCTTAAGTTTATAGAGTACAACTGGCATACCTTATAGATGCAGCACTATGCTTGATGCATAGTCCCCTTCATTGAAAGGAAAACATTAGCAGGTGCAGAAAGTTGGCTGCCCATGTTGAGGGTAGAATACAGTGGCAGACATTTTCAGAAGTCTGCTGCTTATGCCAAAACACACAGCACATGGATAGGGCCAACGTCACAGATATACGTTGGGTGCCATTTCCCCAAACCCAGGTGGGTGGGGGCAGCAGCACCTTATGAATCTGTGATTCTTCTTCACACACTGCATGGTTCAAAATTTAAGTTCTTGTAACCTACTATGCATATCAGTATATGCGACAGACCACTGAAAACAGCGTGTCTGTCGCTATGTATTGCTCCACCTAAAGAAGGCAGTATAACTAACCTGACAGGTTCCCTTTTAGGAAAAAAAAAAAACCATGTATGAGGGTATACTCCAAATTTCAGAAACTCTTCCACCTACATAGGAAAAGTATGACAGACTTGCAACATGTGTAGGAGAGAAGTTATTCTGACAGCAGCGTCTTCCCAATGTGAGGGATAAAGAACATAAAAGGTGAGCACGATGAGGAATCAGAAGCAGTGGCATCAGACAGTAAGAGTATGAGCACACTATGGAATCTGTGCAGATAAATTCCACTGGATTTCGTGCGCACTCCCGCTTGAAGTTCCGCCCGTCCCATAGGATAGGTTCTATTCTATGCTCAGGCAGATTCCACCGTCCACCCAAAGAACTGACATGTTAATTCTTTGGGAGGGGGCGAGCAGCGGAATCCAGTGGAAGTTATCCGCACGGATTCTGTAGTGTGCACATAGGGCATTGAACGTTGCTGTGATAATTTTGATTACCTTTCTTGGGTACACTCTTGGATGAGGCTGTAAAGAATTTCTTCACTGTTGTCACTTTTCTCGTCTTTTCATTAGATTTCTTTTCTTCAAATTTGGTAAAGCCAAGAGATGACTGACCCCCCTGTGCTCCCTGGCTGCTGGCGTAAGCCTCCTCTTCTTCCCGCTGCAAGCTATAATAACAAAAGTCAACAGGTCAGACCTACACTTGTGATTTAAGCCTGAGATGTTAGGGATTACCCTATATATTATGTGGCAGAAAAGTACACATTGTAGTGGATGAGAATATGTCAACAATCTAGTGACTCCAGGATTCCCTTAGCCAGAGAAACCTCCTGTGTAGTAGGCTCTGTTATTTGAGCCTCAGATGCAAAATCTCTTTAATCCACATCATGTTGCTTTTCTAATATGAAATAGACAGAAGCCACATAGATCCACAGTGATCTATGGGCAGCATGAAAGGTTGGCACGCAGCGATACATGATGGACTGAGTAAATGTGATATATTTTAGGCCCTATTCAGACATCGGTTGTTCTGTCTGCAGTTGCAGATCTGCAATTGTGGACAGAACCTAGGACCAATAGATTTCAATGGCCCCATTCACACATCCATACGAGTTTATGGGGCAGTGATCCATGCCACGAAAAAAAAAAAAGGAAAGGTCCTAGAGCAGACCCGAATTTGCATCATGGATCGCTATCTTCTATGTAGTGATCTTTGGAGCACTAATGATGCACGTAGTGTAGTCCGCGGTTAGGCCTTAGAGTAACAGCTGTAAGTTTGGCCAGGAACAGGGTCTGAGTAATTGACGCTGTCCCCAGACTTATAAACAAGTAGGGATAGATCTGTCACTCAGGGTCAGGTCCACCTCAATGACATTTTCCCAGGTTAACTTTCAGCAATAATAACTCTGAAATCCGGAAGAGTCAAATCGTATATTACTATAATAGGCCTCGTTCACACTGAGCAAGAACGTCAGAATCCCGCCGTGCTCAGTGTGCTGCTTTGAGTTAATGAGAGGGTGCGTGTCCGCTTCCTCCCCTCTCCGCTCAAAGAAATGACATGTCACTTCTGCGAGCGGAGAGCGGCGGCAGCGGAGGTGCGCCCTCTCATTCACTCAAAGCAGCACACTGAGCACGGCGGGATTCTGACGTTCTTGCTCAGTGTGAACGGGGCCATAGGGATGCCTGCCAGTCTTTCATGTTGCTTGTGATTTGAGAATCATGAGAGCAGTGACAGGTTACTTTTAAGGAAGCTTATATTTTAACCACCTGCACAGGGACTGCATTGAAAGGGGGGGGGGCTCTTTTTCGGTTGAAGTATGTAAGCATACCGTTCTGCCAGCTCCCAGTCCTCCTGGATTTGCTTCTGACGTGCCTTCTGGTACTCCTCCCTCCAGCACTTTGAGCAGAACCCTTGCCATGCTGGATTTCCATAGTAGCCGCATCCTTTTTTACAGAGTAATTCCGACTGGTCCACATGGATGGCTCGTCGCTCCGATTTTAGACTCATCTTTCTAAGAAACAAAGTCAAATGTAATAGGTAGAAATGACTGCAACTGAAATAAATAAAACAGATCGTGTAGACAGCGCTTAAAATGTTGTGTGGATCAGTCACGCGAGGAGAAGCCTATAACACAGTGCCAGACTTGTGGAAGACTAAATAAAACCTTGGTGACAGGCAGGAATTCCAAACATGAACTTTCAGATTTTCCATTTCCATTAATGTATGTATGCCCTGGAGGATGGAACCGAGATGGTGCCACTGCTCATAAAACACCCATCCCAATTCAGTATGATTGTAGAGGAAAATGTGTGAAACAATGTAACTACAGCCGCCATCCCTCCCTGATGTGTCCAGGAAGTGTCCAACTCCGTAATAAGGGAACCTGCGACATCCATATAACAATCTCTATATAAGCTCTCACGATTCAACAGGAAAGTGACTAAGGAAACTGTGCATGACTATTGCAATGGGGCAGATTAGCCAGTCCTGTCTAATACTTAAGCAATGTAAACTGGGACCAGGTAGCCTAAATGTGGCCGTATATATATAAAATTATTGTTGTCAAATGCTATCAACCCCCTTCCCACCCCCACCCTTATTCATGAACATTTGCCTGAGTGCTCATGTGTTTGGAATGGAGAAAAGGGGATTAAAGTGTTACTGTCCCTCAGACACATTTTAAGATCCCCAACCCACCACTCTATATTACAGGAGATGGGCTTCATAGACTTACAATGTCGTGAGGCTTGGGCACCAGGGTTGGAGGGGTGAGGCATGGGCACCAGTGCATTTGAAAATCAGCCAGGCTGTGTCTGCATACATTGTCATCAGACTATCGGTACAAGAAGCTGACTCAGACACTATGTCATGTCAGCCGCTCCTCAGATTACATGGTAACCACTACTGAGTACTCAGCTCACATTGCCATTATTATTATGTCTACGCCTAAACATGAGATGCAGGTCTGGCAATATAGAAGAAACTGCATTTTCAATATCAAACTTTTTGATACATTCAAGAAAAATCCCCCATTTTCCATCCATACGACTCCTCTCCTCTGCCTCCTGCACGGATCAGCCATTTCACTGTAGCAAGCAGAGGGCAGGTAAGGCTGTGTTCACACCTCATTTTTCAGACACTATGTCAGTACATGTAGGGGGTACTCCCCAACCTACTCTGATATGCCCATAGACCCTCATGCATCCATCCTATAGCAAGCGTGTCCTCATGGCATATATAAAAGTAGAAAATTACTTTCAGGCTATGT
The DNA here is from genome assembly GCF_027789765.1 of Dendropsophus ebraccatus. Taxonomy (NCBI): domain Eukaryota; kingdom Metazoa; phylum Chordata; class Amphibia; order Anura; family Hylidae; genus Dendropsophus; species Dendropsophus ebraccatus. The sequence goes on from NC_091464.1 coordinate 41,846,640, forward strand.
TCACACACAGTATTTGTGCTCAGTATTTTGCAATAACCAGGAATGGATAGGAAACACAGAAAGGTTATGTTCACACACTGTTGTAATTGAGTGTATAGGCGTCATTTTAATGGCAAATAACGACCATTATCTTAAAACAGCCGCTATTTTAAAATAATGGCCGTTATTTGCTATTAAATGGCGGCCATCCACTCAATCGCAGGTAAAGAACTTCTACCAAGCAGACATGTGACTGCCCACCTGGCACTGTGCTCTCAGCTTACATCATGGTACCTTGGTTTAAGAGTAACTTGGATTTAGAGTGTTTTGCAAGAAGAGCTCACAGTTTTTCAAAATTGGGACTTGGTTGAAGAGCATTGCTTTGGTTTAAGAGCTCCCTGTACTGGGTGCGTGGAGGAGGGACATGTTCTGAATAGCGTGGTCTACAGCACTGTACTCTGACCCAGGAAGTCTCCCTCACCTTCCAAATCATAGCAGATCACCTCAGGCTGGGGCTTACATCAGGGGACAGGACTGTGGCGGTAATCTCTGCATAGCTGTAACTTCTCTCTCCCCAGGAAGAGAGTGCTGCATGTATGTGCCCACATATGTCCTGCTCATTCCTCCCTGCAGTGTCTGTCAGCCCTTCCCATCCTCTCCATTTCTGCACTTACACTCAGCCATTCACACTGCTGTTATAATGTGCCTGCACTCACACTCAGCTATTTACACTGCTGTATAGAAAAGTTTCTGCCACTGTCCTCCTGCACAGCTCTGTGATTCTCATTTCCTCATTGGTCCATGCTGAACACACCCCCTTCCCCATTACTGTCATGTGACCACACAGAACTCTGACAGCAGCCCTGCTTCTCTATTCTAGCCTGTTGTACTACGCTACTGCATTATGGGGATCTGCAGTTCCATCCTGTATCTACAAACTGCTGCCGTGTTACCAGGTTTATGCTCTTACTATACATTATACACCACATGCTGATTGCTTTACTGTAAAGTAACTTATAATATTGCATATTCTGCTGTTTCTCATTGTTTCTTTAATCTGTTTTACATGTTATTCGGAATAAAAAATCATTATTTTTGGGGAGTGGAACCAATTGTCTACATTTCAATGATTTGTTGTGGGAAAATTTGTTTTGGTTTAAGGGTGGATTTGGATTACAAGCACGGTTTATAGACACAGGATGGAACTGCAGATCCCCATAATGGAGAGCATGGGAAACACAAGGGCGGACAGAGACTGCAGGGGGCAGGAAGGAATGAGCAGGACAGATGTGGGCACAGTATAGCAGCACTCTCTGTCTGGGGAGAGAGGGGTTACAGCTATGAAGAGATTACCCCCACAGTCCTGTCCACTGATGCAAGCCCCAGCCTGAAGCAGATCTGCCAGGATTTGGAAGGTGAGGGAGACTTCCTGGGTCGGAGTATAGTGCTGTAGACGACCCTGTGCAGGCCATGACCCTCCCCCACTCCCCCCTGCCACCCAGTACACCAAAGAAATGCTCTTAAACCCAGTTACAATTTTGAAAAACTGTGAGCTCTTAAACCAAAACGCTCTTAATCCAAGTTACTCTTAAACCAAGGTACCACTATATATATATATATATATATATATATATATATATATATATATATATAGTGTGATAGTGAAATGTCACAGATTTGGGTGGATTAAACAAAACACTCACTTTTTTGAACTTCATTTCCTGAGTGCTGCGGTTTTTCATGTATATGCTTGCACTTGTGGTCCTTCAAGTGCTGACCGCATTTGCACCTAGATTTTTTCTACTAAGGAGTTCTGTATGACTATTTCTTTTTTTACTTTATATATACATATACCAAAACATATTTTACAGCAATGTACAGAGATGGCTACAATTTAATGTCCTTATTTAGAGGGAATCTGTAAGCTTAAATTCCAAACTGCTGACACTGTTAGATGAAAGGTACCATGTGTCTCCTTAATCTATTTGTCTGTGCTTCCAGAATGTAGAGAAATGCTTTTATTTTACAGTACAAAAGAGGCCTTCCTGAGCTCCTGAAGTGCAGCAGGCTGTAACACCTTACTCCCCCCTCCCATACCTGACCCTGCATGGGATACAGCCATCATGCATCATCCAGGGAAGTATACAAGGGCAGCGGGGAGCACCAGGAGAAGACAGGCAGGTATAGTGTATTCTGATATTGTATGATCCTAGCTGGATGTCCTTTTATTTATCTTTTTTTGGATAATCCCTTTAAGGCAAATATTTGCATTCAGCACAGTAAGCCGCAATGTGTTTGCATTTGCAATTTTTCCATTCACGCTGACACCAGCTCATAGGAGAAGTCACAGAAAAGGCAGAAATCGAAACATGTCAAGAAGAGGAAACATGAGAGGCAGGAACAGGCTGATAATGTAAGGAGACGTTGTGTCACCAATGAGAAGTCATCAACAAGTTTATAGCTAAAAAGGTCACAAGTTCCTGCAGCTCCTCACATCCAGGACCAGTCTCATCCACACAAAGCTGGAATATAGAGCTGCTGCTGCTACAGAGCCGGGCCTCGCCTGCCGCTCCTTTAAGAATATCTTCCTGATATACACGCATGGAAGTTGAGATATGAGGTGTTGTATAGTGGGGTCCATGGTAAATAAAATCTCACTGGAGAGCAACAGTGGAGAGACAATAGGACCTCTGACCTCCAGGCGTCATCATTCATTAGGAGGCTGTGCGCTCTGAAAATGTTTAATCTCCGTGCTACTGTACTGACACAGCGCACACAGACCGTATCTATAGAACATGTGAAGATGGACTAAGGCTTGGTTTCCATACATGTGTTCAGAGTGTGTTGTGGGCGCAGTGGAAACCAAGTCTGCATTTTGTGCCCAATAACTGTTCAATGTTGTCAGGATTATCACAACTACTGGGGAAGAAACAGAGTCCCCATTACAAATCTTATACACTGCACACATACATCGGCAGCTTGTCAAAATAGGATGCTGATGTATATGAGCACATACTGGCATGGGCCCCTATAGTGACCATGTTCAGGTCCAACATACAAGTGTATTTTCTGGGATATTATCCCTGAAGTATTTGTCTACTAGAAGACTCAGAGTGCGGCCACACCACTATTATGCCTTTCAGATACATGTCCCCCTCTAAATAAGGTGCTGATGGACCTGTGTACAGACTGGGACAGACCATAGGAATGGATTTAAAAAGAGGAAAAATCTCAGTCTTCCCTTTATGATCGGTTTCATTTATAGTCTGTTCCTGGCTTTTGATCCATAAATCTGCCTGTGTAAACACACCATACGTCAGGTAATCCCTATGTTGGGGTCATTTCCTGCGTGTATAAAGCTTGCTTTATTATCCCTTTGAGTCCAACTGAAAACTTGTATATGTGCTAAAAGTGAGGGCCTGTGAACAAATACATCAGCACCAGATTATGACCAGCCCCAGATATTATGTGATCAAAGCCTCAGGCAATGCCGAGTTAGGCCACGTTCACACACTACGGAATCAGCGCCGAAATTCTGCTGTGAACCCCTGCCCGGCGCCGAATCACGCCTGCTATCTCTTTCAATGGGAAGCTTGTGCTCCTCCACTCTCTGCACCTCTCCACTTAAACAATTGACATGTCAATTTTTTGAGCGGAGGCACACAAGCTTCCCATTGAAAGAGATAGTAGACGGGAGTCGTGCCAAGGGCGGGGATTCCAAGCGGTATTTCAGCGCCAATTCTGTAGTGTGAATGGGCCCTTAGGGTAGGTATACATCTGCACTGGAGACTGTTGGGTGCTCCTGTCACAGGTTCTGTTCAAAACACCAGACAGACCCCATTAAAGTCAATGGGAGCTACTGGGCACTGTTGATGTTCAGCATCCAGTGATTTCGCGATATTTTTTCCCTCTTCTTCTGCTCCAATGACAAAGCAGATGTATGGACAAAACAAAGCAAATGGGAACCTGGATTTACTGTCAGAGCTAAACAGGGTCTGTATATAAAAAAACACTGTAGATATAACATGGCAATGATAGTCAAGTAACAACACTGGCCAATGGTTATCATTACTATATGCTAACAACTGCAAGGGACTAAAAATTTATGCGGGGACCAGAGTTTGACTGTAATTGTCTCGTCAGTATATAAATATTATGTACTGGAGACATACACATCCCCCATAACGTAAGAACCACCTAATATTACATAGGGCTCTCTTACTGCACTAAGATAGCTTGGACCCACTGATGCACAGACTCCACCACACTTTGGAGGGTGTCCTGTAGTATCTGGTACCATGATGTTAGCAACAGATCCTCTAAAGCAGGGATGGAGAACCTTTGGCCTCTGCCTGTTTCAGAACCTCAATTCCCACCATGCCTGAACTATAGTTTTGCAGTATCTGTTGGGCAGAAGGTTCCCCATCCCTGCTCTAAAATCTGCCTCAAATTCTACACAAATATTAGACCACATTATATGCACTTTAATATTTTTTTTTCTAAGTTACTTTCACTTTTGATTTTGCAGCCAAGTTGCAGCGCAGAATGGCAGAGGTGTGTGCTGAGGGCTGCTCATATCTATCCATTAGATGCCAGAGATTGGGGAGGATGGAACTCTTTGTTATGTCACCATACAGCCACCGCCACAGCCAGCACCATACAGCCACCGCCATAGCCATACAGCCACCGCCACAGCCAGCACCATACAGCCACCGCCATAGCCATACAGCCACCGCCACAGCCAGCACCATACAGCCACCACCATAGCCATACAGCCACAGCCAGCACCATACAGCCACCGCCACAGCCAGCACCATACAGCCACCACCATAGCCATACAGCCACAGCCAGCACCATACAGCCACCGCCACAGCCAGCACCATACAGCCACCGCCACAGCCAGCACCATACAGCCACCGCCATAGCCATACAGCCACCGCCACAGCCAGCACCATACAGCCACCACCATAGCCATACAGCCACCGCCATCACCATTTGGCCTTTGTCACTTAGATCCTTACTTCCAAAACATCACCACCAAGCCCTGAGTGTTCCCTCGCTGACACATGTCTATGGCATCAGACACCCAGTGTCATCCCAGTCACCTGTCACTGGTTGGTGTCACTTGTTATGGTGGATCAGTGTTTGGCTATAAGGGTATCCTAGGCAGGCTGGGGGTAGTAGTCCACCTGACACTCTCTACCATGGCCCTGAGCCTTCCAGCACAGTGTGCAGTCTACACACAAGACTTGAAGCCTGAAGGGTCTTTCTCCATGTAACAGCACAGACGTGATGTAAGAGGAGACAATGTAAGCAGCAGAGGACAGCGCCACATCACGTGACTCCAGGCCCCTCACCATGCCCGGGTGACAGGGTAGGCTGGGAATGCCCGGCACCTGACACAACAGGGAAGATGTCCCACCCGGGAGGGGCTGCACGGACACGTTACACAGGGTGTGGTCTCAGGCTGCCCCCTCCCCTCTCCCCCCGGTACACACTGCCCCTCAGTGACCCTATAGACAAGTATTACAGCACGGCCGCTCACCTGCTCAAGCTCAATCTGTTCCTATTCGTCTCCCCCTTCTGCCCGGAGCTGTACACAAGCCAGGCCTGACGTACTGACGTCACACGCCGTTGCGTCTCAAGCCTCACTCCGGATTCCACTTCCGGTTCTGCGCAGTTCTCTGTTCGCGGTCAGTAGATCTAGTTGACGCGAGTAGCGATTGGTTCTCTATATACTGTACGTGTACTGTACATTACATACAAGGCTGCAGTATCTGTTCCCTATTTCTGTCCTCAACAGGAAGATTAATAAAGCTATACAAATGTATACACAGCTAAATCCCTCTGTGCAGGCAGATCCTGCTGAAAGCCTCTTAGAGGACAGTTCACACAGTGGGCCAGATTTACTGATACTGTAATACTTAGGGCAACGTTACACAGGCAAACAGGCCGATAATCACTGAAATGGCCGTGTAATAGGTCCAGCAATGTGATATGACTATTTTCCTTATTCATTCCTTTAAAGAGATATTCCAGTGAAAATCTTTTTCTTTCAAATTAACTGGTTTCAGAAAGTTATATAGATTTGTAATTTACTTCTATTTACAAATCTCAAGCCTTCCTATACTTATCAGCTGCTGTATGTCCTGCAGGAAATGGTGTTTTCTTTCCAGTCTGACACAGTGCTCTCTGCTGCCACCTCTGTCCCAGACAGGAACTGTCCAGAGCAGCAGCAAATCCCCATAGAAAACCTCTCCTGCTCTGGACAGTTCCTGTCTGGGACACAGGTGGCAGCAGAGAGCACTGTGTCAGACTGAAAAGAAAACTACTTCCTGCAGCACATACAGCAGCTGATAAGTAAAGGAAGACCTGAGATTTTTAATTATATATAACTTTCTGAACCCCTGCTCTGATCAGTCGCACAACGCTATATAGTGCGGCCCACAACCATCCCTCCTGTGTATATTTATATATACAGTGCTTGGGGAGGGGGGATGCCTGCCGCTATAGCACAGCAGCCTCTCCATAATTTCCTCAACCTACAATGGCCTTACATTACAATATTTTCAGCATACAAGAGTTTTGGTCTCAAGATACAATAGTTTCAACATACAATAGACGTCCTGGAGCAATAAATACTGTAACTTGAGGTAACACTATATATATATATATATATATATATATATATATATACTGATATTATTGGTTATGTTTTACTGGACTTGGTCAGTAACAATGTAATTGTATGATGTAAATCCAATCTAATTCTAGCTTTTGCCACATTTTCTGCCGCACAACATCTGCAGCATGTGGTGCTACCTTATGATTGTATGATCAGCGTCGCTATGCAGGGGCGTAGTATCAATATTAGGCGTGGCTATGGATATTGGGCATGGGTATGGAGGCATGGTATGGATATTGGGTGTGGCTATGGGGGCATGGTATTGATACTGGGTGTGACCAGCGGGGGCAGGTCCGGCCTTAGGGTAGATGGCGCCCTGTGCAGAATATTCTTTTGACGCCCCCCTCTCCTCCCGGCTGATTGTAGCCCATCCCAAGCCTATTTCTTGGAGACACACACTGTATATGCTGCTTACACAAACAGATACAGTCACATATACACATACAGACACACTTATACTGCTTACACAGACACACACAGCCACACAGGAGCATGCTGGGAGTAGTTGTATTCCACACACACCACACAGGAGCATGCTGGGAGTAGTTGTATTCCACACACACCACACAGGAGCATGCTGGGAGTTGTTGTTGTTGTATTCCACACACACCACACAGGAGCATGCTGGGAGTTGTTGTTGTATTCCACACACACCACACAGGAGCATGCTGGGAGTTGTTGTTGTATTTCACACACAGGGGCATGCTGGGAGTTGTTGTTGTTGTATTCCACACACACCACACAGGAGCATGCTGGGAGTTGTTGTTGTATTCCACAGGGGGGGGGCATGGTATGGATATTGGGTGTGGCCAGGGGGGCATGGTATGGATATTGGGTGTGGCTATGGGGGGCTTGGTATGGATATTGGGTGTGGCTATGGGGGCATAGTATGGATATTGGGTGTGGTTATGGGGGTGTGGTATTGATATCGGGTGTAGCTATGAGAGTGTGGCACGCTGCTGACAGTAAATGTCCGAGGTGGAGGATGTTACTAGGGGTAACCTGCACAGGTCAGGTGCAAATTGTAGCTGAAATCTATGACAGAGTTAAGTAAGGGTGCGTTTCTACAAAGAAATTTATCCTACAGATTATTGAAGCCAAAGCCAGGAATGGATTTAAAAGAAGAGAAATCTCAGTCTTTTCTTTATGACCTGTTCCCTGTTTATAGTCTGTTCCTGGCTTTGGCTTCAAAAGTCTGTCAGATAAATCTCTTTGTGTAAACGCACTATAGGAGAGGAAAATTAGTTAAAGGGGTACTCCAGCGGGGGGGCACTTTTTTGCTGGGACCGCATTGCAGCGCTCCGGTGCCCGGTTCCCGACCGCCTCCTGACCGCCTCCTGGTGTCTGACGCGGGCCCGAGACAATATGTCTCAGGTTCGCTCAGCCAGTCAGTGAAGGAGGCGGGATCCGTTTCAAGTCCGCTTAGATCTCGCCTCTGTCACTGACTGGCTGAGCGGACCTGAGACGTATCGTCTCGGGCCCGCGTCAGACACCAGGAAACGGCTGGGAACCAAGGACCGGAGCGCCGGGATGCGGGACCCGCCGCTGGAACTGGGGAGGTGAGTGGACGTCTTTTCCCTCAGCCACCTCCTACCCGGTCCCAGCAAAAAAGAGCCCCCCCCCCCACCCGCTGGAGTACCCCTTTAAGAGTTTCTCGGCCATGAATCGTGAATTTGGATTTTTGGCTTACATTTTCTCCCTACTCACTTTCTACGACCCATAAATTAGCTACTAAGAAGCAAGGGCTAATTTTTGCGTTGTGATCTGTACTTTTTGTCGACTGTGACTGACCATGTTTTTAATTTCATTTTTCCTGCAATGTAATGTCATTACAAATAAGAAAATATTTTATGCCTTTAAGTTGTTGACTATGTTGGATCAGGAATATAATTTGAAGCATACCTGTCACAGAAACTAACTTTTGACATGTCATCGGACATGTGAAAAGTTATTGATCACAGCGAGTCTCACTGCTGAACACCGCTCTGATCAGAAGATATAGCCGGAGAGAGAGAGAGAGTGTGGCAGCGCAATCCACTTCCCGGCTGGCCGCTCAATCCACCAATATCCCCAATATAAGTCTAGAAGAAAATATTGAAGGAATAAGCAGCTGGCCGGGGAGAAGATCGTGCTTTTACAATCTTTCCACGGCTATGTCTCAGCAGTATCAGTATACTAGCATTAAATTTTAACCTGTTTAGGAGCTCCCGACATGATAATTAAAGGGGAACTCCAGATAAGAAAAAAAAAATTCTATTAAAAGTTATATAGATGTGTCTATACAATGTATTACTGTATCTGTACTGTTCTGCCACACTGGTAGCTGATAGAAATCCAGGAAGTGAAAAAAATGGCCTCTGTGCCAATCCACATTGTCTCCTGCTCCTTCTGCTCTCTCACCTTAGGAGACAAATATTCCATGCCTCTGTCTTACATTGTATGTGTTTGCTGAGATCAGGCTGATGATACAGACAGGGGGCAGGACGTGATGTCCCAGGAGGCTTGGCTGGATCCCCCAATCCCCATTCACCATCTCTGACTGGCCAGAAGCAGGTGCAGCACTAATTTTATTGATTGTGATGGGGGGGGGGGCTGTGATGATGAGCTGAGGGAAAGCATTGCATTATAGGAACTCATCAACCAGGAAGGACAGGAACACAATACAGAACAACAGGTAAGTAATGCTATATACGTCTGCAGAAGTTTCTTTTTTTTTTTTTAACCTCTACCTGGAGGTGTATACTGTTTTGCTGAAAGGGAAGATAACTGCCACTAGATGGCGCAGGTCACTTTCAGAAATATTCCTTGACAGTTCTATAGAAAAAAAAAAAGGAACGTTATAAGAAATCATAAAGCTTTGTTCTTGAAACATATGTTTATTAATGTTTTAAGATAGAGTTGAACAGAGCCCAGAGGTAAAAAGAACTGTGAAATGAACATAGGCCCAGATTTATCAAAGGGTGTAAAATTTAGACTGGTGCAAACTGCCCACAGCAACCAATCACAGCTCAGCTTTCAGCTCTGGTAAAATGAAAACTGAGCTGTGATTGGTTGCTGTGGGCAGTTTGCACCAGTCTAAATTGTATACCCTTTGATAAATCACTCCCATAGTGTACAATATAGTGCAAATCTACTCTAACCTTTACCAGTAAATATAAAGTGCATCCTGAAACATTGCCCCTAATGTCTGCAACAGTTAGAAGTCTCATGATGATGTGCATTTTGGCTCATAATAGGGTGCAATATAGAGAACTATATTGCTGGTTGCATAATTCTATGAAGGAGTCCAAATATGCAGAAATGGAAAGGGCACTTTCTGGGCAGCTCAGCAAACCCCCAACACCTTAATGAAACAAAGTTACCCCTGTTTCACACGCATGTGCACTTCATAAGCGCACATGTGCATGAAACAGCCTTAACTTCGTTCCATTAAGGTGTTGGGCGTTTGCTGAGCTGCCCAGCATATCCTATGGATTTTAAAGAAGATCACATCATTCGTAAGTGCCCTTTCTATTTCTACATATTTGGACTGTTTCATTGCATCTATATTTCGGAAGAGTGAGCAACAACCAGTGATCAAGATTTTTAGTGTGTTCATACTCGCCAAACAAGTCTGTTTTAAGTTTAACGCCTTCAAGGTTTTCTGTTCTAAATAAGCTTGATAATTCTATGAAGATTGCTGCATCCCATTGAAACAGTTTATGCACTGCATATCATGATAAATAGACAAAATAATTTCATGATTGGCTGAGCAGGTATTTCCTATGTCTTTGTAGAGAAGAGAGGAAGTGTTAGTACAACATAAAAGGGGTATAAGCATTGGGTGAGTTTCTAATGTTTCTGTTTCTAATGTTACCAATAATGAAGAAAAAGTGTCCAGCACTCATCCAAGGTAGTCAGAAAACAGCAGCTTTTTTATTCAGATCACCATGTGATGCCTGCTGCTCAGCCGCCGGCTGTCCCTATGGTTGGTAACCTCAGATGGTGTTTTGGGTCACTTGGGCAATTATCACGGTAGCCTGGAGTTGTAACAGACCCACCCCGGGTGTTGGCACCACCACTCACAGAAAGGGGAAATAACCCAAGTATATGATAGTGTGTAGGGGCAGGTGCTGACAGAGTAGACCACAGTCCTGTGCGTTTAGGAAAAATATAATACTTAACTGTACAGGTGAAGAGTACACATGATAAATACAGCGAATTATTTAACACAAACGTTGGTGCTGATAATGAGTTAGAACCAGTGCTTGAAGTAGTAGGTGCTTTGTAGAGAGAGAGAGAAGGGGAGAGGAGTTGCCTGAGGAGCCCTGCCCAAAGTGGTGAATGTGCTCTGCCGGAACATGTGTAGATACAGAAGAGATAAAAAGATACTCATACTCACGGATGGCAATAGTGACTCTGACCCGCCTTATGCCTCCTAGTTGCGGGATACCTGTCCTAAGTGGGAAATTCAAGCCCCAGTCGTCGGTTATCTAGGTATAGCAGATTTCCGAGATTTCCCAGCAATCTTGTGCTGCGCAGTAGGATACGTAGACCTTGCACGGTAGCTTTGTCCTACTGGGATAAGTTCCTCTTGCTTCAGGTAACTGCCCTGCACTTTCTAGAGAGGTTCGTGGCATGGGCAAGGGTTTTCCTAGGTGGCTTCTCACCTTTAAGTAGAGCTTAGCACTGCATACTGATCTTAGGATCTAGTAGGACAATTTTGTAATGGAGCAGAATCTCACACATCTGTCCGCTTGGACCTCCAACTACTAACTCCCAGCTTCCTCCCACCAGGGACTAACTCTTCCTCCCAGGGCTAAACTAAACCTTCCTGTGAGTGTTGGGGCTGAGTGTGTGGGAGAGAGAGAGGAGAAAAGAGATAGGACAGAAAGACCCTGCGATTGGTCAGCATATAACACATGGCATAAAACAATTAACTCTTTGTCTCCTTCAGCTGTGCAACAGGTTAAATAGAAGAGTAGTGATACCTAGTGGGGAAAACACAATACTACATCTCGCACTATTGTGAACCTGAAGGAGCGACTTAATAAGGTGCCATAGACAGCACCAGTGGTGGGACACCACAACCGCAGGCTGTAGCAGGGAAGGGAGATGGATGGTGGTCAGGTGCACTCCCAGAGCGATGATCATTTCATACTTTGTGCGCTTTGTCCAGCCAGGAACACTGTAAGGGAAAAGGGGAGGTGACCCCCAACAGGTAAGTATAGTGACATGTGCAAACAATAGGTGCAAACACAAATAATATTATATAAACACATTCAAATCATTTATTTCATGGAGCCCCAGTGGCCTTTAACTCCATAATCCAAGAGGCTTCTCTGATCAGAAGTTGTTTGTACCTGTCTCTGCCCTTGCTTGGGGTATTAATCTTTTCAAGGCCAATGGAATTGAGAACTTTAGTATCAGGTGTTCCTGGCCGGACACAGCACCCCATTAGCGAAATGATTGTAACTCTGGGAACGCATCTGACCACATCGATCCCCCTTCCCCGCTATAGCCCGTGCTGATCTGAATAAACAAGCTGTGGTTTTTTTATGTACCTTTGGTAAGTGCTGGACTCTTTTTCTTCATTGTTGATTTCACATGTACCATCATCTGTCTGTGCACCCCATATTGCCGCCGCTGCAAGACACCATAGCCAAGTTGCACACAGCCTTACACTCCTACAGCTGCCTATTGACAATGGTGTTCGCACTTCCTTGCTTCTACTGCCTTTATAATGTTATACTTGTGATCGTCACGTGGTACTGTGGCATTTTTAGTTAGGGACCCACACAAATCAGGAACCTTAAAATTTTGCTTTTGTCCTGGCGTGGTAGAACACATAACATTGTGTGTGAATATTTTATGGTAATGGGAAACATTTATAATGCAGACACTAAAAAGAGTTGCAGAGTTGTCCGTGTCATATATGAATTTATCAGCATGAAAGACATTTACATGACAATAGGAAATAAGTGAGATTGCTCACTTCTGGTGGAGCGAATGATTTATGGGCCACAGTTCACACATATGTTATAGGCACGTGGGAAACTTTTACTGTAAGGAAAACCATCCAGTCCCCAAGTAACATATTTGCCTTTGGCCTTAAATCAGTTATTTCCCAGGCTACTATTAGATCATGGTCAGAAGATATCAGTACATCCCAGGGTCATATAAAACAAGGATGCAGATTTGTTGAGGCGGGTGAGTGTATTGTATCCTGCTTTCACAGGAAAACATTCTACAATTGCGATGCCCTGGCCCCTAGGGGCCACTCCGCAGTATAGATGGTGCTAACGGGCAGGAACAGGGGCAGCTGTAGGATAATGTGGTCACGGTGTAGGCACGAGGGTGATACAGCTGGAAACCGGGCTCCTGACCATGCGGGAATACTGGGCATGCGATTCTTCGTTGTCCTTAGTCGGGGCACCAAATATCACACCAATGCCAAGGTTCAGAAACAACGGTAGTTGTATATTTATTGTAACGGTGGTAACTAGTAGCAACAGTCTCTCCGGATGCAACCGGGAATAAGGCAATCTTGAATAGAGCAGAGTAATGGGTGATGCTGCAATAGGCTGTGAGAGTAGCGTGCTGAATGATGGGAGTAGTAGTGAAACTGAAGTTAAGATGCTGGGCGGAGTGAGACTTGAATGAAATACTTGCTGTTGATGATTAGAGAAGATGATGAGAGGAATGACTGAAGAATGGACACCCAGATGAGAATCTTGAGACTTGAGATAGGAACACAGCCAGTGGACTGGAGCAGCAGAGCACATGCAGGCCTCTCTCTTAGCAGGGAGAGAGGACAAACACACAACCTATCCCCTATGGGGCAGGATATAGACTCACACTTGTCTCCTGAAGGTGGAGGACAAGACTGAGGTAGAACAGGAAGTCACATGGTAACCCCAGCCAAAAGCTCGATGACCATTGGAGTTACCATGGAAGCAGGGCACAGTCACATGACCCTCAATATTCCAGTCAGTTTGACAGTAGGTTTCCAATGAAAATGAGTTACCCTACTGGAAGAAAGAGAACTGTGAAGACCTGTGTACTGCCTTGGGTGTTGGTGTGAAGTGACTTGGACACCTGGAAGAGAAAGAATAAAATAACAAAAGCAAGCATACATGGGGAGCTCCCTTTCATACCAGTCAATCATACAACACAATTACTCAATAGGCCAAACACACGAAAAGGTATCCAAGGTGCAATATATATGGACAAGTGTGAATGTTAGGTATGACTATGTGTAGCAACTACGGTGTGTAGGGACAAGACAGAGGTGAACAGACACTGGAAACAAAAGGAAAGGGAATACAAAAGACAACAAATACTGCGAGGTCTTGGAGGAGGATTGGCTCACATAACTCTGAAGACATCTGAAGAAAACTGGCTCAAATATTCTTTCCAGCTGCAGATATAATAATACTATGCATGGAGAAAATAGAAGATTCTTCTGAAAAATACACTCTTTAGAAAATACACTTTTATAAAATAGACTTTTTTAGAAAATAGACTTTCTCTGAGGCTATAGATATAAATATGTAGACTGACTTCTTTACTCAGAGGAGGAGGAAACTGTCTGACTCTGACATGAAAACATACACTGTGAGAAGATACATTTTCAAAGGACACACTTTACTCTGAGACTATCTAAATGACTTTTCTGCTTACTCAGAGGTAGGAAAATATATATATGACTCTGACATGAAAATAGACTTTTGACTACTGAAGTGCAATACTGAAGTGCAATCATGAAATACAATAAACTTCTGACAATCACATAATCATGAAAAGTGCTTTAGGAAGAACTGGATAAGTGTCTCTGTTTGGTAGAGTCTCTTTAGGCAATATACACCATCGTCCATGTAAAGGCTCTGGGACAGGCACTAGAGAACAGTTTGGTCAATGAGTGTCCATCAGCACATAGCTGGATGATAATAAGGAAACATGGTCAGGAGGACCAGGCACGAACCTTGAACATTGCAGAGAACTTTTTCAAACCTGGAACAAAACAGTCATATGAACAGTTAAAAACTTTGCTTTCTGTAGTGAAGCTTAATGAAAGTATGCAGGAGGGCCCTGAGTAGGCTTCTTCTTCTTCTTTTGCCACGGGTAGTAGAAGCGTGGAGGGACTGGAGCAGAAGCATCACTGGATGCAGTGGTGACCACAATGCTGGGGGTCACAGTAGTTATAGGTGAAATGACAGGGGCCACATTATAGGTGACGGTAGTAGAAGCGTTGGTGGCTTTAGCTACGGCTGTGGAAGAGGCAGTGTTAGCTGCTGTGGACTGCCCTGCTATAGTGGAAGCTGCAGGTGCAGCGGTGGGCATGGCAGTAGCAGCTTTAGTGACAGGCGGCAGGGCAGCGAGGGCCTGCTAAATGTCCTTGATCAGCTGCATAATCTTAGGCCCACGCACGAGCATCCATTGCGTCAGGGGTGGCGAATCACACCCGGGAGGCTGCCATAGGCCCGGAGATATGGGGCCCTTAACGAGAGTCTTTCCCCCCGGTTCAGGATCTGGGGGCGATGGAGGTGACTCGTCTATGATTCGGTCGTCCTCGGAGGAGACGGAAATTCGAGGAGCCGGAGTGATTAGGACCCGGGGAGATACTGAGATCAGACGTAGTCTCCTCACCTAATTCAGCGGAGGTCGGAGTAGAGGCCCGGCTTTGATCCCCATCTTCAGACCGGACGGATCCCCAGCTGCTGTCACTATCCGAGGGCAGCGAAGCCAGCAGGCATGCTGGATCGAACGCTGGCAAAGAGGCGGGAGGCTCTGGTAGCACGGGTACAGGGGTAGCAGGTGTGCACTCCTTGCAGGACGCCATCTTGCTGCGCACTGGCGTGGTCTTGAGGACCTGGGAAGAGGCAGAGCGCAGAAGCTGAAATTCCGGTCCAGCAATCTGCCCAGCAACAGTGACATCATCTGGCACAGGCAGCCAATGAGGAGCAGTCAATGCAAAGTCTATGGCGCCGGGCTATTCCCGCGCTTTGGCAACATGGCGGTTAACCCCCTCCTCTCCGGGGTATGGGGCAGTTAGAAATTGAAGAAGACAGCGGCCATCTTGTGTACAGTCTAGGGCCCTGAGCGCCTCGATTACCCCCATGGTGATATGGCAAAGTCTCTTTGGGGTTGCGGCACACTCTTGGGAGCACACAATGCGACCGTTATCCTGTTTGTGACGCCAAATGCGATGCCCTGGCCCTGAATACTGCAGGGGTGACACAATACACGCAGTTTGCAGTGGACCATAGCTTTCCAGAACAGAACTGGTTATAATAAAAGTGTGAGCATGAGAAGGGCTGTTCTGGGACACTGCACAATAGTCATTTCTCCACTTACGTACATTAAAGGGGTACTCCGGAGACTAAAAATACATTGCTTTAAAAAAAATTACATAGAAGATTGTCGGAAGAAAAAGACCACTTGGTCCATCTAGTCTGCCCTTTTAGTATTTCCATTCTTATTATCTTAGGATAGATATGGGTTTATCCCAGGCAGGTTTACATTCTGTTATTTTAGATTTACCAACAACATCTGCTAGAAGTTTGTTCCGAGCATATACTTCTCTTTAAGTAAAGTAATATTTTCTTACATTGCTTCTGATCTTTACTCACTTACTGCATACCTGTGTCTACATGCACATACACCTAAGCAGAGTATGAGAATCCAGGATTATTCAAAGCTGTACAGTGGGCCAATTCATCTGATTTTGTCATGGATTCTGGGAGAATTTTCCTATGCACCATGGAAAAAAAATTGTCAATTACTTTACTAGACAAGTGGTCTAGTGGACAATGTAAACTGCAGTTCAATGTTTCCAAATGTAAAATAATGCACTTGGGAAAGAGGAATCCTCTATCCGAGTATTATAACAGCAGTTCTGTGTTGGTAAAAGAAGGATTTAGGGGTAGTGATTTCTGACAGCCTTAAAATGAGTCACCAGTCCAACCAGGGAAAGCAAATCGTAGGATGGGCTGTATAGCTAGATGTATAACCAGTAGGAGATTGTGATCCCTGAATTAAAACCTGCCTGGGATAAACATATATCTATCCTAAGATAATAAGAAAGGAAATACTAATAGGGCAGACTAAATGGACCCAGTGGTCTTTTTGTGCTGACAACCTCCTATGTTTCTATGACATAGAAACAGAAAATGTACAGAATTTTTATTATTAATCAGTCATAAATTCATTTAAACTCCAGAAACATGGTCAATGAAAAAGCCCTGGAGAGTACTTTTAAAAATAGGTACAGAGGTTTGATCATGTAGGGATTGATCATCGTTCATCCAACATCTAAGAGTTACATAAAGATTAAAGGGGTTATCCAGGGCTACAAAAACATGGCCACTTTTCCCCCTCTTTTGTCTCCAGTTCAGGTGTGGTTTGCAATTAAGTTCCATTTACTTCATTGGAGTGTGAAACCCCACCCAAACTGGAGACAAGAGAAGGAGGGAAAAGGGGCCATGATTTTGTAGCA
This sequence comes from Dendropsophus ebraccatus, assembly GCF_027789765.1. NCBI lineage: Eukaryota > Metazoa > Chordata > Amphibia > Anura > Hylidae > Dendropsophus > Dendropsophus ebraccatus. Next base: position 41,863,781 of record NC_091464.1, read on the forward strand.
ATGGATAACCCCTTTAATAGGCTAGGTCCATTCTATATTTTAGATGCAATGACCAACTAAGCCAGTAGAGGGAAGCAAATACACATAATGCGGTAAACTCCAGCTGCAGTATATAATCATGACTACAAATCTATTTCTTGGAATAGCACAAACACACACACAGTTATATTCTGATCAGACATATAGTACATTCTTACTTTTCAGCAATTTGTCCACAGCTGCCTAAATGTTTTACACAGTGCTGTACATTAAAAATCAAATAAGTGGCACCTGTCAAAGGGTGGGGTATAGTATAAGGAGGGGAGAGCTCCTCCAGACCATTTGTAGCATCCATGTTGACCTTTGTCCACCACCAAAAGTGTCTATAATAGACATAGAAGCATCAGAGCTACACTATGGAGTAGTGTAAGAGGTGTCCTGGTCTCATGGATCATAATTTGTGTAATAACTTCTGTACATCTGGTTGCATGGGTGTCGCTTACTTGGGAAAGAGATAGCACCAGATGGGAGAAAGGTAAGCCGACATTGTGACGTTCTATTAGGAACATTATACAGTGACTCCCCCCCCCCTTTCGTGGCAGTGTGGTTCCCTAATGCTAGAGGGCTTTTTCAGCAGTATAATACATTCTGCCCCATAGCATAAATGGTTCAGGTGTGGTGGTTGGTGCTACTCGACCAATGGTGGTTGTCGTGACGCCAGTGCTAGTCCAGCACACAGGTGTGATGTCTATGCCTGCTTTAGTGTGGCCGGTCTGTAGCGTTCTCTTAATGGTCATAACCTGCGGGGTTGTGATGGGTCCCTTGGTCTCTTGTCACAGTAGTCCTGAGTGGCAATTGACCCATTTGGACTATCGGTGCCGCCACCCACAGAAAGGGGAAAAATAACCCAAGGTGTGCGGCTAGTGTGTATAGGTGCTGGTGCAGAGGAAAGGATGACTGAGTCTTAGTGATGTAAAAGTGGAACAGCTTTACTGTACAGTCTCTTGATAGTACAAAACACTTTAGCAGCAAATAGATCTTTGTACACACTTTGTAGCGCTTGAACTCGTCTGTGCTGAGGAGATACTTGAAAAAGTAAAGTAAAGTAGAGGTAGTTGTAGTGGTGCTTGAACAGTAGAGGTAGTTGTAGTGGTGCTTGAACAGTATACAGTAGAGTAGAGTATAGTAGAGCAGCGTAGAGGAGAGGAGTTTGTCAAGGGTGTCCCAACCCAATGTAGAACTACTCTGCCGGAACTTACTTGTACCCATGTATAGACTATAGTCTGACCACCTTCTGCCCTACAGTGTCGAGTGACTTGTCCTCCTAGGGTGATATGGAAGCGCTGCGGAATCTATGTGCGCTATACAAATAAAATAAATAATAAATAAAATACGGAAGGACCTTCAAAGACTGCATTATGGAGGAAAAAGACTAAAGCTAGTGCCACCATAGTTAAAGTTGGGTTGGGTAAGGGCCCAAGCTTGGTGAACAGCCCGAGGCCCATGGTAAAGTTAATCCGCCCCTGACATGAACTCGTTGCTTTAGGGTCCCACGTCGGGGGGGAGGGTGTAGGGCAGGTTGGGTAGACAGCCCAGGGCCCAGGGTAAATTCAATCTACAATTGGGTGCAGGCAGCAGCCCCTTGATTAGCAGTGATCGATAGCGCCGATCACTAAGCAGGGGGAGCATTTTTATATTCGCCCTGTTGCCAAAATGACCTAGACACTACCCTGGCCATATATCGCCCTATTGGTTTTAATAAAGACAAATCTCATATAAAACCATTAATACTTAGAACTTTGCATATATGTTCTTTAATATATCAGAGAATAAATTATTACCATGAGATGAAATTTGACCATATTCCACCTTATACTGAGGGACATTACACAAGCACTTTAGTCTGACATTTACAATCTATAGTATAGCCATTCCGTTGTTATACACTGAAGAAAAGTGTCAGGAGGGGCGGCTGTGGTGGTAGGTGGAGGTCAGAGAGACAGCCAGGCTTCTGGATAATCGTCCATTGTCTGTACATGACACTACTGCAACATTTATTGTGATGAATGAAACAGTATCTGCATGGCTCAGATAAAATATGTAAGTCAAACACACAATATGTTAACATCATTTCATAGGAGGACTGTGTGTATCTAATTTCATATGTGTATCTATGTGTATCTGATGTGTGTATCTTTCCTGCTGTTTATTATGCACAGTTACTGAACAAACACTGCAATGGAGGAAATGGTAAAGGAGAACTCTGCTGTCGACCTATAGCATCCTCCCCGCCTCTTAACAAATAATAACCTATACAGCAATGTCAAGCAACATTCGTCTTGATTGGGCTCCCAGAACGGCTGCACACACCTGGCAGCCGACTTTCCGGTGGTGTCAGGGCATCTGGGCTCCGTGGGCTTCATGTGCGGTAGAATGCAGTAGGAAGAAGCCAGCCAAAAATGACTTCTTGCAGTTGTCAGAGAGAGGTAAGAACAGCACTATGGAAGCAAGGGGACAGGTAAGTATACATTTTTTATTATGTTCACACACCCCTGTCTGCAGCCTATTTTTTTTTTTTCATGCGACTTCATAAAAAGCATTTCCATGATAATTAAAAACTTTTAACATGTGACTCGTACATATCAAAAGTAGTGATCGGTGGGGGTCTCATTGCCAAGACCCCACTGATGAGGAGAATGAACAGAGAGTAAAGCCCCCTATTGCCAATAATCTCCCTCTGTCCAGACGGCCTCATAGAATTATAACTGAGCTGCCTGAAATGCAATACAATGCTTCTCCCTACTCATTCTCCTGATCAGTGGGGGTCAGTAGTAAGACCAATCAAAGCGTTTGATGAGATGTGAAAAGTTTTTTTTTCTTCTTAATGACAGTGACAGACAAATCTTTCCAACGCTATTAACTTTGACTATGCGTACACCAACGGCCGACTCCGCCCATGTTTTACACTATGCACATTTTGTATCCTTTATATTTCTTGTAATGCAAAAAAAGAGCCTTGGAGCCTCATTTAAGAGTCTTGAAACACAGGACTAGCCAGATATCCTTCCGAGAAGGACCCAGCCAAGGGGTGGCTCCTGTAAGGAAACCACCAAAACCACCATATTAAGTGGCCCTATAAGTCAATGTAATGACAAGGGAAAAACCAAGGCCAGGTATCCATCCACATACAGCTGTTTCGAGGTGTTGCCCCTAATCAGTGTGGAGCAGGATTCTGGCTAGGTGGGAGCAATACCTAGTGGAGCCATAAGAGAAACAGATCACTGATCTCAGGGAGACCAGCCAAACGATAACACTCCCGGCTGCTAGCTAAAGCACTCAATGCAGTGAAATCCTACTATAATGACTTATAGGGCCACATAATATGGTGGTTTTGGTGGTTTCCTGACAGGAGCTGCCCCTTGGCTGGGTCATTCCCGAAGGGATATCTGGCTAGTCCTGTGTTTTGAGACTCTTAAATGAGGCTCTTTTGCATATTCATGTTTCCCAGGGGGCAATGCACCCAGGATTTCCCTGCATTGAGCGCTTTAACTAGCAGCCAGCCAAGGTCTCCCTGAGATCAGTGATCTGTTTCTTTTATTGTATATCTTGTAACACTGATATCATGTAACACTAATGTGCCCCCATTTGCCCCAAAACACCAAAGCCCACCAGCTGCACACAACACCTCAGTAGCGGATTATAACAGGTCAATTTTGGGCAGCAGCCCGGGGCCCTGAGCTCCTGGGGGGCCCATGACCCCCTAAACACTCAGTTTTAGTGGTTTATTATCTCCTGGCTACATGTCTGCCATGTTTTGCAAAAAATTGCTGCTTTTCTACATCAATTTTGCACAAATTAACCCTTTAAGGACGGGGCCAATTTTCGTTTTTTCCTCCTTGTGCTTAAAAGGCCATAGCACTTGCATTTTTCTACCTAGAAACCCACATGAGCCCTTATTTCTTGCGTCACTAATTTTACTTTGCAATGACAGGCTGAATTTTTGCATAAAGTACACTGCAAAACCAGAAAAAAATTCAAAGTGTGGTGAAATTGAAAAAAAACCCCCCGCATTTCTTTTATTTGGGGGGGTATTTGTTTTTACGCCATTCGCCCTGGGGTAAAACTGACTTGTTGTGCATGTTCCTCAAGTCGTTACGATTAAAACGATATATAACATGTATAACTTATATTGTATCTGATGGCCTGTAAAAAATTCAAACCATTGTTAACAAATATACGTTCCTTAAAATCGCTCCATTCCCAGGCTTATAGCGCTTTTATCCTTTGGTCTATGGGGCTGTGTGAGGTGTCATTTTTTGCGCCATGATGTGTTCTTTCCGCCGCGGTCCTGGGTGCCCCTGGGTGCCCGGGACCGCGGGTATTAGCGGGCATGGTCCAATCGCCGTGCCCGCTAATACAGTAATCAGATGACAGCTGCATCCGATTACCGTATCCAGCACTTCCCTGGTGTCTAGTGGTGGAGATCGCTCCCCCGGGACGTTGTCCCGGAGGAGCGATCTCCGTTACTGAAGCCGGCCGGGGACCGCTCCAAGATGGCGCCGTCCCCGTCTCGGCACTCGTTTGTTTTCGGCTGCAGTAGCCGAAAGCAAATGAGTACCGATCTCATTGATCTTTGCTGTATAACTATACAGCAAAGATCTCAAATAGAGATCAAAGTGTATATACTAAAAGTCCCCAGGTACACGTGTAAAAAAAAAAAAAAAGTATTGTTATTAGTAAAAAGCCCCCTCCCCTAATAAAAGTCTGAATCACCCCCCCCCTTTTCCCAGGTTTTAAATAAAAATAAATAAATAAACATGTTTGGTATCGCCGCGCGCGTAATCGCCCGAACTATTAATTAATCACATTCCTGATCTCGCACGGTAAACGGCGTCAGCGCAAAAAATCCCAAAGTGCAAAATTGCGCATTTTTGGTCGCATCAAATCCAGAAAAAATTTAATAAAAAGCGATCAAAAAGTCGTATATGCGCAATCAAGGTAATGATGGAAAGAACACATCATGGCGCAAAAAATTACACCTCACACAGCCCCATAGACCAAAGGATAAAAGCGTTATAAGCCTGGGAATGGAGCAATTTTAAGGAACGTATATTTGTTAACAATGGTTTGAATTTTTTACAGGCCATCAGATACAATATAAGTTATACATGTTACATATCGTTTTAATCGTAATGACTTGAGGAACATGAACAACAAGTCAGTTTTACCCCAGGGCGAATGGCTTAAAAACGCAATCCCCCCAAATAAAAGAAAAGCGTTTTTTTTTCAATTTCACCACACTTTGAATTTTTTCTGGTTTCGCAGTGTACTTTATGCAAAAATTCAGCCTGTCATTGCAAAGTACAATTAGTGAGGCAAGAAATAAGGGCTCATGTGGGTTTCTAGGAGGAAAAATGCAAGTGCTATGGCCTTTTAAACACAAGGAGGAAAAAACGAAAACGCAAAAACTAAAAGTGGCCCCGTCCTTAAAGGGTTAAAACATGGGAAAAGGGGGGTGATTCAAACTTTTATTAGGGGAGGGGACTTTTTACGAATAACAATACTTTTTTTTTTTTTTTTACACATATACTAGAAGCCTAGAAACTAGAGATCGGCACTCGTTTGCTTTCGGCTCCTGCAGCCGAAAAAAAACGAGTGCCGAGCCGGGGTCAGCGCCATCTTGGAGCGGACCCCGGCCAGCACCACACACGGAGATCGCTCCTCCGGGACAATAGCATTGGGAGTCCATCCAGGACAGGTGACCACAGGGCCTGGAGTGAATAAGTGCATACTTCCCCCCCCCCCTGCTCATTCTCCTAATCAGTCACAGTCTGATAAGTTTTTACTGACAAGAATGCTTTAACACTTGCATAAAAGCTCTGTTCTGTTTATTTTGCAGGATCTGAGTGGACAAAAGAATAAGCGGATACAAGATGGGATCCTGACAGAACCCATTAAAGTCAGTGGGGTCTCCCCTGATCCATCTGGATCCTTTGGCGTCTGTTGTTGAGTCTTCTAGCTCCGTTTTGTGGAGCCTAGCAGACTCTGAGATGGAGGCCCCAAGTAGAGCCCCGACGCAAGTGTGAACCTAGCCGCATTATTGTTTGCACTAGAATGTGCACCCGTGGTTTGTGCTGCAGAAATACTGCCCCACCCGCTGCACCTATGTATTTCACTCCTGATTTTTGGCATCCTATGTGCTGCACCCACTGACACGGCAGGTTTACAATCTGCACCACAGGTGAGTTTTTACATGGATATTTAAATTCAAGAAGGAAAATCCTCAGCGTGTCCACCCTTTGTGAACATGCACTCCATATCCAATGAAAGGTTAGATTTATGCTGTCCTAGCCTTTTATTGTATTGGTAACATCTTTACTATGCTTTCTCTCTGAAGATCCATGTCTCGACAATCAACAATCTTTAACCCCTTAAGGACAGAGCCTGAAATGGCCTTAATGACAGAGACAAATTTTATGAATATGACCTGTGTCACTTTAGTCATTAATAACTTCGGGATGCTTTTACCTATCCGGCTGATTCTGAGATTGTTTTCTCGTGACATATTGTACTTTACATTTCTGGTAAATTGGAGTCGATACTCATAACAAATCTTTATGAAAAAATCCCAAATAATGTGAAAAAATGTGAAAAAATGCATTTTTCCAACTTTGAAACTTTTTTGCGTATACAGAAAGTGGTTATACCACATAAATTATATATTAAATAGCATTAGCAACATGTCTACTTTATGTTGGCGGCATTTATTAAACTATCTTTCATTTTTTTTAGACAATAGGGAGCTTAAAACATTAGCAGCAAATTTCCAAATTTTCAGTAAAATTTCAAAATCAGATATTTTTAGGGACCTGTTCAGGTTTAAAGTGTATTTGAGGGGCCTGTATGTTAGAAAGCCCCACAAAGCACCCCATTTCAGAAACTGCACCCCCCAAACTCTGCAAAAGCATATCCAGAAAGTGTTTTAACCCTTTAGGGGAGTCACAGAAATAAAAGCTAAGTGTGTAAGGAATTTGAAAATTTTTATTTTCTGTGCAGAGATTTTATTGTAATCCAATATTTTTCATAATTATAAACCTATTACCAGAGAAATGCACCCCAATAATTATTGTCCCGTTTCTGCAGTTTATAGAAATACCCCATATGTGACCCTATTGCGCTATTTGACGCAACCACAAGCCTCAGATATAAGGGAGCGCCTAGTGATTTTCAACGCCTCCGTTATATTTGGTCATTTTTGACTGTACCACTTCAGGTTGGCAGAGGCTCTGGGGTGCCAAAACCTAAAAAACACCCCTAAAGGGACACCATTTAGAAAACTACACCCCTCAAGGAATGTAACAAGGGGTGCTGTGAGCATCTGGACCCCATAGGTGCTTCACAGATTTTCCAAACAATATGGCGTGAAAAAAGAAAAATTTATTTTTTACACTAAAACGTTGTTCTAGCCTTCAATTTTTCATTTTCTTAAAGGGATAAGAGGCAAAAAAAGACACAAAATGTGTAGCGCAGTTTCTCCTGAGTACGGAAATACCCCACATGTGGCGATAAAGTGCCAAGGGGGCGCAGGACGAGCCTCCAAAGGGAAGGAGCGCCAATTGGCTTTTGGAAGCTGAATTTCACTGAAAAGGATTTCAAGCGCCATGTCGCATTTACAGAGCCCTCGTGCTGCCAAGACACTGGAAACCCCCCCACAAGTGACCCCATTCTGGAAACTACACCCCTCAAGGAATCTAACAAGGGGGGCAGTGAGCATATGGACCCCACTGGTGACGGGCACAAATGTGGAACAATGTGACGTAAAAGTAAAAAATTTTATTTTTTCACTTTCATGGCACAAATGTGCCCGTCATCAAGGGGTCCATATCCTCATTGCACCCCTTGTTAGACTCCCTGAGGGGAGTAGTTTCCAGAATGGGGTCACTTGTGGGGGGTTTCCAGTGTTTTGGCAGCACGAGGGCTCTGTAAATGCGACATGGCTTTCATCATCCATTCTAGCCAAATCCAACCTCCAAAATCCAAATGGCGCTCCTTCCCTTCGGAGGCTTGCCCTGCGCCCACATGGCGCTTTATGTCCACATGTGGGGTATTTACGGACTCGGGGGAAATTGCTCTACACATTTTGTTTTTTTTTTCCACTTTTAACCCCTTGTGAAAATGATAAATTCAAGGCTAAACCAACATTATAGTGTAAAAAATGTAATATTTCATTTTCACGCCACATTGTTCCACATTTGTGTCCGTCACCAGTGGGGTCCATATGCTCACTACACCCCTTGTTACATTCCCTGAGGGGTGCAGTTTCCATAATGGGGTCACTTGTGGGGGGTTTCAACTGTCTTGGCAACACAGGGGCCTTTTGAATGCAACATGGCCCCTCGAAATCCATTCCATCCAAATCCAGCCTTCAAAAACCAAATGGCGCTCCGTCCCTTCGGAGGCTTACCCTGCACCCGAATGGCGCTTTATGTACACATGTGGGGTATTTCCGTACTCAGGGGAAATTGTGCTACCCATTAAATGTTTTTTTTTTATCTTTTAACCCCTTGTGAAAATGAAAAAATCATGACGATTAATGATTTAGAGTAAAAATTTTACAAAAATTACACTAAATGTTGGTCTAGCCTTGATTTTTTTCCATTTCCACAAGGAGTTATAAAAGAAAATGAGCACAAAACGTGTAGGGTAGTTTCCCCTGAGTACGAAAATACCCCCCATGTGGGCATAATGTGCCATATGGGCACAGGGCAAGTCACCAAAGGGACAGAGCGCCATTTAGAGGCTGGAATGGAGGATAGAGGCCATGTCGCAATTACAAAGCTCCTGTGCTGCCAGGACAGTAGAAACCCCCGACAAGTGACTCCATTCTGGGAACTACACCCCATAAGGAATCTAACAAGGGGTGCAGTGAGGATATGGACCCCACTGGTGACGGGCACTTACGTAGAACATGTGCCGAGAAAATAAAAAATAAAATTTTTTTCATTTTCACGTCCCAAATGTGGCCGTCACCAGGGGGCCATATCCCCGCTGCCCCCCTTGTTAGATTCCTTATCGGGTGTAGTTTCCAGAATGGGGTCACTTGTGGGGGGTTTCTACTGTCCTGGCCGCACAGAGGCTTTGTAATTGCATCATAGCATCCTCTAATGGGAATGGCGGCCATACCTACTTAGCTGGGGAAAAGGGACCATTCTAATTTATTTGGGGGTATTAGGGCAATTATTAGTTTATAAGGTTGGAAATGACAGGTGTCCATCAAATTCAACCTGTGTTGATCCAGAGGAAGGCAAAAACCCCTCGTGAGGCAGACGACAGTAGCCTCATCACAGGGGAAAATTCCTTCCCGACTCCATAATGGCGATCAGAATAATCCCTGGATCAACATGACCCCTGAAATAGGAATAAGGGACAGAATTTAGATAATGTAGAACTCCAGTGACGTGTGGTGCGCCTTGGAGCGATCCAGTATGCAGAGGCCGGGGGGATCAGGACAGGTGTCATACTGGTAAATGGTGTCCTTCCTGATCCCCCTGTTACCCCACACTCTGCACTTCTTCTGGGGTCTCCTGTTCTCCAGTGTGGGGGACGTCACCTGGAAAATGTTGCCCTGGTGCGATACGGGGTCCTTCATATCCAGAAGCGCTGGGTCCGCTCCATGGCTGCTAAATATTAGGGCTCTATTACTGCTTCTGATATGTTCGGATCGTGCCGCAAGCTACAGTAGCTCGGGCAGCGAGGGACCGGAAGAGGGGGTGCTGGTATAAAAGTTATCCCCGTACAGGTGGTAACCTTTATCCAGCAGTGGGAAGATCAGTTCCCGGACAATCTTCCCACTTGTTCCGAGGATGGGGGGGGAGGGGGCATCTGGGGGCATCTGGGGCTGGATTCAGGTGTCCCTTCCTACATACACTCTAAGGGTACGTGCACACTGCGGAATCGCAACAGATAACCCTTCGTGCATTCCGCAGTTGGCACCCGCCGGCTGACTGATGCAGGCGCACGTCTCCGTCCGTGTCATAGACTCCATTCTATGCACGGGCGGATTCCGCTCTCCGTCCAACGTATTCATTCTTTGGATGGACGACGGAATACGCCTGTGCATAACATGGAGTCTATGTCACGGGTGGAGACATGCGCCCGCATCAGTCCGCCGGCGGGTGCCAGCTGCGGAATGCACAAAGAGTTATCCTTTGCCATTCCGCAGTGTGCCCGTACCCTAAATCTGTAAGTGTACCCTGAGGTACGCTCACACAGTTTGTAGAATTTCACACCATACCGTCATCTTTTATTGGGACGGTACTGGCGGAAAAGACGTGTCTGGGGGGCAGCGTACGCTACGCTACCCCCAGACACGTCACTGGATGATGAGGATGATGAGGATGAATGGAGGAAAGAAGGATCCCCCTATTCATCCTTACTGGCTGTTTCGGTGTCGGAGGCAATAACGTATGCGTCCTACGCCAAAAACACCCTGGGGGCCATCTTTATATGGGGATTGGTATATGGGGTATGTAGTGGTGTAGTGTCAAACTTTATTCAATGTAGTGTGGTGTAATGTAGTGTTTTTTTACGTGTTTTTTTACAGTAAGTATAAAAAAAAAAAAACCTACGCCATCAAAGGAGTTGCTGATAAATGCCGCACTTATGCGCGGCACTTATCAGCAGACCGTGGCAGTAGAATATAGAAAAAAAACACCCTACGCCAAAAAGGAGGAGTTGCTGATTAGCAGCGCACTTTCGTGCGATGCTGATCAACACTCAGCGGCGATAGGGTGCGGAAAATAGAAAAAAAAAAATTTGAAAAAAAAAACCAAAACTTTTTCTACATTCTGAACATCCCTGTAGCTGCTGATAAGTGTATTACACATATCAGCCGCTAGAGGGCAGCAGAGCGCAAAATACGGAAAAAGCCGACGCTGGAGCCGAAAATAGCCGAACGTGACGTCACGGAGGAAGCCGAAGACCCGAACGAAGACGAGGACGCCGCGAACCCGGAAGACGCCGATCAGGAGCCCGGGACAGGTGAGTAATGTACAAATACCTGCTCTGGACCCCTCGGCTACCTAGCTGAGGGGTCCAGGGCAGGTATTTACTATATTGTGGGACTCTGATCACCGTGCCACCGGCCCAATCGCCGTGAACGGCCGGCCGGCCGTTCACGGCGATCGGGCCGGTGGCACGGTGACCACCATTACTTTTTACAGTAATGGCGGTCGGTGCCGTCCTCGGACAGCACCGACCGCCATTTTTTTCCGGGTCATCGGGTCACCGATGACCCGGAAAGGTTCCGATCGCCGCTATTGGCTGATCTGAATTGATCAGCCTATAGCGGCGATCGTAAGCACGGGGGGTGTTAACCACCCCCCGTGCCGTGAAGCTAAGATGGCCTGCTATGATTTATAGCAGGCCATCTTCCCCGACCGCTGTGTGTGAACACACAGCGATCGGGGAAACATCGGGCGTACCTATACACCCGTTTGCGTTAAAGCCCACCCTGCGGGGGCGTATGGGTACGCCCGATGTCGTTAAGGGGTTAATGGACTTTGATTTGTTTTCTAGTTTCACGTCAATAATAAAGCAGATGCTTGGTTGTCATTAATGGCAAACGGTAAGAACAAGCAGTGACATTTGGTATCACTAAAGAGAACTTCTACGTATACGCTAAATCTCTATGGTTATGTATTATAAAGACTGTCTGGGCCATGAAACAGGTTAAAGATAAAGATAGAGACAGGTCACCTGTAATCCTCCACCCTTGGCTGAAAACTGGGAGCATCACTGTCAGTGAAGTTCACCCATTATTCCTAGTGTATGCTCAACAGTGTTTCAGTAACTGCACAATAAATAACAGGGAAGATACATGTATTACTTTGCAAAAAAAAAAATAAAAATAATAATCAGTATATTTCAACAGGATACAAAAATGTCTCATGAACAGACCTTTTATTCTGTCTATGTTGTATTTTGCCATTTAACATGTCCAATATATGTTTATATGGAAATAATAGATTTTTATTAGTAATAAGCAATCATTTTGTTATCCTGCATAGACCACTAACACTACAATTTTTTTTTATAAATTAAATAAATAAATAAATAAATAAACAAACAGAATAGTGAATAATCCATTTGGTTTTATTTCATATTAAAGCAAGGGGGGGGGGGGGGGGGGAAAGCTGTAAGTGTCTCAAGCTGTAAGTGTCTCCAGAGGCTATTGTGACCTCTGCGGTCATCTTCTGAATCAACATTAGGTAATGCAGACCACTGGGACATGGATAAAAGGCAACAGACGGTGTGTCATCCAGTAAGGGGAAGGCTATAGCATGTCATCAGTCTCTTCCCACTTAAAAACACAAACAATTGTTGGAATGCTTCTTTCTTGGGGATGACAGTAAAAAGGTTATGGCTCTGGGACTGTGGGGACAAATCCTTTTTAAAAAAAAAGTTTATGTTGTGCAAAAGTGGTAAAACATTAAAGGAGAAGTTCGTCAATTTTTTTTTTATTAAAGTATTGTATTGCCCCCCCAAAAGTTATACAAATCCCCAATATACAGGGCCGTTTTAACAGCTGCTGCTGCCCTAGGCCCTAAACGCCTTTAGGGCTGAGATGCTGAGATTGCTGAGATGTCAGTTTAACTAAATGTAAGTTTAAATAAATTCCCACCCCAGTATGTGAAGTGAAGCTAGTCCTAGCCAAGTTGCTCCTGGCCGCTGCACTTTTTACATTTAGCAATAAAAAACTTTTTAAAATAAATTGCAAAAATTTATGAAAGGTTTTAAAGTGCTAAAAAAATAAATTCATGAAACAAAAGCTTGTTCTTATTGACGTACTGTAGATCCACACTATACACTATACAGCTTCTTTCTTTTAGGCAATGGTATCTATCAGATAGTATATTGAGGCCCCCTTTATAACTGAAGAAGAAAGTGTGCTCCCCCTGAAAATAAAAAAGCCAGGCAGACTAAGAGCTTCTTAATGGTCCCACTGGACGGACTAAATCCGGCTCATCGAATGTCCTTTAATAATTCATCAGAGGAGCTTAGGCAGCATCCTGTAATAACAATGTATAGCAGTGTCTCTATTAATTCTACTATCTCCAGCTCCACCAGTTCCTTCATTGTTCTGATGGTTTTCCTTCTTCACGCTCAGCCTTTCTAGGCTATGAGAGCTGACCCCTTGTGTGAGGAACTCTCCCTGGCACTCACAACACAGTTTGGGAGATACAAGCAGCTGCAAATGAATGGGATCTTAAAAGTGGGGTAGCCCCCCTCCTCCACCTCCACACACAGCTCCTCAGTATCCAACACGCAGCTGGCAAATTATTATTCAGCTGAATGTAAAGGCCGGAACTGTGGGTTTAAATATCCTTTTGCCAACAACGGCAGATCTCTTCCCTGACACATCAGCAGTGCACTGCCAAAAAATAAAGAGCGAGATATCATCCCATGAAATGCCATGTGTCGTGCTTTCCCAGAATGTTCACTATTCCAGGATTATGTCCGAGCGGTAACAAAGACTTAAAATATCGTTTGCACAAACTTTTGACGTCACACGGACAGAAGTTTTGGGTTGGGTGAGCGTCCAAACGTCCATCGATCATTAGCTGAGCACTTCTCTCCCCTTCTCACTGCAGGCAACAGGTTCCATTGTACCAGCACATTTACACGGGCCAATAATTGCTAACAAGGATACCTAGGAATGCCCATTTAAAGGGGGTGTCCAGCAAAAAGCTTTTTCTTTCAAATCAACTGGTTTCAGAAAGTTGTAATTTACTTCTATTAAAAATCTCAAGTCTTTTTGTACTTATCAGCTGCTGGATGTCCTGCAGGAAGTGGTATATTCTTCTCAGTCTGACACATCGCTCTCTGCTGACAACTCTGTACGAGACAGGAACTGTCCAGAGCAGGAAGGGTTTTCTATGGGAATTTGCTGCTGCTCTGGACAGTTCCTGACATGGACAGAAGTGGCAGCAGAGAGCACTGTGTCAGACTGGAAAGTTAACACCACTTACTGCAAGACATACAGCAGCTGAAAAGAATGGGAAATAGAACTGAATTACAAATTTATATAACTTTCTGAAACCAGCTGATTTGAAAGAAAAAGCTTTTCACTGGATAACTCCTTTAACGGGAATGTGTCAGGTCCGTACCAAGCACAGAGATGCAGATACAGGCAGATAGGTAATAGGGAGATAAACAAATGATACCTTTGGCTGGTGGCCATTTGCAGAGATATAAAACAGCATTTTTCCTTGGAAGATGAAGTGCCACAGAAGTGATGCTGAGCCTCTGCATGCATGCCACCTCCCTTCCACACCCTCCCTGTCTTATCTGATTGATGCACAAGACTGAGCTCTATACATCAATTATAGGAAGGAAAGGAAGAGGTGGGGAGAAGGCATGCATGCTGTGGCTCAGTATCACTTCTGTGGTGCTTCAACTTCCAGGGAAAAATGCTATTTTATATCTCTGCAAATGGTCATCAGCCAAGACAAAGGCATCATTTGTTTCATCTTCCTATCACCTATCTTCTCAGCACCTGGTACGGACCTGACAGATTATTCCTTTTATTTGATAACCGGCTCATGTAAAAGGGCCAGAGATCAGCCAACGTTAGCAAACGCCCAGTCGTCGGCTGATCTTTTGCACAGCAGTAAATATCATTATTGTCCGCACATTTCTCTTTAAACAGGAGATGTGTGGCTGATAACAATATTATTGGCCACATGAACGTTCTGTGGTGAGCCCCCGGATGATGTTGTAGCGGTGGGATGGCCGGTCACTTGCTAGATGAAGGTGTGGTGGATGGCCGAGATACAGCCGGATCTTAAGGGTTTGTCTCGTGACACCAGTGCCTGGTGGGCACACAGGTGTGATGGCACGCCTGCTTTTAAGGTGTACGGCCGGTTGTACCCTTTTCCCCTGTGGTCGGGGTCCTGTCGGGTTGCTACTGGGTGCCTTGGGATAGTGTTGTCATGGATGTTGTTATCACAGGTGGCCATAGCGGTGTAGTGACCCTCCCGAATAGTAGGACCCGCCACCCACAGAAAGTGGAGATGTCCCAAGGTTGCGGTGTAAGTGCTGTGCAGGTGGTAGTGAATAATCACAGACTCCTTATATGACGTTGACTTGTCTACTAGTAGCAAACGTGCAACAGGTAATACAGCTGAGAGGTACACTGAATATAGTACCAATAAATACTTGAACATGAGCAGAGTGCTGAGGGTTTCCTGTCTGACACTCGAGAATTGCGAGATGGAGTTTATAGACTTTATAGTAACTTTGCTCCACCCGGATCAGTTCCTAGCTCTTTGGCTCTTGTAGTGGATACTGTCCTGCATGGTTGTATTTCCTAATCCATGGCGTGGGTTGAGATTATCTGTTGGCTAGTCCTCTCCTAAAAGGCTTTAGCACTGCATAGCGCTGTGTTTAGTTGCGGAGAGAAGTTTGAAGAGGAGCACTGTCCTACGTCTTACCCATGCGGGGCACTAACTTAGACTAAGACTACTCCTCTTTCTTCCCGCGTGACTCACTTCCTGCCCAGCGTGTAAGGTGCGCTGTGGTTGGGTGGAAAGAGTGTAACAGAAGAGCAGAAAGAGAATAGTTGATAGGACAAAAGAAAGTAAGGATCCTACTGGTTCGTTGATTCTGGTACATAAACACAATAACCCTTTGAGACACTAAAGCTGTGCAGCTTTCACACTTAAACACATAATACAGAGACATCTAGTGGTCCTTTTTAAATACTACTTTGACTTCAACAAGACCAAAAAAAGTACAGACTTTTGCGAAGAGTATGAACAGCAATAACACCCCTAGTGGGACACCACAAATACAACAATTGTTTATGCGGCCTGGATATGCGTTTTATTGCTGTCTCCTAGTCTAGGCACAGCTCTCGCCGCCATCATGCTGACAGCCTGCACACTTTTCCTAAGGATGCCAGGATCTATCAATCTGTGAGTGCGGGGTAACTACTTTCTGTGCTTCTCCGGGCTCTACTCTTCTCCAGCACCACTTTGCTATTCCTACTAGTATGTGGATCCACAACACCCTGTCAGGACTCCTATAGCAAGATAGATGGCTCTTGAGACACTGGTTAGAGACCAATGATTTAAAGGATAGTATAAATGGAGGTCCAGCAGCTCTAGGTCATTTGGCAAGACATACAGCAGGGGTTGCAAGCCAGTTGTGCCCCCCGAACCGCTGGTTGGAGATCACTGTAATACATTGACCTTAAAGTGTCACTGTCATAATAACTTTCAAAATCTAAACCAACAGTAGATGTGCATTTTACAGTAATTATTTTTTTTTTTGTTAGGGAAAACACAGCACTTCTTGTGTTCTGACACTTTTTATTATTATTACAGTATTATTACAGTCTAAACACAATAAGTCCAGTGTTACCCAGGCCATCTGAGCGCTCACAGAAAAGGCAGTCATGTGATTCACAGACACATTGAGCTTTGACTCTGTACTGGCCGGAATTCCTCTGTTTAGTCTCTTTTTTTTCAACCAGCAACAGAAAAAAAGCTTCAGGAGACTGGACCTGGATTTCTGGTAAGTATAGGCATGATAACTGAAAATAATGAATGTAAATTGCAAACTTGCTTTGTATTACATCTACTGTTCATTTAGATTTTGAAAGTTAAATGGCTTTAAAAAGTTATGTAGCAAGTTATATAGACTTGTAATTAACATCTGTTTAAAATCTGAAGTTAAAGTTGCATTCCTGTATCTAGTAAAATGTCTGCCTTATTTTGACATGAACAAATCTGACAGATGTTGACCAAAGTCAGATATTTATAAAAAATCTAGAACCTTGTTCTTGCGTAGTTTCTCACCTAATCAATAGAAGCCCCTGTCACTGATCAGGTAATGATGAATCCTTATTGAGCCATTTCTGGCCTACCTGATATCCCAATGGTAAGAAGCTGTTACAAAATGTTCCTGCCTACAGCTTGTGTGCATCCGTTTTGATCCATTTTTCATTGAATTCCATTATAAAAAAAAGGCTCAAAATGCATCTGGTTTTTTTAACGTACTCAAAAATAAGGTCAGCTACGTTTTTGTGTAGGTTAGAAAAAAACGAATGCGTTTTGATCCGTATTTTTCTATAATGGAAGTCAATGGAAAAAAAACAACGATTTTCCATCCGTTTTTTGCAAAAAAATATGAAAAAAAATTGGATTGTAAAAATGTAGTGTGAACCCAGGCTTATTGAAAAATTTACGCATCTTCTGACACTGTTGTCTAAATTTAGATCACCTGTTGGTTAGATTCTGTTAAACAAAAAAAAATTTTGCCAAAATTATGGTGAAATTTTTGGCACACCATGCTGCATTCAGACCATGTTCCCTAATTGACATAAGTCACAGCCCTTTCTGGCTAAGCTATACCCCTTGGTGAGAATGGCGCATAAGGTTTTCAAAAACACATAAGTGTGATGCAAGGCATAAACACCAGTTTTGGTGCAATTGCGTCAGAATCCTGGTCAATATTCCCTAATATTTATTTGCATAACCCAATAGGAAATAAACAGATAACCTCTAAAACTGATAGAGAGTAGCCCTGCAACACAGGACCTTCAGGGTAGCTTGGCTCCTACATATTGCCATGTGGATTACCAACGAACTAACAGAATGATTTTTTTTCCTCAGAAATAAACTATAATCTTCTTTAAACGTGTCTGCTGATCAAATACTTGTTAGTAAACACCAGCAAGGGGTTTTCCGCAGGCTGCAAAGTACATTCATAGGCTGTATGGAGCATCTGGTGTGAACGCTGAATTATTCATGTCATGCTTATTGCTAACTGCTCAGTCATTCATTTTATCAACGTGATGATTCACACAGTAAGCAGACACTCCACTTGCATTTTTGGAATCAGGTTGTATGTGGGTTGAATGTGTTACACCAGCGGATGCCCATTGTGTAAGTTATGTAGTCGAATTAGATTATTACATATTAGGACAAGAATATAGGTACTGTTCTCTTTTTCAGTTATTTACAGACCTTAGAACGGACCTGTTTACAGCAGCAGGTGCTTTACTTTACTGTACTATGTTATGAGTAACAGGCTTTCTCCCACTATTCATCCGTCTCCTGTCTACCGCGTTCTTTGAGGTAGTTGGTATGCAGCTGTCCCTTAGCAGATCTGTTGCTCTAGAACAACTATCCTAGCTTTTAGGGCCATATTACATGGCCCAACGTTAGCTGTATGCGAGTGCTGATCTAGTAGGCTTACCGAGCCTATTACAAATCTCAATGATTATGCAGCTGTGCAGCCCTTGCTGCATATATAGAAAATAATAAAGTAATACTTACCTGTTCACACTCCTACTGGCTTCCTCCCGTTCACGGCAGCAGCCGCCGAAGCTTCTGAATTGACAGGCCACTCAGCCAATCACAGACCGAGAAGGGACAGCGGCCAGTGACTGACTGAGTGGCCTGTCACTTCAGAGTTGCCCTCAGAAGCTTTAGCAGTGGCTGCCATGAGCGGAGAAAAGCCAGGAGGCCACCGGGAATTGTGGACAGGTAAGTATTACTCATTTATTTTCTATATACTGTTTCATCAGCCATCGACTGCGCACCTCCTATTACATGGAGCGATGTGTGTCAGTAGTCAACGATTTTTAAACCTGCAAAAACACAATGATCAGCTGATCCTCAGCCTAATCAACCTGATTCAGCAGATTATTGCTTTATGTAATAGGGCTCTAAGGGTCCTATTACTTTAAGTGATTATTGGCCTTATTTGGCCGATTACTGGCTGATGTAATAGCTCATGTTGAAAGGCATCGGTCAGCCGACGTGCACAATGTCAGCTGATCATTGTCTTTCTGCATGTTCTAAAATCCCGATCACAATAGTGACGGTCTGCCGTCAGGACAATAGGCAAAGCTGAACTTCTAACAGCACTTGTCCTAAGCATTTTTTGGTAATTACAAATGAGTTTCATTGATCCGTCTGAGGAAATCTACAGTGACAAGAGAGATCACATAACTGATTACTTTGCTTTGTTCTTTTTGAACCAAATGTGGAACACTTTGTATTTTTACTTCTTTTTTAAACCCCTGGTTTTGGCTGAAACTAAAAAATGCATTAAAGTTAAACAAAGTCTTAAAGAGTATTTAAGGGGAATGAGGCCACTCAGTGCAGTAATATGGGGGCCCCTCTGCACCTCTTTAGCACTTTTGTAAAATGGTAAAAACTAGAGATGGCTGAACTTTGAGCACATTCAGGTTCGTCCAAACCCGATCGCTCTGCATTTGATTACCAGTGGCTGAAGTGTGATGCAGCTCTATGGCAATAGGCAAACAGCTATATGACTGAAACATCTGAATATACGCAGGGGAATATTTACTAGACTGGCAATGTACACAGGGCAATTATCAGATGCACTAACCTTCATAAGAATGGTCTTCCCCAATCATTGCCCTGTGTACAGGGGCGTAGCTAGGATTCATGGGGCCCCATAGCAAAAAACTGTATGGGGCCCCATAAATCCTGTACGGCCCCCCCCCCCCCCCCCCCCCCCCCCGCCAAACACAGACATTGACGCACATATACACACACAGAGGCACCATTAACATATATACAGATACGCCACTGACATACACACATATATACACTGTAATGTGATTACACTACTGCAGATGTATACAGCATGAATAGACTGTACACAGGGAAATCATCTCAGTGTAATACGAAATAGTCAACCAGAAATAAAAGCAAATGCAGCAGATATTAATGGTGGGTTCCTTTATTAGAGCCCAGCATTAATAGAAGCTGCTGCAGAACATCTTTGGGAGCAAACACACACATATACACCAGTGCTACAGACATTGCTGACATATACACACACATATATACACCAGTGCTACAGACATTGCTGACATACACACACACATATATACACCAGTGCTACAGACATTGCTGACATACACACACACACATATACACTAGTGCTACAGACATTGCTGACATACACACACACATATACACCAGTGCTACAGACATTGCTGACATACACACACACATATATACACCAGTGCTACAGACATTGCTGACATACACACACACACATATATACACCAGTGCTACAGACATTGCTGACATACACACACACATATATACACCAGTGCTACAGACATTGCTGACATACACACACACATATACACCAGTGCTACAGACATTGCTGACATACACACACACATATATACACCAGTGCTACAGACATTGCTGACATACACACACACATATATACACCAGTGCTACAGACATTGCTGACATACACACACACATATAGCCACAGATACATACACATACTGACATATAAATATATACACAGATACATATATATACACACACACTGACATATACATATACCCACAGATACATATATACACTCACTGACACACATACACAGCACTTACAGCTCCCAGGCTTCCCCTCCTCCTCCTCCTGTAGTCCGGGCTGATCTTCACATAGGTATTGAGGACCTTTCGGTCATGTAACCCAAAGGTCCTTCATCCCTCTCCTGTGCCGTCTGGCAGGTCCTGCTCCTCTGTTCAGTCCCTCACCCGGCACTACAGTGAGGGGGCTGAACAGTGCAGTGGGGGTCCCTCTTCCTCTCTGGACCCCTGGGGGAGCGGGGTACCTACCATGAAGGCAGGGCAGGCTTCCTCGGGCCCCCTTCATGAAGGGGCCCCATAGCAGTTGCCTTCCCTGCCTTCACTGTAGCTACGACACTGCCTGTGTAATAGGCCCTGCAATCAGCCAAAGAATTAGCAAATCCTGCTTTGTCGGCTGATCGCATCTTTTATGCAGGCATCATAAAATGCATTGTTTATTGGCAGTGCATCTCCCTGTGTAAACAGGGAATGTTCCTCTGACATAATATAATGGCCACATCTACAATCCAGCAATCGTTTAGGTGTCTGTTCACTCATGGCAATTGGGCTGTGTAATGCTGCATTTACACGAAACAATAATTGGCTCGATCGTACGATTAACAATGTCGAAGTAACAATTTTTTTTTCATAACAGTCAGCGTTTAGACGGTGCGATATATTGTACAGAAATTCGTTTTGCGATCGCTTAAGCCTATCTCACACATTGGTTAAATCAACGAACGACTGTTTACACTGAACGATCTGCAAATTTTTTGCGAACAGCGAACGACGATTTTAGAACATGTTGTAAGATCAAAATGAACGATTTCTCGTTTTGATCGTTCGCAGCGTTTATACGTACGATTATCGTTCGAATTCGATTCGATAATCGTTCCGTGTAAACGCAGCACAAAAGTGAGCACTGATCGACTTGTGTATAGTCAACTAGCACTCATAGGGGGCAATAATCTGTCAATGTTAAAGGACCCTTAGGGTCAGCTCACACTGAGCAAATGTGCCGTAATGCTACGGCAGAACTCTATGCCGCAGAATCCCGCCTGCCTCAGTGTGACACTGTTTCTCTATGGGAGGGCTTTTGCGGAGAGTGGCGGGAGTGGAGGTGCGCAAGCCCTTCTATAGAGAAACAGTGTCACACTGAGGCAGGTGGGATTCCGAGGCGCAGAATTCTGCCACATTTGCTCAGTGTGAACATACCCTTAGTCTTAGTGTTATGATCTATGTTATGAACTGAAGTCATCACCCAGGTATGAACAAAGCCCAAATGTTATAGGTCTGTAGTTGTGCAGCTGTTTTGGTGCACTGCTAGTTGGAGTAAAAATTATACATCAGTTTCCATTGAAGAAGGTAGGTCTCTGTGATGCCATCCCAACGGTTATCACACACATTCTAAGACCTCGTGCACACTGTAGTATTTACAGAAAGAAAACATTTAATCCGACTGTACACTGAATATGATAAGGAAGCATTATCATATATGGTTATATAGAAGAAATAAATCCATTCTGTGGAGTGCACTAATACACAGTGTCGGACTGGAGTCCTTGGGCCCACCAGGGGAAATCATTCTTGGGGCCCACCCTTCTGCCACTATACTTATGTATGGTAACATTAATAAGGGTCCATTAACACGGCGTGATATGGGGCAGTGTAGGGCTGCAAATCAGCAGGGCAGGAATCAGCAGGGCAGGAATATATAGAGATGTGCGGCCAACAACGATTTTTACAGCCGCACAAAAGATCAAATCAGCCGACTATCGGCCATTTGCTCGCTTGTCAGCTGGTCTCTGGCACTTTTACATGGGGCTTCCTAGGAGCGCTTGTTACCAATAATTGGCCGGTGTAATTGGGCTATAAGACAATTTTCTTTGCATGATAACACTGTATACTACTGTATGCTACCAATAGCACCAGTATATAAAGAACAAATATCCCCACACATATTACTGCCATACTGTTGCTGACCAAATCCTGTATACTGAGAGTGATATTACCAATAATACCAGTATATAAGGGGGAAATATTATCACCATACATATTACCGCCATACTGTTACTGACCAAATCCTGTATACCAATAATACCAGAATACAAGGGGGAAATATTACACCACACCACAACCATCACTACCATATTGTTACTGAGCAAATCCAGTATGCTGAGACCAATAAAACACAGTACCGGATTACAAGTGACAAATACCACCACATACTGACTAATACCACCATCTACTGACTAATACCACCATATACTGACTAACAACGCCACATACTGACTAACACCACCACATACTGACTAACACCACCACATACTGACTAATACCATCGCTGCTACTGAATAATCCACTGTACACAGATCACTATCACCTCATCCAGTCATATAGAGGTGGACGCAGCTCTACACAGGCTCTATACACCATATACATTACAGTGCAGTTATATCAGGTGACGTCTTCTCTGATCAGAGTTCTTCCCTCTTCTTCTTCTTCTCCATCTGTCCTGGGCCGTTATGAGAACTTCTCAGAGCCACGAATCCACAGAATCTGCCAGACAAACAATATTAGGCTCCTCACTCTGTCACCATCCTCATCTCTATACTAACTGCACATCTGAATTGGCCCCTTTACACCCTCATTTGGTGGGTAGCCCTGACTCTATGTATGTGTGTGTGTATGTATATATATATATATATATATATATATATATATATATATATTATATATCCCTTATAGTATATGGTCCCCTCTGTGTAGACACCTTATAGATGGTCCTTTTTTCAGTCCTCCATATAGATGGCCCCCAGTGTTGTCTATGTCCCATATAGGTAGACCCCCTTATGTTGTCCATCCCCATATATATAGCCCCTCCATGTTGTCCTTCTTCAATATAGATAGCCCCCTCATGTTGTCCATTCCCCCCATATAGCCCCCTCATGTTGTCCATTCCCCCCTATAGCCCCTCATGTTGTCCATCCCCCTATAGCCCCTTATCTTGTCCATCCCCCTATAGCCCCCTTATCTTGTCCATCCCCCTATAGCCCCCTTATGTTGTCCATCCCCCTATAGCCACCTCATGTTGTCCATCCCCCTAAAGCCCCCTTATCTTGTCCATCCCCCTATAGCCCCCTTATCTTGTCCATCCCCCTATAGCCCCCTTATCTTGTCCATCCCCCTATAGCCCCCTTATGTTGTCCATCCCCCTATAGCCACCTCATGTTGTCCATCCCCCTATAGCCACCTCATGTTGTCCATCCCCCTAAAGCCCCTTCATGTTGTCCATTCCCCCCCATATAGCCCCCCTTATGTTGTCCACCCCCTATAGCCCCCCTTATGTTGTCCACCCCCCTATAGCCCCCAATGCTGTCCATCCCCCATGTAGCCCCCCTCATGCTGTCCATCCCCCCCGTAGCCCCCCTCATGCTGTCCATCCCCCCATAGCCCCCCTCATGCTGTCCATCACCCCTGTAGCCCCCCTCATGCTGTCCATCCCCCCGTAGCCCCCCTCATGCTGTCCATCCCCCCGTAGCCCCCCTCATGCTGTCCATCCCCCCTATAGCCCCCCTCATGCTGTCCATAACCCCGTATCGCCCCTTATGCTGTCCATCCCCCCCTATAGCCCCCCTCATGCTGGCTATCCCCCCCGTAGCCCCCCTCATGCTGTCCATAACCCCTGTAGCCCCCCTCATGCTGTCCATCCCCCCTATATCCCCCCTCATGCTGGCCATCCCCCCCTATAGCCCCCCTCATGCTGGCCATCCCCCCCTATAGTCCCCCTCATGCTGGCCATCCCCCCTATAGCCCACCTTATATTGTCCATCCCCCCTATAGCCCCCCTCATGCTGTCCATCCCCCCGTAGCCCCCCTCATGCTGTCCATCCCTCCGTAGCCCCCCTCATGCTGTCCATCCCCCCTATAGCCCCCTCATGCTGTCCATAACCCCGTAGCGCCCCTTATGCTGTCCATCCCCCCCTATAGCCCCCCTCATGCTGGCCATCCCCCCCGTAGCCCCCCTCATGCTGTCCATAACCCCTATAGCCCCCCTCATGCTGTCCATCCCCCCCTATATCCCCCCTCATGCTGTCCATCCCCCTGTAGCCCCCCTCATGCTGTCCATCCCCCCATAGCCCCCCTCATGCTGTCCATCACCCCTGTAGCCCCCCTCATGCTGTCCATCCCCCCGTAGCCCCCCTCATGCTGTCCATCCCCCCGTAGCCCCCCTCATGCTGTCCATCCCCCCGTAGCCCCCCCTCATGCTGTCCATAACCCCTGTAGCCCCCTCATGCTGTCCATAACCCCGTAGCCCCCCTCATGCTGTTCATCCCCCCGTAGCCCCCCTCATGCTGTCCATCCCCCCGTAGCCCCCTTCATGCTGTCCATCCCCCCTATAGCCCCCCTCATGCTGTCCATAACCCTGTAGCGCCCCTTATGCTGTCCATCCCCCCCTATAGCCCCCCTCATGCTGGCCATCCCCCCCGTAGCCCCCCTCATGCTGTCCATCCCCCCTATAGCCCCCCTCATGCTGGCCATCCGCCCTATAGTCCCCCTCATGCTGGCCATCCCCCCCTATAGCCCACCTTATATTGTCCATCCCCCCTATAGCCCCCCTCATGCTGGCTATCCCCCCTATAGACCCCCTTATATTGTCCATCCCCCTATAGCCCCCAGTGATGTCCATCCCCCCTATAGCCCCCAGTGATGTCCATCCCCCTATAGCCCCCAGTGATGTCCATCACCCCTATAGCCCCCAGTGATGTCCATCCCCCCTATACCCCCCAGTGATATCCATCCCCCCTATAGCCCCCCTCATGCTGGCCATCCCCCCTATAGCCCCCCTTATATTGTCCATCCCCCTATAGCCCCCAGTGATGTCCATACCCCCTATAGCCCCCAGTGATGTCCATCCCCCCTATAGCCCCCAGTGATGTCCATCCCCCCTATAGCCCCCAGTGATGTCCATCCCCCCCTACAGCCCCCAGTGATGTCCATCCCCCCCTATAGCCCCCAGTGATGTCCATCCCCCTCTATAGCCCCCAGTGATGTCCATCCCCCCTATAGCCCCCAGTGATGTCCATCCCCCTCTATAGCCCCCAGTGATGTCCATCCCCCTCTATAGCCCCCAGTGATGTCCATCCCCCTCTATAGCCCCTAGTGATGTCCATCCCCCCTATAGCCCCCAGTGATGTCCATCCCCCCTATAGCCCCCAGTGATGTCCATCCCCCTCTATAGCCCCCAGTGATGTTCATCCCCCCCCCTATAGCCCCCAGTGATGTCCCCCTATGATAAAAAAACAAAAAAAAGCAAAACCCAACTCACCTGTCACTGCGCTCCCCCGTCGGTCGCGGGCCTCTTCTTCTCTCTTCCCCGACAGACGAGAAGCTCCTGGTTCCGGGCAGCTCCATCACCACTGAGCTCTGTGCGCGCCGCAGTGGCTGGGACTTCCGGTATGCGCTGCGTGTACCGGAAGTCCCAGCTGCCGCATCGCACACAGAGCTCAGTGGTGACGGAGCTGCCCGGGACTAGGAGCTGCGCATCTGTCAGGGGTGGCGGAGGTACGCTTCGATTGACAGCGCAAGAAGCCATAGGCTTCCCGCGCTGTCAATCACTCTTGGGACCGCAAGCAGCTTCTTACTTGCGGTCCCAAGAGTGATTGACAGCGCGGGAAGCCTATGGCTTCTTGCGCTGTCAATCGGAAGACTGCCAAATTTAACTGGAAGCGATCGCTTCCAGTTAAAAGGGTGAGGAGCGGCAGTCGGCGGCTGAGTGGGCCCCCCAGGAGCACGGGGGGCCCCGCTGGGCTTACTGGGTGGAGACCACATTGATGTGGTCTCCAGCCCTGTGTCCTTTGACTGGGGGGCGGGGCCTACTCCTACTCCCCCGGTGGCCCAGTCCGACACTGCTAATACATGTTGTATTATAGAAGAATTAGAGCCATTGCTTCTAGCAGAAAATCCCAGGTCTCCCAGAGGTTCATGGCATACTGCTGTACTCCATGCACTTGAGGACAAAGACGTACTGCTTGTGGAGGTGACGCTGCTTGCCTTGCACAGATGGGAGTCAGTTCTATTTTGCTGAACTGCTACCCATATCGACAGATGTATAAGAGACCCCAGGCTCCATATTTCTCTAGTGATGTGTCTTGGCATGTTCAGACTCACTGAAGACTGTATAGGAAGGAACATACCCATGAGTGAAGAGGAATCCATATTTCTTTAATATTGTTCAATTAAAGGAAACGAATCACCCAAAAATTGTTATAAACCTAGC
The DNA here is from genome assembly GCF_027789765.1 of Dendropsophus ebraccatus. Taxonomy (NCBI): domain Eukaryota; kingdom Metazoa; phylum Chordata; class Amphibia; order Anura; family Hylidae; genus Dendropsophus; species Dendropsophus ebraccatus. The sequence goes on from NC_091464.1 coordinate 41,890,453, forward strand.
AAGTGTTGCTAAAACCACTGAAACTAACTTTTATCACCTTCCGCTCTGTATGTAAATGCGGGCAAACTAGTCATTTGGGCGGTTCCTGATGCCTAACTAGTCACTATCCTGGGGCTGGCGAGGCACTGTAATGTCTACACACTGGCATGATTCGCAGCTTTGTATCCTTGCCACATCACACAGAAGCGGCCTGTACAGGTATGTAAGGGATGATACAGAGCTGTGAATCACACCCACAGAGTCGTGATAACAGCGCCTTTCCATCCCCAGGACTGTGACTAGTTAGGCCTCAGGGACCGCCCAAATGACTAGTTCACCTGCATTTACATACACACAGGAGTTGATAAAAGTAAGTTTGTGGGTCACAGCAGGTAGGTACACAGGGAACAGCTATATGTTCCTGCAGTGCATGGCTAGTAGCTTTAGCAACATTTGGTAAGTTTATAATAATTTTTTGGTGCTTGGTTTCCTGTAAGTTTAGCACTAGATTGCTGGTGATAGATAGATTAGATAGATAGATAGACAGATTAGATAGATAGATAGATAGATAGATAGATAGATAGATTAGATAGATAGATTCAATTAACCTGCAGCATTGCACATACTGTAGGTGGAAAAATTCAATGAAGATTTATCTTATCGTACAGCTGAAACAAACATGCATGTCTGATGTGAGCGCATCTGTGCGCGCACGCATCAGTACTCTCCACTGCACACAATGGAGCGTGCGGCCGGAGCCACTCGCTCCACTGTATGCACTGACATGGTTTTCTTTGAATAGCGACCGTAGAAAACTGACACGTCAGTTTCTTACCGTGTGTATACACTCCGTCCGGGATTCCCTCAGTCTGCAGCACAACGTAAGTACCATTGAAATTACGTCCGTTGTAACAATGGCCGTGATTACAGTGGAACTTACATTGTGTGAACATAGCCCTAAACTGTAAAAATTAGCACATCTTTTGGTATGTATTTTTTTAAGTGTACAACATCCATTCTGGAAATCTCCTGCCGTGTAATATGAAAAAAAGAAACATTTATAGAAGTAGATACAATAAAGCCTGTACATAGGGCAACGACTCCTCCGTCTCTTTAAAGTAGGCACCTTGGGACCTCACACAGTTCTCCTAGCATCTCTTTCACTTTGCTAAAACCTTTGTCCTTAATCTCATCAATGGTCTAAAAAGCCATAAATTGCAGAGTGCCAAATGTGAGAGCAACAGCTTCTGGGCCATAAAGCCCTGGTGCCAAACTGCCCTGACCTCACTCCCTGCATTGTCCCTAAGATCCTTCTCAATCACCTAAAATGTTTCTGCAGAGGAATATTGGGGCCTAATGCTGGGTTTACACGAAACGATAATTGGCCCGATCGTACGATTAACGATGTCGGAGAAATTATTTTTTTTTCATAAAGATCAGCGTTTAGACGGTACAATATATCGTACGGAAAAATCGTTTTGCGATCGTTTTAAGATGGCACGCCCGCAGCCCGGCCCCCCGCTCATCCGCAACCCAGCCCCACGGTCAACCGCAGCCCCCTGCGCTGCCCCGATCACCACCCCCGCCACTCCGATCGCCACCCCCGCTCTGATCGCCACTCCCCCCCCCGTCGCCGATCCGATCGCCCCCGCCAGGAGCATACCTTACCTGCTCCGCGTAGCAGGTGTTCGAAATCCCCGACTCCCCTCTTCAGTGCATTGATTGGCTGAAGAGGGAAGCCGGGAATTTTAAATGGCTCCTCTTCAGCCAATCAGTGCTGAAGAGGAGCACTGATTGGCTGAAGAGGAGCCGTTTGAAACTCCTGGCTCCCCTCTTCAGCCAATCAATGCACTGAAGAGGGGAGGCGGGGATTTCGAACAGTGGCAGGGCGATCAGAGCGGCGGCGGCGAGCGGGGCGGCGGGGGTGGCGATCAAGGCGGCGGGGGTGGCGATCGAGCCGACGCAGGGGGCTGCGGATGACTGGGGGGCCGGGCTGCGGATGAGCGGGGGGCCGGGCTGCGTGCGGGGGGCCAGGCTGCGGGCGGCCGGACTTTCGCACGACAACTGTTTACACGGAACAATCGGCGAATTTTTTGCGGACGACGAACGATTTAAGAACAAGTTAAAAGATCAAAATGAACGATTTCTCGCTCGTCGTTCGCTGCGTTTATACGTACGGTTATCGTTCGAATTCGATGGTTATCGTGCAAATTCGCATGATAATCGTTTCGTGTAAACGCAGCATTATCGTGTGTCTACACAGACAGATTTATCTGACAGATCTTAGAAGCCAAAGCCAGGAACAGACTATAAACAGGGATCAGGTCATAAAGGAAAGATTGAGATCTATCCTCTTTTCAAATCCGTTCCTGGCTGTGGCTTTCAAAATCTGTCAGATAAATCTCTCTGTGTAAACGCACCATAACAACAATAAATTCAATTTTTTGGTTTAGAATCTGATTTGCACATAATAATAATAATAATAATAATGCTTTTATTTGTATAGCACCAACTGATTTTTATCCAATTTTTGTCCCTGCCCCTTTAGGGCTCACAATCTTCCTGTCTGTATGAATGATAGAATTATTTGTAGTCGTACATGAATCAATCTCTGGATATCTGTTTCAGGCCTGATTTGGCAAATCTGATCAGTTTTGGATTGGGATTTGGAAGTGACCCGTATGCACAGGAGCAGGGACTCTGATCACAGGCACAGAGAGTCCTGGTGGCTGCCACACATCCAGCATCCCTGTCTAGCCCCAGGCCTCTCTGTGTACTGGAGAAGGGAAAAAACAAATCCCAAAGAATTCACATAAAGTTTGGATTCTAATCAATTGTAATGAATTTGTGTTGATTTGCTGATCTCTAATCATAACCATTAACCCCCAGACGACCCATGACGTAACCTTACGTCCTGGGTGTTTTTCCCGCGCGCTTCATAGCAGGTGGGGGCCGGCTGCAATCAGCAGCCGGGACCTCACCGGTAATGACACGCTGCAGCGGCGTTTAAGTGTAAGTGACAGGGGGAGTCCCCTGTCACTTACCGATGCGGGGGTCCCGATCGTTGAAACAGACTGCCGGAGGTCTCTTACCTGCCTCCGTGCGGTCCGATCGGCGATCTGCTACACTGAGCCTGCACAGGCAGGCTCAATGAGCAGACCGCCGATAACACTGATCAATGCTATGCCTATGGCATAGCATTCATCAGTGTACAAATCAAAGTACTGTATGTACAAGTCCCCCAAAGGGACTTCAAAAGTGTAAAAAAAAAAAAAAAGTTCAAAATACTAACACACTACCCCAAAACCCCTCCCCCAATAATAGTCTAAATCACCCCCCTTTCCCATTATATAAATAAAACATATAAAAATGAATAAATAGATAAACATATAATATACCGTAGCGTGCGTAATTGTCCGATCTATTAAAATATAACAAGCGTCATTGCGACCGGTAAACGGTGTACACGAAAAGAGGGGAAAAAGTGCGCAGATTACCGATTTTATGTTACATTATATATTAAAAAAAATCAATAAAAAGTGATCAAAACGTCCGATCTCCACAAATATGGTATTAATAAAAACTAGAGATCATGGCGGAAAAAATTACACCCCATACAGCCCCATAGGTGAAAAAATAAAACCGTTATAAGCGTCACAATAGGTCCATTTTATTAATATTTAATTGCCAAAAAAAAGGATTTCATAAAAAAAATACATATATAACATTAGAGAATCTGTGTAACCTGCATATGGTTGTGTTCGGACTGACCTATAGAGTAATAGTATAATGTCGCTGTTACTATATAGTGCATTACGTAGACACAGGAACCCCCCAAACGTTACCATATTGCATTCTTATTTACGATTTCACCAATTTATATCTTCATAAATAATATATTTGGGATTCCGTCATACATGTTATGGTAAAATGAAAGGCGCCATTACAAAGTACAACTATTCCTGTAACAAATAAGCCATTACATGGCTTGTAGATAGAAAACTGAGAGTGCTAGAGCTCTTAGAAGGGGAGGAGGGAAAAACGGAAACACTAAGATCAAAATTTGCGAGGTCCACTGGGTCATTTTGGGCCTGGTCCTCAAAGGGTTAAAGATAGTGGATAAGGGAATCTCTATCAGGTTCAGTACAGACTGGATTGTGTCTGAATGATGGGATAATCTGAACACTTTTATTAGAGATGGCCTGGAAGCTGTAGGAGGATTCCCAGTGCACTGAGGGGTTACCAGTGTCTGCAGCACATCCCAGGCCAGTGGCAGAGCTGGGCCCGGCTAATCCTCCCTAATCCTGGCTGAATGCAGCTGTGCTGTGTGTAATCCCGGCTAGCGGTGCGGAGCTGTGTGCGTGCTCAGCTGTGTGCGAGCTGAGCAGTGAGTGTGCTGAGCTGAGTGTGTGCTGAGCTGTGAGTATGCTGAGCTGAGTGTGTGCTGAGCTGTGAGTATGCTGAGCAGTGTGCGAGCTGAGCAGTGTGCGAGCTGAGCTGTAAGTGTGCTGAGCTGAGTGTGTGCTTAGCTGAGTGTGTGCTTAGCTCAGTGTGTGATGAGCTGAGTGTGTGCTAAGCTGTGTGCTGAGCTGATTGTGTAATCCTGACTAGTGGTGCTGAGCTGAGAGTGTGCAGAGCTGAGTGTGTTATGAGCTGTGAGTGTGTGCTGAGCTGAGTGTGTGTGATGAGCTGAGTGTGTGTGTGTGTGATGAGCTGAGTATGTGATGAGCTGTGAGTGTGTGCTGTGCTGAGTGTGAGCTGAGTGTGTGCTGAGCTGTGAGTGTGCTGAGCTGAGTGTGTGTGATAAGCTGAGCGTGTGCTGAGCTATGAGTGTGAGGAGCTGAGTGTGTGCTGAGCAGAGTGTGTGCTGAGCTGTGAGTGTGTGATGAGTGTGTGCTGAGCTGAGTGTGTGGTGAGCTTAGTGTGTGATGAGTGTGTGCTGAGCCGAGTGTGTGAGCTGAGTGTGTGCTGAGCTGAGCGTGTGCTGAGTGTGTGTGAGCTAAATGTAAGCATTGTGTGCTGAGCTGAGTGTAAGCAGTGTGTGCTGAGCTGAGTGTGTGCTGAGCTGAATGTGAGGTGAGTGTGTGCTGAGCTGTGAGTGTGTGCTGAGCTGAGTGTGTGCGAGCTGAGTGTGAGCTGAGTGTGTGCTGAGCTGAGTGTGTGTGTGTGCTGAGTGTGTGCTGAGTGTGAGCTGAGTGTGTGTGTGCTGAGTGTGAGCTGAGTGTGTGTGTGTGCTGAGTGTGCTGAGCTGAGTGTGTGCTGAGCTGAGTGTGAGGTGAGTGTGTGCTGAGCTGAGTGTGAGGTGAGTGTGCTGAGCTGAGTGTGTGCTGAGCTGAGTGTGAGGTGTGTGCTGAGCTGAGTGTGAGGTGTGTGCTGAGCTGAGTGTGAGGTGAGTGTGCTGGGCTGAGTGTGAGGTGAGTGTGTGCTGAGCTGAGTGTGAGGTGTGTGCTGAGCTGAGTGTGAGGTAGTGTGCTGGGCTGAGTGTGAGGTGAGTGTGTGCTGAGTGTGAGGTGTGTGCTGAGCTGAGTGTGAGGTGAGTGTGTGTGTGCTGAGCTGAGTGTGAGGTGAGTGTGTGCTGAGCTGAGTGTGTGCTGAGCTGAGTGTGAGGTGAGTGTGTGCTGAGTGTGAGGTGAGTGTGCTGAGCTGAGTGTGTGCTGAGCTGAGTGTGAGGTGTGTGCTGAGCTGAGTGTGTGCTGAGCTGAGTGTGAGGTGAGTGTGCTGGGCTGAGTGTGAGGTGAGTGTGTGCTGAGCTGAGTGTGAGGTGTGTGCTGAGCTGAGTGTGAGGTGAGTGTGCTGAGCTGAGTGTGAGGTGAGTGTGCTGAGTGTGAGGTGAGTGTGTGCTGAGCTGAGTGTGAGGTGAGTGTGCTGGGCTGAGTGTGAGGTGAGTGTGTGCTGAGTGTGAGCTGAGTGTGAGGTGTGTGCTGAGCTGAGTGTGAGGTGAGTGTGTGTGTGCTGAGCTGAGTGTGAGGTGAGTGTGTGCTGAGCTGAGTGTGTGCTGAGCTGAGTGTGAGGTGTGTGCTGAGCTGAGTGTGAGGTGAGTGTGTGCTGAGCTGAGTGTGAGGTGAGTGTGTGTGTGAGCACCCCGGGCAGCCCCCTCCTCCTCCTCCCCCACAATAGGCGGCTATTCTTATTGTAATGCCGGGACCCAGATGCGCTCCGTCCCCTCCTGTCTGCCGCCGCTCGGGGTTGGGGGGGCCTCTATCCCACAATCCTCTCCCATCCTGCGCCCCTCCTCTCGGGGGGCTGTCTCGGCCTCTCCCCCCAGCAGCAGGAAGAGAGTTGACCGTGTGATGCCAGGCTGTGTGACTAGAGCACTTGTGTCTGGCTGGTCGCAGTGGCCGGCTCCCTCCTCCATCCATCTCTCCCTGTGTGAGGAGTCTCTCCTGGCTGCCCTCTCTCTCCACCCTCCTCCCTGGGCTCCAGGCTCAGCACCATCTGCCCAGTGCTGCTCCTCTCCCCTCTCTCAGGCTGGCTACTTCTGCCCTCTTCTGCCTCTTGCCATCCTCATCACTTGTGGCTACTTTCTAGCTTAACCCTTTGTGCAGAGCACTTAGTTGTGTCCCCTGCCCCCTGTGCTCTGGCTGTGCCCCCTCCCTCCAGGGGGAGAATGGTGCTGCATCCAGCATTCTGACAACTCCTAAAAACTGCATTTTGGGCACTGGAGGTGGAGCCTGGACCCTGCAGCAGCAGCAGCAACAACAAGGGGGGCTGCAAGTGGCCTGCAAGGAGCTCATTGAAAAGATGGACGCTAGCAAAATGGTGAGTGCCTAAAAGGGCTTCTCCATGTGTCTATAAACAGAGCTCAGACCCCTGAGCACATGGACTTGCTGCAACTTTCTGATATGTACTGTGCAGATATGTACAAGCTAATCCTAGGGACTAGAATGGCCAGAAGGGGGCAGAGATGGGGTCCACACAGGGATAGTGTCCTTAAAGGTTTTTTTATTTTTTTTTAACCTGTGGCTCCCCAGCTATTGTAAAACGACAACTCCAAATCCAGGCATGCTAGGAGTTGTAGTGATACAACAGCCGGACGGAGAGCCACAGGTTGGGCATCGCAGCAAGAGAAGGATGTATGTATATAAAAAGAACACCTCCTTATTCTTCCTGTGTTGCTTTACTGTCCAACTGGCTACCAACCCCCTAAATTTTAGATATTGTGCACCCCCTGATGATGGCTGGACCGCCACGACTGGCTGTAGACCATGATATAGGCCCAGTCATCATGACAATAAAGTTCTTAACTTATGAAGATGTTTTAGTATTTTAAACAAACCTTTGTTTACTATTTATTATTATTTGTTACTTAATATCAACAACAATTATTTTTATTAATATTAATTATTAATATTTATTATTATTCATTAATACTAATTTTAATAATAATATTTAAAAATATTGTTAATATTTATTATTACTTATTATTTATTTATTGTCGCATTGTGAGTGAATAATCCAGAGTCTTTCTCGCGCTCCGGTGTGTAAATGATGACATTGTCTTGTTGCATATTTTGCTTTACCTGTTGACACTTGTGTTAGTTGGTGTTTTGGCTGTCATGATATTGTAGGGATATGCAGCACCACCGTGTCTGGTAAACACAGTAGATATCTGACAGACTCCGCATGTTAGGTATCGTTCACACTGCTGTTCAGGCCTCATGAGCGTGTCAGGTGCGGCTGTTTCCATCACTTTACATACAATTTATTTTGAGGATCAAACATGTGCTTGTTTTATGAGCCTTTAATTTTGATACATTTTTTGTTCTTTTTACCCTTTTTTGCACCCTTTTATTTTAGTAAGTACTTATGGGTGGGTTTTATGGGCATTATATGCAGATCAGGTCTCTGCTAGCATTTTCCAAAGTGTTATGAAGCCGTTAAGAGCAAAAAAATGTGAAAAATGTTTGAAAATATGCACTGATTTTTTTTTTTGCACATTAAATAAGTACCGTGCCTTTTTAGTGCATAAAATGTGTAAAATAAGTACTGTGGAGAAATAACACAACAAAACAAACAACAAAAACTATGGGCCAGACTTACCAAAACTGTTTCGTTTTCAGACAGCTTGAACTAATACCAGGCTGTCTAAGAATGTGTCAGGTTTATCAAAGGCTGTTAGATAAATCTGCCATATTCTTAGGCCCTTTTTAGACGGGCCGATTGTCAGCAAGGAGTGCTGATAAAAATACCTGGTTCCTGGCTAGTCGCATATTTTGTGTGGGTCTTAAAATAATTGTTTACCAGCCACACATGTCCCTTTGTAATGTAAGCAATGAATTTAATGGCCGCACAAATGATACAGGGATCGTTCATGTGGCCCAGCAGCATGACTAGTTCTGCCCTGTAAAGGCACTGCAAAGGAGGGCCAATCTAACTGATGTGTGCAGCTGCAGACGGCTGACGATTCGTACATCTAAAAGGACCCTAACGGTACTTTTACACGGTGCGATAATTCGCCCGATCGCACGATTAACGATTTTGAATGAACAATGTTTTTTTTATAACGATGAGCGTTTAGATGGAACGATACATCGTACGGAAAATTTGCTATGCGATCGTTTTGCGATCGCTTAAGCCTATCTCACACATAGAGGAAATCGTTGAAAGAATGTTTACACTGAACGATCTGCGAATTTTTTGCGAACGATCAACGATGATTTAAGAACATGTTGAAAGATCAAAATGAACGATTTCTCACTCGTCGTTTGATCGTTTGCAGCGTTTACAAGTACGATTATCGTTCGAATTCGACCGTTATCGTGCAAAAACGAACAATAATCGTCCCGTGCAAAAGCACCATTAGGGCCTTATTCCACCGGACGATTATCGTTCAGATTATCGTTAAATCGTTCGAATCTAAACGATAATCGTTCGGTTGAAATGCAGTTAATGATTAACGACCGAACGAGAAATCGTTGATCGTTTTATAAGACCTGGACCTATTTTTATCGCAATTACGATCATAAGTAACGATTATCGTTCCAAGGAAATGAGTGAACTTTTCAGGTCTTTCGCAATAGCAGTCGTTTGAGATCGTTAACGATTATGCAAACGATAATCGTCCGGTGGAATAGGGCCCTTAGACTGCCTAGTTTATGTCAGTTATTGGTTAAAGTGTAAATATCATTTATAAAAACATAGCGACATGCCAGAAGTGTATATTAGTGGGGTTCCGGGTGCTGAGACCCCCGCTGATCTTAAGCATGAAGGGGGCAGAAGCGCTCAGCAGCATGCTGGCCGGAAGTTCCAAAGGCTCCATTATAATTCAGTAGACTGCAGTTAGACTGCATTCTAGCGATTAGTGGACCCCCACCGATATGCACTTCTGACAGGTTGCTGTGACATGTCAGAAGTTTTTATAAATGAGAGTTACACTTTAAATATAAATATATGGAAAATTGATCAAAAAAGTGTTCAAAACTCATATTGGGTTATCCACTTGGGTTATAAATGGGTTATCCACCTCTGCTCTCCAGTGCTCCTCTTCCTCCCTCTGTCCCTCTGTGCTGATATCTTCCGCCAACATAAGGGGGCGGGGCATGTTGCGGGTGCTGCAGGCATTGTGTGTGGGTGTGGTAATGTCCAATAGCTACCCAATGTTGCTGTGACATCGGTAACATCAGACGACTATTGGTCATTGCCTGCAACATAACCCTGCTCCCTCTTGTTTTAGAAGTTATAACCAGAGATGGGCAGTGGGAGGAAGTGTAGCGCTGGAGGGCAGAAGAGGGAAGACATTTTCTACTCTCCAGATAACCCCTTTAAATGTGGAGCTTTAGAGCCGTCCCTGCCTACAAAATGACAGATACCCCTGTGGACGCCATAAAAGTCAGTTGGTTCCCTCTGAGATTGTTACAGCATATTGGCTTCTGTTATAAATGGAATAAAGCGGGAACAGAGTTCAAAGGATGTAATGGATGTAATGGAAAGACTTGATACCTATTCACAATTATTGCAATTTGATAGCGGCAAGTTATCAGAGAAATATTGATATTGTGGAAAACTTCTTATTATATCAGAACTTATAACTGCGTCTTTTGTGTCTGACCGTATAGGAAATTACACTGTAAATACAACAATTCTGAAGATAATGGCTGAGAAAACTGTTCAGCATTACTAGAGCGTCTTACTAAGACAACCCCTTACATAATGTAATAGGCCATTTGGATCATGGTGTGTGTGTGGGGTCTTCTCTTTGGGATCCCCAGAGAGAAGAGGGGGTATCATCCTATGCCTCTCTAGTTGGCCTAGCTCGTCCTCGGAGCAAGCTACGCCAGATAAATGTACATATGATGGACCATGCCCCCTCTCAATAAGCCGGGTACACTTTTTTTTGGGACAGGAGTGGCATAAAAGAACTAAAAAGTCACAATATAGGTATGCACAAATATGCACAAATGGTTGATTTATTTTCTTACCAAGAACTGGAAAGAATCAGTGCATGAATTGGTCCCATCCTATGTATAAATATTTTGGCTAGAGTGATGGTATATAATGTTGTAGCCGTATATTTACCTTTTGTTATACGCATACACTGAAATAAATGTTTTCAGAAATGTGACATAGTAACATAGTTAATATAGTTGAAAAAAGTTCAACCTAGAGAAACCCTACTGTACTGACCCAGGGGAAGGCAAAAAACCCTTAGGCTGGGTTTACACTGCGTTTCTGCAATCCGTTTTTTTTCATCCGTTTTTTGCAAAAAAACAGATGAAAAAAACGGATGCATTTGTGTGCATCCGTTTTTTCAATTAACTTCCATTGTAAAAAAAAAAAAAAAAACGGATCAAAACGGATCAGTTTTTTTTTTATGGACACAAAAACGTAGCTGACACTACTTTTGTGTCCGTTAAAAAAAAACGGATTCTTTTTTTTTTTTTTACAATGGAAGTCAATGGAAAAACGGATCAAAATGGATGCACACTAATGCATCAGTTTTTTCCATCTGTTTTCCATCCTTTTTTTGCAAAAAACGGATGAAAAAAACGGATTGCAATAACGCAGTGTGAACCCAGCCTTATGAGGCAGATGACAATTGCCTCATCCCAGGGAGAATATTCTTTCCCGACTCCAATGGCAATCAGAATAATCCCTGAATCAACATCCTATCACATGAAATCTGATGACCATAACTTGTAATATTATATTTGTCAAGAAAACGTGCTAAATACATTTGTAACGTTGATGGCTAGGTTCACACAACATCTTGTTTTGCCCCTATGACGTCTGTCTTTTTGGACATCCAATATGTTGAGGGTAAAAATCACAGATGTTATTTGGCCTCAAAATGACGGACGTCCAAAAAAATGGACATCAAATGGCCAAAAAAGACGTTGTGTGAACCTAGCCATGGGAAGTGAGGATCAAGCACGTTGGTTATCAACATGCTCAGTCATTTTGCCAGGTGTACTGGGATACACCTATGCCCATTTAGTTGAGTTGACTGAATGTAGTCTGATAGTTTGTAGTGAAAAGGTTTGGTCCATTTGCAAACGTAAAGCAGTATTACATATGGCCATTTATATAAAAGATTCAATACTTGATGTGGATGATCCGAGTAGCAGATAGTTAGTAGATCTCTAGTCTGGTGCACGAAGGGGTTACCGCATGTTCTTCAGGTATACAGTTGTGCTCAAAAGTTTACATACCCTGGCAGAATTTTAGGGCTTGTCTCTTTTTCTGAAAGTAAGAATGATAACGCAAAACCTTTTTTTTTCACTCATGGTTAGTGGTTGGGTGAAGCAATTTATTGTCAAACTACTGTGTTTTTTATACAAACTACAGTCTGCTTTTCTACGTAGTCCTATACTGTTAAGCTTGGACTCTTTGGAGGACCGGATGCCTTTAGTAGGAGTTGTTCTGCAAACTCTGGAGCAGTTAGATTCTGTTACATTTTTTCTTTAAAGGGTTGTACACCAAAAAATTTTTTCTTTCAAATCAACTGCTGCCATAAAGTGCCAGAGATTTGTAATTTACTTCTATTAAAAAATCTCAAGCCTTCCAGTACTTATCAGCTGCTGTATGCCCAACAGCAAGTTGTATTATTTCCAGTCTGGAGAGCAGGAGAGGTTTTCTATGGGGATTTGCTGCTGCTCTGGACAGTTCCTGACATGGACAGAAGAGGCAACAGAGAGCACTGTGTCAGACAGGAAGGAAAACACACAGGACACACAGCAGCTGATAAGTACTGGAAGGCTTAAGATTTTTTAATAGAAGTGAATTACAAATCTCTGGCACTTTATGGAACCAGTTGATTTGAAAGAAAAAAATTTTTTTGTGAACAACCGCTTTATATTTGGCTGGAGCTGCTTCCATTTCTTACGATGTGCGCACCCAGCAATGCTTAATTTCTTTCCAATCTCTTCAATAAAAACTATTTACTTTTTGAATAATTATGACAACCAAAAACATCCAAATGACATACCCTGGTCATTTTGACCTGATAATATGCACAAAGGTTGACACAGATTGACAAAAATTTTGGCCACAACTGCCGGGAAAATTGTCGGGGATGCAAAGAAAAACCCACAAATAACATCAGCTGGAATACAGGACTCTCTGAAAATAGCGATGTGGCTGTTTCAAGATGCACAATATGGAGGCACTTGAAGAAAAATAGACTGCATGGTCGAGTCGCCAGAAGAAAGCCATTACTGCACAAATGCCACAAAGTATCTTGCCTACAATACGCCAAACAGCACAGAGACAAGTCTCACAACTTCTGGAACAAGGGAATTTGGAGTGATTAACTTTTTGGCACAACCATAAATGTTATATTTGGAGAGGTGTCAACAAGGCCTATGATGAAAGGAACACAACTCCTACTGTAAAGCATGGAGGTGGATCGCTGATGTTTTGGGGACGTTTGAGCTACAAAGGCACAGGAAACTTGGTCAAAGTTTAAGGAAAGATGAATGCAGCACTTGTCATTGGCTAGAGCAAAGTAAAGGTTCTGGAGTGGCCATCTAAGTCTCCTGACCTTGATTTCATTCAGCCACCCTGGGGCGATCTCAAGAGCGCATATCATGCAAGACAGCCCAGGAATTTACAGGAACTGGAGTCTTTTTGCCAAGAAGAACGGGCAGCTTTACCATCTGAGAAAATAAAGAGCCTCATCCACAACTACCACAAAAGACTAAGCTGTCATTGATATTAGAGGGGGCAATACACCGTATTAAGAACTGGGGTGTGTAAACTTTTGGTCAGGGTCAATTGGATGTTTTTGGTTGTCATTACGATTTAAAGGGAACCTGTCACCCCCCGTGTTGGGGTGACAGGCTGCCGACCCCCTGTTAGAGCACCCTATACTCACCTAATCCGCTCCTCAGGTGAGTCCAATGCTCATAGAGAATGACGGAGCGCTGGACTCTCCTGTAATTCTCTATGAGTGTTGGACTCATCTGAGGAGCGTGCGCGTCCGGCGCCGATATCTCAGTGACCCGACCATCTCCAGAAGCGGGACCCGGCGGGATCACGTGAGTATAGGGGCTCTAACGGGGGTCAGGAGTCTGTCAACCCGTCACCGGGGGGTGACAGGTCCTCTTTAAAAAGACAAAACAGAGTAGTTTGACAATAAATCGTTTCACCCAACCAGTAACCATGAGTGGGGAAAAAGATTTTGTGTTATCATTCATATTCTCTGAGAAAAGAACAAGAAAGCAAAAATTCTGCCGGGGTATGTAAACCTTTGAGCGCAACTGTATGTTCTCAGAATATCATAAGCTCATCTCTAACATCATAAGTAAATATGCCATTGTATAAATAGCCCATGAGAACTTTTACCTAAGGCTTCATTCAGATTAGAGCGTTATTTTCCCGTTTGTTTACGTTCCACATTTTTGGAAAAACAGGAGAGACTGCCTCGGATAGTATGTAGGGATGGATAGAAATGAATGATGCACTCCTGATCCTTATAAGGATGTGTTCTAGAAATTCAGAAAATTTCAGATTTCTATGGGATTTAGTAAATTCTTATAAAGTGGTTGGTATTTCCTGATATATTCATCCGTCATTGTGTTTTCTACAGCCAAAAGACTTGTATGAGAACAGAACTCATGCTATTTATGGGTCTCATAAAGTGACCGCTGTCCATGGGCCCTATTACAGCATATGGATATCACAGTGTGGTCCCTCTAAGGGTCAGACAGAGAACCCCAGTGTATGAGATCCTACAGTGGCAGGATTACATGTTTGGGTATTCATTTAAATTGTATTATAGTCACTATAAGGGAAATGGATAGATGGGTCTTTCCCTCCCTTACAACTGATTGCTCAGGGCCAGATTGCTGACTTAGGGCCCTTTTACACAGAAAGATTATCTGACAGATTATCTTCCAAAGATTTGAAGCCAAAACCAGGAACAGACTATAAACAGAGACCAGGTCATAAAGGAAAGCCTGAGATTTCTCCTCTTTTCAAATCCAGTCCTGGCTTTGGCTTCAAATCTTTGGCAGATAATCTGTGAGATAATCTTTCTGTGTAAAAGGGCCCTAAGCCCTCATTCACACATCCGTGATTCTCTCCATAGTTGCAGACTTGTAACCATGGACAGAAATATGGATGTGTATCTGTAACTGTTTGCATTTGCATGGAGCCATTTATTAAATTAGGTGATCCAACACAAATCCTTAAAGGAGAAGTCTGGCCATTTTTTTTGGCAGCCTGCAGGGGCAGGGGGAAACTTAATACAGAATCCTAACTTAGACCCCAGCCAGAAGGCATTTTCCTTTCCCCTGAGTCTTGATGATGTCATGACGAGGGGAGAAATGTCTTCCCGGCTGATGGATTGCACGCTCAGCCAATCAGTGACTACAGCAACGTCCCGTCCAAGTCACTGATTGGCTGAGCCAGCAGTCCATCAACTGTGTCATGACGTTGGCTGAGAGAAGATCCCGGAGCATGGTGGGGGTCCCGGGGCGCAATCCAGCGCCGGAGAGCACAGGGAGAGGTGAGTAAGTTTTTTTTTTTTTAATGTTCCACCCTGCCCCTGCTTTTTTTTTAAAGACTTATTGCTGGTCTTCTCCTTTAACAGTTATGGATGTATGTTTGGGGGTGGGGCCATAGAAATCAATGGGTCCTCAAATGCACACAGGATAAACAGATGTAAAACTGAATATGTTATCTAGTTCTAGTTGAAAGGTAGAAGCAGTCAACAAATATATCTCCATGACACATTTGTAGTTACATTTCACAAACTGTTTCTAGAACTTTTATAGATTTTAGTAGATTTAGCCAAGAAAATACATTGGACCCTATTGACTTATAACAGGGATCATCAATATGTATCGATATGTAATTGATTCCAGCAGATTTGATGGAAAGAATAGCAAAAATAATAATTCAGCACCATTCTTTTTATCAAAGCGATGGATATCACAATAAAATAACCCCCAATATAAGTCCTTAATATAAGTACAAATAATTTAGCACTGTTATATTAGTTTCCATTATAAGGGTCAGTTCACACTGACGAATCCGCGGACCCCGCTCGGAATTCCGCTTGCCTCAGTGCGCCTCCTCTCCGCTTAGAGTGAAGGCCCCTATGTCTCTTTTTGTCTGTTTTGCAGCCATTCTCTTTTTTTTGGATGGCGCCAAAATTGGTCAGTTCAGTGCCGAAATTCCGAACAGAATCCGCATCCACGAGCAGAATCCGGACTCCGCTCGGAATTCCGCTTGCCTCAGTGCCTCAATAAGTTTACTTTACTTTCAGTGGTGCCCTATACCAGTAAGTGGTGATGTGTAAGCCAATGTGTTTGGCCACCCTTCAAGTGGGTGTTTGTGCTGTATTCGTTGTTGCTTACTTACAACATTCATGGAGTTGGGCGCTCTGCACCCAGCAAAGTGAATGTTAGTGCTAATGTGTAGGGAGACATGCACACCCCAACACCTATAGAAGCAAGGACTCTTTACTTTGACAGGAGTCCCTGCACCTGTAGTACTTTTCTTGGCTCCCTGCATTATTGGCATGTGACACCATAAAAAGTAGGTACAGGAGCAGGGACTCTTGTCAAAGAAAGAAGCCCTTGTTCCTGTTGGCAGTTTCCAAGGTGTGCTACTGTATGTTAATAGCATTGTGGACTTTGGAAAAAAGTAGTGCACCACCTCTCAAATTTGGTGACCACTACATCTGGCTATATTTTGTACATGTTCACCACATATTTTAACCTACTTCTTTAGGGTTTGTAAAATCTCATCCCTGTACCCAGAACTATAATCTGCCTTGGATTTTAGTTGCATTATTTCCATCCCTCACAGGGGCGTAACTAGACATGGCTGGGCCCCATAGCAAACTTTTGATTAAACCCCGCCCCCCCCGACTGACCACTAAACGGTCAAGTGAAGTGATAACTACATAACTGCTAGCTCTGGTCAGGAGTGCTTGCAGTTAAAGGGACATTTGCAAAACCCAGGAGACCAGCAGGGCCACCCGGTGCTGCAAAAGATGACGGCTCAGGGGGCCCAGTGTATTGCAGGAGCAGGCCATGGGGCCCCCTGATGCGGCGGGCCTCATAGCAGCCGCTATGGCTGCTATAGTGGTAGTTACGCCCCCGATCCCTCATGTATATGTAACCAGATTCTGAACAGGGCTACTGATGTAAAACTACAAGTCTCAGCATGACTTTCCAGACACCTTAGTGCTATGGCATGTAGAAACTTGTATCCTCTGTACATCTGCAGTGTATCAGTATAACAAGCTTCTTTCATTGGGAGACACTGGAAAGATCCTGAGAGTACATAATAAATAGAAAAAAAAGACTTGTTTTCTTCTTGGGGTTCACATACTTTCTGTCCATAAAAGATCTGCTGCTATAGAGGTTGTATAGTAGGGCAGAAGGCTTTGTGCACATTAATGCTTTAATGCTTTGTGTCTGTTGTCAAAGAAAGGGGCAAGGATGACAATAGGGAGGAGGATGAAACAATAGCTGGTTGCATTATTGATCCATAATGACAATGCATAGAAAAGCAGTGTGTGAATGAGTTTGTTTCTGCATCACGTGTAAGGATTTCTGCAGGCTATATCCAGATGGATGGGACAGTTTCAGAAATTTCTGCAAGAAATCTGCTGCGTGTGAATGTACCTTAAAACAGGCAGAGATTACTGAGGTAACCATAGCGGGCATATAGCCTTCATGTATACACAGTATGTGCTGTAGTGTTTGCTACTGAATGGCTTTTAGGATGTTCAAACACTATCAAGTAGCAAATAAACAGGTGGCAGACATGTGAAGGATGTCGATGTGTGAAGAACGTGGGTAGCAGGGCGGCTAAGATTACAATTAATAGGAATTAGGAGACAGGAAAGAAAAGATGACTGGGAGCTGTTCATACTGAGGGCTGATGCTATAAATGGCCATTGCCTGCTCAACCTGTGGCCTTCAGGGAGGGAGAAAGGAAAAAAATGTCAGAATTAGGAAAACTAACATTGTCCGACAACTACTGTAGATAACATAGAAAAAGAGTTTTCGGGTGGGTGTCAGCTCACCTATTTGGCTCCGTATCCAAATTCATGGGAGGGGGTGCACGGATCCTCAGTAGCCTGCCTGCGTTCAATAGAAGTCCAAACCAAAGTTGTGTGGATCCAGCACTTCCAAAAATAATCATTAAAATGCCTTTACTTAGCCAGTGTGTTTCCCCAAGTGGGACTTCTTTTAATCTTTTTGAATATGTAATAAAGTTTAGATTTTAACAATTATTTTTGGAAGTGCTGGATCCACACAACTTTGGTTTGGACTCTACTACTGTAGATAGTTTATGGTCTAAGAAATATTTAATTCGCATGGGGGTATTCGGGTCCAGGTATGTATAGAAATCTTTGACTATGGCTGTTCCCATGTTTTCCTGGACTCCCTAGGGCGGCATCCAACGTCTTCAGCCACTGGTATTCAAATGCCAAATTATCGGACTCAAGCCTACTCGATTTGCGTTTATCTCTAATTGGGACCAAGTTTTGGAGTCCTAAACAAACAGTGGCAATTTGGGAAATGGACCGAACGTAGTCACAATTAGATTAGACTTATGTAAAATACTGGTTTTAAACACACCTATGACCTATGCAAATAGGAATTCCCTTATGTTACCTGCTACCACTAAAAAAGGTGTTGTCTGAATAGTGACCTGGAATTATTTCCCTTCTTATAGACCACATCATTCAGATAATATGTATATGTAATACACAGAGAATTCAAATGTAGAAACATCTACATTAGGGATGGTCCGAACCATCCGAGGTTTGGGTTCGGCTGAACCCGAACGCTTGGCATCGGATTCCCGCTGTCTGGCCGCTCCGTGCAGCGGGCGGATACAGCGGAAGGACCGCCTGGAAAACTTGGATACAGCCTATGGCTATGGCTGTATCCCAGTTTTCTAGACGTTCCTCTCGCTGAATCCGTCCGCTGCATGGAGCGGGCAGACAGCAGGAATCATTGCGGAGGGTTCGGGTTCGTCCGAACCCCGTCCGAACAAGGTTCGGACCATCCCTATCTGGGACTATGCAGGTGGACATTAAAGGTAGTGAGGGTGCCACAAAAGTTTTGATGAAATGTAGTCATTGAGTCTTGGCCAGATTACACACATTTGCTTGGACATAATACTTCCTAAGTCGGATTAGTAATAGTAGACATCTGACTCTTTGTCTTTTGCGCTTTGGGCGTTTGTAGTGGTCTCTGTGTCATTGGGTGGACACATTTCTCCACCTTTGCTTTGAGTGCTTTGTAACTGGAGTAATATTTATTTAAGACTCATGATGATATTTTTAGGCTTGGGTGTATTTTGTTCCCGGAACTTTTTCCCTTGTTTTCATGAAGACTTTCATTGGCGTCTAATAAAAATATCTAAATATAGCAAAATACCATTCCTTTTACTGGATATGTACACAGAAAATGAAACGGTTTCAAAGCAGAAAAGTGGAAGCTGATGTCATAAGGAAATGGGTTACTTATTGCTAAACGCTGTCAGAGTAAACAAGAAAACCCACTCACTGCATCATTGTAAGTCAATGAATCCTTTAACGGTTACTATTAAGGATTGGGTGGATGACTATAATACAGGCATATATAAATCCTTTATTTTTATTAGGTTATGTGAGCTGTAAAGTTAGTGTGTTTGACTTTCTTAAATCTTTCTAAAACAGGTAGTGTGCACCATTAAGCCAAGTCTGGAAACCCTGCTGTAACAGGCTGTACTCCCTTATGGTATGCATATTGGTAATATGGATATCATAGGGGAGGGTGCTCCACTTGGGACTCCCCTATATGAGTCTACAGCCGCTAACATCACACATGTATAGCTATTAATCCAATTTGTCACCATGTGATACCACATTTCTGGTTGATGTTTGTGGTGGTTTCAATCTGAAAGGCACTGTAACGCATAGTTACTTAGACTAAAAAAAAAAAAAAAGACAAATTGTCACGGCCTCAGGTAGAGTTCAGCCAGGGAAGGGATGGGGTGGACACAGACAGTGAACCCCAAACTCGTCCCCACCCACTGTCTCTGCCTCAAACAGTCCTTAGCAACTTTGGTCAACCATAGAGACAGTCCCTCACCTGTGACGAGGGTGGAACATGGAACACTGGCAAGACAATACAAACAGAAAGGGATGGTCAGGAAGCCGAGGTCACAACAAAGCAGAAGTACAGAAACATAAACCAGAGAATGGTCAGTTCCCAAAAGCCAAAAGGTTAGGGAAGCCAGATAACCAGGGAAGTCAGGTACAGAAAGATGGGGTCAGATAAAGCCAAGGAAAGCACAGGAGATAACACAAGGATAGCTAAGTTTGCCGGGCGAAACTACACTGAATAGCTAGCATGGATATCAGGGCTCTGGTCAGGGACCCGGTCCAGGATGTGATTGGATCACAATTACACAAAAACAGCAAGACTAATTGGAGGAACCAGATGTCCATCACCAAAGCAAAACAGATTTAACTATAAGGATGGACTATTAGATGAGAACACCAAATGAGGAGAAAGTATGACCATAAATATAAAAAAAAGAAGACTCAGACTAGGTTCACACAACGTTTTTTTCATCCGTTTTTACAAAAATTATGAAAAAACTGATGCATTTAACGTTTTTGTGTTTGTAAAAAAAAAAAAGTAGTTTTTTTTTATAATGAAAATCAATGGAAAAACAGATCAAAACTGATTGCACACCACAATTGCATCCATTTTTCTATCTATTTTTCCATCCATTCATTTTTTATTACAAATGTGTATGGAAAAACCGACTGCAAAAACGTAGTGTGGCCCTAGCCTTATTCTATGTTTTTTTCTAGCGAAGCCCCTGAAAATTTTTGAGGTTGTATAAATTAGAGGAAGATTCATCCACTGTAATCTGCATAGAGGTGCCAGCCTGGGACTCTCACAGTCTATGTGGTGCTGGCGTGGTTTTAGCTGAATGAGCTCTCTGTGCCATGTTCTTTACTGCTGCTGAAAACTTTCTATTCACTATAGGAAAGCCATATTAGTGCTTCTCTGTACTGCCAGACCATCTCTTGGGTTCCCTTTTTATGTAAGAGTAAGTAGTTGATGTTGTTATTCTTCTATGTTGATAACAGCATCATTGATCAGGTGTGTTGCCTTTTAGACATCAGTCTAGTCCAGTCTTAAAACATTATAAGGATAAAACATTATCAAGTCTTATTGGCTTAGACAAAGTTCACATAGGACTGAATTGTTGTGGATTTTTGGAATTGTGCACATTCACATTGTGACAGCACAAAAATATTGCTAAAACAAAAAACATTTATTTTTATTCTTCATCTGGTTCCAGTTTGTAGAATAAAGGACGGGGAAGGGTGTTGGGCTACAGCCGATTTCTGGCCTACTTGGAGACAGCTTGCTGTTATTGAATAGCTCCCAATCCCTGCTTCTATTTATAAGCCAACCTATTTATCTAGTTTTAGGCCAGGTTTACATATATCAGGTGGTCCGGCATCCTTCTTTTACATGAAATTGATGACAACTAATGCCACAAAAAGCCATCAGTTGTCATCAAGTGTCCTATCCTTTTTTTCGTTGACCATCTAAAGGCAAGGACGTTGTAAGACATGTTCCTCCATACAGCCTATCCAGTGGTGCAATTGAAGCGCTGCATGCTTTGAACTTTGCTACTGTGCCGTAAACTCGGCCAGTTTATTCTTAGGTTAATTGTCGTATAGACTTGGCAAAAGATTTGATTGGTAAAAGTTTGAGTGTTCACACCATGTCCAGAAAGAGACGGTATAAGTGCTGTGCCACATAACTGAGATGTACATCTATAGGCCCATCTTGGTCATGCACACATATTTCCATCAAATATAGCAGTGTCGTGATGGAAACCTGTAAGCCAGTAGGATCTATCTAGATTTGTTGGGATCTATTTGTCTCAGCTCCGTGATATTTCGATCTATTCTGTTTTCTATCCCTATGACATGGCAAAAAACAACAACAAAGTGAAAACCTAGAAGGAAAGTGAACCACTATTTCATTGAACTTTACTGAAGTCCTTTTGGTTTCCCAGCTTTAAGCTTTAATTATTTCTCACGTTTTGTTACCTGTTATCTAGGTTTTTTATGCCGATGTGGACTGTCGGACCACATATGATGGGAAAGAGTTAAATATTAATAATGCGATAAGTCTGTGACTTAGGACGCGGAGGACTCCGACTGAGTTGACCTTTCGGAGAACACCTTTTTAATGACATCAAATATAGATTCTGTCCGCCATGAGGAAAAGCGATCATGCTGAGAAATGGTGATGCTGTGCACTGACTAAATGGCTGTCTGTAAGGTGCAGGAGCTGTGCTGGAACATAGGAGTGGTGCTTCCTGTTTGGCGCGGGGAAGGCTCACATTGCGTTCTAAAAATAGATGCCCCAAACACAACGCCCGTACCTCCAGCAGGCTATGAGAAACTGGAATAAATGGTGGATAAATTAGTATATTTCATAATGGAAGAACAAAGCCAAAAAACATTTCGACAATAGATATTTGTCCATTTTTAGATTTAGAGATGATGATGTGATGTAGTTTCTTTCATATGGTTAACAGATTGAGCTAAAGGGGTTCTCGCTTTGGACAGTCCCTTCTTGTTAAAAGGGTCCCCTGACGGTAAACAAACTAAAATAGTCTCTGTAACTACTTACCATTTAAGATGGGATCCCGTATAGGGGTTGACCTCCCAATACAGTATATGAAAATTGGTATTCGGAGATGGACAATCCCTTCGACTGACCTTTTCCTTCTTCCCCATGGAAGTTAATTAAAAAGCTTCTCTATTGTCTAGAGCAGCAGTTTTCATTTAGCTGTAAGGAGTGTGACAGTCACGTTCTGTAATGTATATTATGTAACTCAGTCCGTTCCTACCGAACAAAACTGTGTCCAATGACATGAAGTAGGCTACAAAAGTCATCTAATCTTACCCTTATTTAAAAGGCAACCACAATAAGAGAGACTAGTAGATTGTTACAGATGGCTTATATATAACTGAGAATATTTTCAATTTATAAAAGTGAAGTAGATATTCTGCTAATAACTGTAGACTGTCATTAGTCCTCTAAAGGGAATAGGCCACTGCAGGAATCCATGGTCTATAGTAAATAGGCCACTGCAGGAAGCCATGGTCTATAGTGAATAGTCCACTGCAGGTACGCCATGGTCTATAGTGAGTAGGCCACTGCAGGTATGCCATGGTCTATAGTGAATAGGCCACTGCAGGTATGCCAGAGTCTATAGTGAATAGGCCACTGCAGGTATGCCAGGGTCTATAGTGAATAGGCCACTGCAGGTATGCCATGGTCTATAGTGAATAGGCCACTGCAGGTATGCCATGGTCTATAGTGAATAGTCCACTGCAGGTATGCCATGGTCTATAGTGAATAGGCCACTGCAGGTATGCCATGGTCTATAGTGAATAGGCCACTGCAGGTATGCCAGAGTCTATAGTGAATAGTCCACTGCAGGTATGCCATGGTCTATAGTGAGTAGGCCACTGCAGGTATGCCATGGTCTATAGTGAATAGGCCACTGCTGGTACGCCATGGTCTATAGTGAATAGGCCACTGCTGGTACGCCATGGTCTATAGTGAATAGGCCACTGCAGGTACACCATGGTCTATAGTGAATAGGCTACTGCTGGTACGCCATGGTCTATAGTGAATAGGCCACTGCAGGTATGCCATGGTCTATAGTGAGTAGGCCACTGCAGGTATGCCATGGTCTATAGTGAATAGGCCACTGCAGGTATGCCAGAGTCTATAGTGAATAGGCCACTGCTGGTACGCCATGGTCTATAGTGAGTAGGCCACTGCAGGTATGCCATGGTCTATAGTGAATAGGCCACTGCAGGTATGCCAGAGTCTATAGTGAATAGGCCACTGCTGGTACGCCATGGTCTATAGTGAGTAGGCCACTGCAGGTACGCCATGGTCTATAGTGAGTAGGCCACTGCAGGTACACCATGGTCTATAGTGAATAGGCCACTGCAGGTACACCATGGTCTATAGTGAATAGGCCACTGCTGGTACGCCATGGTCTATAGTGAATAGGCCACTGCAGGTATGCCATGGTCTATAGTGAATAGGCCACTGCAGGTACGCCATGGTCTATAGTGAATAGGGCACTGCTGGTACGCCATGGTCTATAGTGAGTAGGCCACTGCAGGTATGCCATGGTCTATAGTGAGTAGGCCACTGCAGGTATGCCATGGTCTATAGTGAATAGGCCACTGCAGGTATGCCATGGTCTATAGTGAGTAGGCCACTGCAGGTATGCCATGGTCTATAGTGAGTAGGCCACTGCAGGTATGCCATGGTCTATAGTGAATAGGCCACTGCAGGTATGCCATGGTCTATAGTGAGTAGGCCACTGCAGGTACGCCATGGTCTATAGTGAATAGTCCACTGCAGGTATGCCATGGTCTATAGTGAATAGTCCACTGCAGGTACGCCAGAGTCTATAGTGAATAGTCCACTGCAGGTATGCCAGAGTCTATAGTGAGTAGGCCACTGCAGGTATGCCATGGTCTATAGTGAATAGGCCACTGCAGGTATGCCATGGTGTATAGTGAATAGGCCACTGCAGGTATGCCATGGTCTATAGTGAATAGGCCACTGCAGGTATGCCATGGTTTATAGTGAATAGGCCACTGCAGGTACACCATGGTCTTTAGTGAATAGGCCTCTGCAGGTAGCCATGTTCTATAGTGAATAGGCGACTGCAGGTACGCCATGGTCTATAGTGAATCTTACAAACCTTAGTGCTGTGGTCAGTACAGGCCACCCCTAACAATTCATTGCCTGGCTTACTTTACAAGATGAAGCAAATGCTCTAAGTTAAAGAGGTCTGATGTGCTTTCTTTAAATTGGACATCCCAACACCAGAATCTCGTCTTCAAACATTCACTCTCGGCTGAGCTGAGCATGCACGCCTATTTCATTGGAGAGCTGTAGGAACACAGCTGCCAGAGTCCGGAAATGTCTTATGTTTTGTCAACACAAACCATGTACCATGCTGAGATCCAACATACCCCATACTTCTTTCCCCCAACATCTGCCATTGAGGGACAGTCAGGAAGCTAGTGTACGCATTGTAGTTTCATTGTATTCTGTTATAATTAACCTAATAATTATAGTCCATTATAATCAATGTTACTGGATTGGTTTTTTAATCACAAATACAGATTCAATTTCATCCAACTGTAGTAGTATCATAGACCCGGTATGGATGCATTGTCTCTGCCACCCTCCCTCTCATATATCAACTCACCTTGAACTTTTTACTGGGTGCTGGTAGAACTGAAGGGCACGGAGAGATAGTAATACACACATAAAAATGCCACCCGTTAAAGGTTATTGCCATATTCTGTATACCACAGACACAGCTTTTATATAGCATTCGCTTTAGACTTTTGATTTACAGTATATTAATATGACCACCTGGTCAGGGCTCTTAAGCTACAATAGATTAATGTGCCTTTTATTACAGTAACAGCTTTGACCCAGATACATCTTTAGAGCAGGACATGGCCATTTGTGCAAGGTTGTGATGTATAAATATTCATATTTAGGAACATGGAAGTGCTTGAGGGTCAGACTGACCTGTGAGGAGTATGTTCTGTACACTGCATAATATTGCAGCAGATGCATAACCATGTATAGTTATCCTGCCATATATGTAATATAAATAGCATATGCCATAAAGGTCAGATAGGTTGGTCACTGTAGACGCTGGAAGCAAAGCTCCTGGTATACCTTCAAAAGGTAAAAATAGGTCCAGGCTTTCTCCCACAGTTGTTACTTAAACGGGTTTTCCATGCAACTCCAATACTTTAGTAAAAGAGGCATACTCACCTTCCCCTCTCCCCCACTGCTGACACTGCATTCTTCCGATTCCCACTGTGGTCCTGTTCTTCCACCTTGATATTTCCACCATTGATATTTCTTCCATGTAATATATTAGGGTGTTAGATTTGCCTGGAAAATCTTAGGCCTTATTCACACAAGGTTTTCTGATTATGTCCAAAGTATACATCGGCATAAAGTTAAAATGTTCTTCCTTTTTGCTGAAG
Organism: Dendropsophus ebraccatus; assembly: GCF_027789765.1. NCBI lineage: Eukaryota > Metazoa > Chordata > Amphibia > Anura > Hylidae > Dendropsophus > Dendropsophus ebraccatus. The sequence continues at coordinate 41,915,978 of NC_091464.1, forward strand.
TATCCTGAAGTATACCTGAGACATAGGGGGACATTTATTAAGTCCAGCTTTTTTGCGCCAGGCTTAAAAATGTTCCCACAGCGCAAAATCAACTGGCGCAAGCGGCGTAAACCAGGCTGATGCAAAAGTTTTATACGCAAAACAGGCTTTTGCGAATAAATTCATTTGCATCTACCCTTTTTAAGTCTAAAAATAGAACTGTTTAAGTTGATAAATCCCCCCATAGTTCTTAAACCAATTTTGGGCAGTGTATCTTCAGTAACATTTGCATGTGTTACATTTTGACTTTCATGCTCTCATTTGCTATGGACATTGGTTCTTGATACAATGTATATTTTATTCTTTGGACAAGGTAGGCAGATAAGGGAATGAATGGCTGAATACCCAAACTGTGCAAATATATATATAGTGTACAGTGGTGCCTTGGATTACGAGTAATCCAAATCACTCTTAAACCAAAGCAAATTTTCCCATAAGAAATCATTGAAATGCAGACAATTGGTTCCCAAACCCCATTTTATTCTGAATAACATGTAAAACAGATGCCAAAACTTTGATCAGAATGCATATAAGCTGTATATGTGCACTTCATATAATCCATCATATTTATGTTTTAGTGGCGCCTGTAATGAGTTCCATGGCAGTAAAAAGTTATCTTATTGCAAAGGGTGTTGCATAGATGTTGTAGTTGCCTGAGCATTATGGAGCCCATAGACTTATGTGTATAGCTGCAGTAACATGCAGTTGTCCATGGTTACCCCACTTCCCTTGGTCATCTAATCTCAGTGTCAAAGATCAGACATTATCAGAGATCAGAATTATTCCTATTGTTAATTTATGGGATAGCTGTTTGTTTAACAACCTAAACAATATCAATTTATTATAAAGTTATGTTCCCACTACGTAAGAGACCGACCGTTCCGTGACCCGGCCAGAGCCGCTCGCTCCATAGTGTGCACTGACAGGGTTTCCTACGGCCACAATTCACTGAATTGCGGCCGCAGAAAACTGACATGTCAGTTCTTTGCGGCCCGGCGTGGGATCCTGGCCGGAGCGTAAACAATGTGTATACGCTCTGGCAAGGATCCCTTAGAGGAATAGGCAACGTTCCACACTGCATTAAGTACGGCCATTGTTGCCGATGGCAACAAAGGCCGTACTTTTAAGTAGTGTGAACATAGCCTAAGAATGTCTCCCCATCGGCTATTTCCAACAAGCGGCAAGGCAGTGGATTGCGCTGCTGCCACACTCACTCCCTGGCTGTACAGTATCTCCTGATCACAGTGGGTCTCAGCAGTGAGACCCACTGCGAACAATACCTTTTGACACTTCTGACAACATGTCCAAAGTTATTTTTAATCAAGGGTACTCACAGCATATTTGTTGCAAAAATTTCAGCAAATTCTTCTTATTCATCTAAATGAGCTTAAGGCTGGGTTCACACACAGTATATTTTAGGCAGTATTTGGTCCTCATGTCAGGTCCTCATAGCAACCAAAACCAGGAGTGGATTGAAAGCACAGAAAGGCTCTGTTCACATAATATTGTAATTGAGTGGATGGCCGCCATTTAATGGCAAATATTTGCTGTTATTTTAAAACAACGGCTGTTGTATTGAAATAATGGCAGTTATTTACCGTTATATGGCGGCCGTCCACTCAATTTCAACATTGTGTGAACAGAGCCTTTCTGTGCTTTCAATCCACTCCTGGTTTTGGTTGCTATGAGGACCTGACATGAGGACCAAATACTGCCTGAAATATACTGTGTGTGAACCCGGCCTAAATGTGCTTGTCACCAAAACAACTCCATATAGATGAATGAAATTGATTTATGCAGATGTGGCCACTGCTAACCATGTCAGTAATATACCACCTATAAGGGATACTTGCTTTGACTTCCTGTGCTGTCCTGTGATATTAGTGTAGGGCACTAAGGGCCCAAGAGTCTTTTAAAGTACAGGCTAAACAGACTGGCAGTTAGAATTGACCACAGTTTTCATTTTCCTACTTGTCACCCACATTCCACTCAGAGCCATTGTGTGGGCACAGAACAGGGTACATCCCCAGGTTATACAGATTATACAAATGCTCTAGGGGAAGACAATGATCCTGGCATGAAAGATCTGAGGACAACACAGGAACATGGTTATAATGCAAGACATAGAGTATTTGCTGGTCTGAGTACAGTGTCTGGCCCAGAGAATTTACTAACAGTGAGCTGTCGATGCATAAGGCATCACTGACTTACTGTGCAGGGCTGACAGGCCGCTCAGCCAATCACAGGCCACGGAGGTCCTGGCTGCATGCCCTTACTGCATGATTATCAGACCAGATATTTCCCTTTTTGAGTATACTGCATCATGACAGATCCCTCTATAATGCTGGGTGGAACATAAGGATACATTCTTCTTAAATAACTCCATCCAAGTGTGTGCCTGTTTCACTTTCTTGTCTACAAGACCGGATTGACAGTGTGCCCACTTGTATTGTAGAACAGACGCATATCCTATGTGACATACTGATACTATTTTTCCTCTCTGTGATTACGGGTGGTGATGGACTAATGTTTGTCATTTTTGGACATCTCTTTGTACATTGTGCAGCCACAGGGATTTGGTATACATTACACAGTGCATTGCAGCTTGCTGTATATGAGGCCACATAGTGGCATACTGGTCAGAGTGTCCGTGCTGACCCTGCCCACTACTAAGTGTGCACAAAGGGAACATTGGAAGAAGGCAGCCTGGCTTGACAAATTAGATTTTTCTTTACATCGTATGGAATTCAAAGTGTGTGTCACCTGGGGAAGCAATGACATCAGGATGCATTATTAGAAGAAGGCAAACCAACGGAGGCAGTGTGATGCTATGGGCAATGTTCATGAGGATATCAGTCTGACAGATACCACCTAGTTAAACACTGTGCCCAACCACACAGCAACAATCTTTCAAGAACTAGAGATGAGCGAACCTGAATGTCTGCATTTGATTACCGGTGGCTGATGGAGTTGGATGTAGAAATAAAGAGTCCTGGAAATGCCAAGGGTTCTCTATCAAGAACAGCTTGACTAACATGACGAAGAGTTCAAGGTGTTAACTTGGCCTCCTCAAAACTTTTATGGCGTCCTCTGAGTTTCTGGCATGGTGTCCAACATTTTGCCAAAGTCTATATTTTTGATGGATCTTGTTATGGAGAAACCAGATGGACCTTCCTTTGCAGATAAGAACTGAGCCTTATAGATGTTTTAGTGACATATACATGATACGTTTATGGCTGATTAGGGTATTTCGGTGCTGTCATGCACATAGTATGTAGGCCTTACAGTTATTTCCTGATGATCTAAGTCAGGGGTGGGGAACCTCCGGCCCGCTGGCCGCATCCGGCCCCTGAGACCTCCCGATGCGGCCCGCAGCTCCCCTGTGATGTGCGCCTCTCTGGAGGAGGAAGAAGCCGGCATACACAGCATCCTCCGGTGTCTGTGACAGCTGGCGGACACCGGAAGATGCTGTCTATGCCGGCTTCTTCCCCAGCAGAGAGGCACGTGTCTTCAGTCTCCTGCGGGCCCCGCGCGATGACGTCATTTCATCGCGCGCTGCCTGCAGGAGAAAGACCGGCACAGAGGACCTGGGACAGAAGAGGACATGGGCAGCGTGGGAGCGGAGGTAAGGTGAGTGGGATGTTTATTTTTTTTATTTGGGGGTTAACTAGGCCACCAGGGACATGCCTGATGGGGGTTAACTAGGCCACCAGGGACATGCCTGATGGGGGTTAACTAGGCCACCAGGGACATGCCTGATGGGGGTTAACTAGGCCACCAGGGACATGCCTGATGGGGGTTAACTAGGCCACCAGGGACATGCCTGATGGGGGTTAACTAGGCCACCTGGGACATGCCTGATGGGGGTTAACTAGGCCACCAGGGACATGCCTGATGGGGGTTAACTAGGCCACCTGAGACATGACTGATGGGGGTTAACTAGGCTACCAGGAACATGACTGATGGGGGTTAATTAGGCCACCAGGGACATGCCTGATGGGGGTTAACTAGGCCACCAGGGACATGCCTGATGGGGGTTAACTAGGCCACCAGGGACATGCCTGATGGGGGTTAACTAGGCCACCTGGGACATGACTGATGGGGGTTAACTAGGCCACCTGGGACATGACTGATGGGGGTTAACTAGGCTACCAGGGACATGCCTGATGGGGGTTAATTAGGCCACCAGGGACATGCCTGATGGGGGTTAATTAGGCCACCAGGGACATGCCTGATGGGGGTTAATTAGGCCACCAGGGACATGCCTGATGGGGGTTAACTAGGCCACCTGGGACATGACTGATGGGGGTTAACTAGGCTACCAGGGACATGACTGATGGGGGTTAACTAGGCCTACCAGAGGCATCACTGGGGGGGTTAACTAGGCTACCAGGGACATGACTTGGGGGTTAACTAGACTACAAGGGGCATCACTGGGGGGGGTTAACTACAATAGCAGGGGAACTAGGGGAACAATACTTTGCCTTGCCCTGGGTGCTGCAAACCCACACTACTAACTGCTGCGCACGGTATGCGGCCCTCAAATGATTTTATTAATGCCCGACCGGCCCTCGACATGGAAAAGGTTCCCCACCCCTGATCTAAGTGAAAGTCAATGAATCGCTGCTTTAGGCCTCTCCGTCTCAAAGTCATTGGTTGGACTGGGTGGTCAATTCACTCACTACATAGACTTAGCTTCAATTGATGTTGCACTATATGAAATCAATATCAGATATGAGACATTTCCTTTAGAGATTTTACACCCGGAAAAAGCTTTCCTATCCCATCTGTACGGCGCGCCGGGCAGTGTGGCCTTATTGACCTGATGGCAGTCTAATTGCATCTGAATGTTGTTAAAAAAGAAATGACTGGTCTGATGCTTTGCATAACCCTCATCCATATGGTACTCTATCCACATTGACTTTTAAGGGGATTTTATCCCAGCAGTTAATAATAAACAGCTGTACAATGGATACCGCATTGACCTTTATGCGCTGCGAGCCAGACGCTTATATAATCCCAATCCAGGTCACATCATCCAGTCCAATTCCACTATGTAGAGTATTGCATAAAATACTTGTTCTTTTTCCTGCCGGGGTCTCAGATGATCTGATTATAGGATTTAAAGAAGTCAGGGCTGTAAGTTTGTTCTTTCGATTTCTGACCTTTGTGGTCTCCATTGTGCAAACTTTAATTTCCTGCCGTATTAATGCTGCGATGAAACCAGGAGTGAAAACTAATATTGCTTCAGTTGTCGTGTCGCTGCCCCTGCAAAGCCTGCTTGTCAGCCTGCTAGAAGTGATTGTTGGATGCGTGCATTGCATGTGTATGTATCTATAGCACAGCTTTGCTGGTGAGTTAATAGCAGCTAATAAATTACAGGGAAAATTAGATTATATAGTCTAGCTGCTTTTGGTGTCTCTGTGTAGACAGAAGATACTGCTGAATTGCTTGTTATAGGGATGGCAAGCAAATTGCTTGAAAATAACAATTTACCCAGAACTTAATCTGAGGTTTTTTTTTTTGCTTATAACTTTATGTTGGGTTTACACCTGTGTTTTTTGTCATCTTGTCACTGATGGGACACTGTAGAGCGGATACTTTTATGTAACTTTATATTTATGGAATGGACTTTTGTTCTCACACTCCTTAGACTCTTGTCTGTTCATTGTCATTGTGTACTGATCTATGGCAATAACATGGGTGTGCAGTACAATGATAAGCTGGCAATGGCAGGGTAATACTCTGGGCAGCGTTCTGCTGGGAAACGTTGGCGTTCATATGGATGTTATTTTGACATGTGCCACCTACCTAAACATTGTGCAGACCAAGTACACCTCTTTATGGGAATGGTATTTCTTTATGGCTGTGACCTGTTCCAGCAGGATGAAGTCCAGGCTACACTGCAAACATTATTCAGGAATGGTTTTAGAAATATGCCAGAGAGTTCAAGGCATTGACGCCAACGTAAACTGTGGAAAAGGTTGGATAGCTGCTGGCTAATGAATTTTAAGTGTCCTGAAGGATTTACAGAGACTTTCCAAGGCCAATATGCCCGGTCAAAACTGAAGGCAATGGTGGAAAGGGGGGGGGGGGAGGGAATGGAGCAAAACACAGTCAGATTCAGCAAATTATCGCTCCATGTAATAAAGACAAAGATCAGTAAAAGAAACAGTCTTTGACTGATTGGTATCTTAAAACACGTTGAAAAAAACATGCATCGATATGTGTAATAGCATTGGGCGGCCAAGGGCTGATGACTATGTAAAAATGAATAAATAAACTTTACAAATATCTGTGCTAGCTCCCCAGTGTTCTCCAAGTTTTTGCCCCCTCCTCGCTGCCAGTGCTGGTGCTTCAGAGCCGGTTTCTGAAGTGACAGACAGATGAGCCAATCACTGGCTCAGACGGGATAGCACCGTGGCCAGTGATTGGCTGAGCAGCCTGTCACCTTAGGGACCGGCTCCAGCAGCAGCTGCAGACAGCGGGCAGAAGCTAGGAGAACACCGGGGAGTGTGGTCAGGTATGTATAAAGTTTATTATTTTACACTTAAGGCAAGCTGCACGATAGTTCAGCCACATAATAGGCTACTAGAAGATCGTCACTCGCTTATCAGGAATATTGGGCTAGACTTCGGGCCGTGTAATGGGGCTTTAGTCCTGTCTTCAGGATACTTGATTTTTAGAGCAATACTGTTACACTAATGCCAATACCCCACCTCCGTTGCATCCTTGACATAAGCACCCCAGTGACACTGAATGCTTTAGCCAGTCATTGGCCTCAGCAGTTACATGACCTCTGAGGCCTGTGATGAGTTGCCATGCCCTATGTACCATAACATCATTGGTGCTTTCCCTACAGTCACCTTTCTCTAAGCACTATTTTCACTAGCCCAGAAAACCCCTTTAACGTCATGGCCGATTGGTGTAGATAGACAGATAAAGTCATGAAAATCTATATAGATAAATATATGGATATAGATATGTAGATTTATATATGAATATATGCTATTTATACCCTAGATATCTGACCAGCAGCTTATTCTTCGGAAGTATGACTAAAAAGGTACTAATCCAGTTGTGCCATAATAATAACAGCATAAACCCAGCAATTTCCATTTTTCTGAAATTATAATAACCCGAGCCGAATCTATCTGGCCATAAGCCAGCTGCCTACAGTAATGCAGTGGGCAGAAAAGTGCGAGAAGAGAAGCGGACCGGTATGACACTTGGCAGGTATACCATTTAACCTAAGGTTATATATGCACCAGCTGCCTTCATGGCCACAAGCTGCTTATTTAGCTGTCAGGCCGAACACGTAGAAGGCCATGGTAATTGTAGCAGCATGCAGGGAAATGTAGCCTGTGTGATATACAAGCACTCTATCAATGCATTACATGAGGTGGTATATATGACGTCTGCCGTCCTCTGTAAACATCCTAAAGACGTCAAAACTAATTATTGCTTTTCTTTTACTATGCTACTGGCGTAATGTTAAAGAGGATTCTCCTATAAATAAAGTTAGTGGAGGCAAGTGTGTTAAATACAATTGATATAATATTTCGGCAATATGGGTTTAAAAAGCGGCACAAGGTATGTGTATATAAAAGTCATCTTCGGGATGCACGAGATAAGTTTTACTAATGTCGGACATTCTATACAAGCTGGTTGCTGAATAACTGTAAACTTATGTGTATACCCTACTTCTACATTTCCTTCCCTATTGCCCTTCTATCAGCTATATCATTTGATTATTGTGTAATTTACTGTTAAGGTGATGTGAATGACATTGAGTCAAACTGTAATTATTGTTTTTACAAACTTCTGTTATGTCTTAAGGCCCTACGACTATCATCCGATATCGGCCGTTACGGCCGATAATAGTCTTGTGTAATACAAGGCAATGATCAGCCAACATGAACGATGTCACCTGATCACTGCTGTTGTTTGTCTTTCAACATGTTGAAAGACAACCGACTAATATAGCAGCGATCTGCTGCTGTCTTTCCGTGGAATAGGAGCGGCTGAACGGATAAACGGCCGAATAGATGAAAAAACATGTGCTTCCATTATAAAAAAGGGTCAAAGGGCATCCTTTTTTTTTTTTTTTAAGCATACACAACAATGGGTGCGTTTTTTTTTTTTTTTCTTTTACAATGAAAGTCAATGGAAAAATAGATCAAAACAGATGCACACAATTGCATAAATTTTTTGTTGTTGCATAAAACGGATGAAGAAACGAATCGCAAAAACGCAGTGTGAACCTAGCCTCACAATGTACTTATGCATAAAAAAGATGCAAGGTGTTAGTAAACATATGTAACCTGTTTATGCCCCCCTCCCATTATTATACACCAGGTTGGTATATGAGCCATGGAGGTGAATGCTCAGCTATCCAGCGCTGCAGTAGTTAAGCACAGCTGCCATGTTTATTGTCGCAGTGACTGGATCGTGCTCTGCCTATTGTATTCATTGCTGTCTCTCACCCTGCTCTTAATGTTTCCTCTTTCAGACTGTGAGTATAAACAAAGCTATCAACACTCAAGAAGCGGCCGTGAAAGAGAAACATGCAAGGAATATCCTTTGAAAAGATCCGACCAGTGGGGCGCTGGAGTCCACAGCCGAAGGTGTTCTGAGAGCGTGTGTGGGAGGAAGGGCTCACAATCGCTGCTGAATGGGATTTTACAGCAGGCAGTGTGGCAGTGTGACAGTGCTATGTGTGCTACAGGATGGGGGTGGTAAAGGAATACTAAATGCTGTAGCACATTAGGATTTCTGTCCCCACAGGGCATAGCTGGCAACCTGGCAGGCTATTCTTAGAAAGAGAATTAATATTTGACTTATTCATAAAACATGCAACTTTAAAGGGGTAGTTCAGCAACAAAAAAAACAAAAAAACTTTCAAATCAACTGGTGTCCGAAAGTTATATAGATTTGTAATTTACTTCTATCAAAAAAATCTCAAGTCTTCCAGTACTTATTTAGTGCTTTATGTCCTGCAGGAAGTGGTGTATTCTTTCCAGTCTGACACAGTGCTCTCTGCTGCTACCTCTGTCCGTGACAGGAACTGTCCAGAGCAGTAGCAAATCCCATAGAAAATATCTCCTCTCCAGACTGGAAAGAATACCACTTCCTGCAGGACTTATGTTTAACCCCTTAAGGTCAAAGCCTATTTTCGTTTTTGCGCTTTTGCTTATTCCATTTTAAGTTTAAAAGTCCATAGCGCTTGCATTTTTTCACCTAGAGACGTATATGAGCGCTTATTTTTTGCGAAACCAATTGTACTTTGCAATGACAGGCATTATTTTTCCATAACATATGCTGCGAAACCGGAAAAAAATCATTTGCGCTGTCAAATTGAAAAAAAAAACGAATTTTTTTGATTTCGGGGAGTTTTGCATTTACGCCGTCTGTCCTATGGTAAAACTGACTTGTTATGCATGTTCCTCAAGTCGTTACGATTACTATGATATATAACATGTATAACTTATATTGTATCGGATGGCCTGTAAAAAATTCAAACCATTGTTAACAAATATACGTTCCTTAAAATCGCTCCATTCCCAGGCTTATAGCGCTTTTATCCTTTGGTCTATGGGGCTGTGCGAGGTGTCAGTTTTTGCGCCATGATGTGTTATTTCTATCGGTACCTTGATTGCGCATATACGACTTTTTGATCGTTTTTTATTACATTTTTTTCTGGATTTGATGCGACCAAAAATGCGCAATTTTGCACTTTGGAATTTGTTTGCACTGACGCCGTTTACCGTGCGAGATCAGGAATGTGATTAATTAATAGTTCGGGCGATTACGCGCGCGGCGATACTAAATATGTTTATTTATTTATTTATTAATTTATATTTATAAAATGGGAAAAGGGGGGTGATTTGGACTTTTATTAGGGGAGGGGATTTTTTATTAATAAAAACACTTTTTTACTTTTTTTTTTACTGTAACTAGAAGCCCCCCTGGGGGACTTGTATATAGACAGCACTGATCTCTCATAGAGATCAATGCTGTGTATATACACAGCAAAGATCGATTAGATCGGTCATAGATTACTATGGCCTGCTGCAGTGCGGTTCAGGTGTGGTTTGCAGTTAAGCTCTATTTACTTCAATGGAACTGAGTTTCAAACCACACCCAATCTGGAGAAAAGAGTGGTGCAAAAGTGGCCATGTTTTTGTAGCACTGGATAATCCCTTTAACCTCCATTTACTTCAGTGGAACTGAGTTGCAAAACCTGCACCCAAACTGGAAAAAAAGAGTCATGCTTTCTTCTCCTTTGTATTTCCCTGCTGTAAAGATATAAACTGTTCATGTTGATGAATAGAGAGGACTACTTAGCTCCAGAATATAATGGAGAGGACTACTTAGCTCAGGAATATAATGGAGAGGACTACTTAGCTCAGGAATATAATGGAGAGGACTACTTAGCTCCAGAATATAATGGAGAGGACTACTTAGTTCAGGAATATAATGGAGAGGACTACTTAGCTCCAGAATATAATGGAGAGGACTACTTAGTTCAGGAATATAATGGAGAGGACTACTTAGCTCCAGAATATAATGGAGAGGACTACTTAGCTCAGGAATATAATGGAGAGGACTACTTAGCTCCAGAATATAATGGAGAGGACTACTTAGCTCCAGAATATAATGGAGAGGACTACTTAGCTCCGGAATATAATGGAGAGGACTAATTAGCTCAGGAATATAATGGAGAGGACTACTTACCTCAGGAATATAATGGAGAGGACTACTTAGCTCAGGAATATAATGGAGAGGACTACTTAGCTCCAGAATATAATGGAGAGGACTACTTAGCTCAGGAATATAATGGAGAGGACTACTTAGCTCCAGAATATAATGGAGAGGACTACTTAGCTCAGGAATATAATGGAGAGGACTACTTATCTCCAGAATATAATGGAGAGGACTACTTACCTCAGGAATATAATGGAGAGGACTACTTAGCTCAGGAATATAATGGAGAGGACTACTTAGCTCCAGAATATAATGGAGAGGACTACTTAGCTCCAGAATATAATGGAGAGGACTACTTAGCTCCAGAATATAATGGAGAGGACTACTTAGCTCCAGAATATAATGGAGAGGACTACTTACCTCAGGAATATAATGGAGAGGACTACTTAGCTCAGGAATATAATGGAGAGGACTACTTAGCTCCAGAATATAATGGAGAGGACTACTTAGCTCCAGAATATAATGGAGAGGACTACTTAGCTCCAGAATATAATGGAGAGGACTACTTAGCTCCAGAATATAATGGAGAGGACTACTTAGCTCCAGAATATAATGGAGAGGACTACTTAGCTCAGGAATATAATGGAGAGGACTACTTATCTCCAGAATATAATGGAGAGGACTACTTACCTCAGGAATATAATGGAGAGGACTACTTAGCTCAGGAATATAATGGAGAGGACTACTTAGCTCCAGAATATAATGGAGAGGACTACTTAGCTCCAGAATATAATGGAGAGGACTACTTATCTCCAGAATATAATGGAGAGGACTACTTACCTCAGGAATATAATGGAGAGGACTACTTAGCTCAGGAATATAATGGAGAGGACTACTTAGCTCCAGAATATAATGGAGAGGACTACTTAGCTCCAGAATATAATGGAGAGGACTACTTAGCTCCAGAATATAATGGAGAGGACTACTTAGCTCCAGAATATAATGGAGAGGACTACTTAGCTCCAGAATATAATGGAGAGGACTACTTAGCTCAGGAATATAATGGAGAGGACTACTTATCTCCAGAATATAATGGAGAGGACTACTTACCTCAGGAATATAATGGAGAGGACTACTTAGCTCAGGAATATAATGGAGAGGACTACTTAGCTCCAGAATATAATGGAGAGGACTACTTAGCTCCAGAATATAATGGAGAGGACTACTTAGCTCCGGAATATAATGGAGAGGACTACTTAGTTCAGGAATATAATGGAGAGGACTACTTAGTTCAGGAATATAATGGAGAGGACTACTTAGCTCAGGAATATAATGGAGAGGACTACTTAGCTCAGGAATATAATGGAGAGGACTACTTAGCTCAGGAATATAATGGAGAGGACTACTTAGCTCAGGAATATAATGGAGAGGACTACTTAGCTCAGGAATATAATGGAGAGGACTACTTAGCTCCAGAATATAATGGAGAGGACTACTTAGCTCAGGAATATAATGGAGAGGACTACTTAGCTCCAGAATATAATGGAGAGGACTACTTAGCTCAGGAATATAATGGAGAGGACTACTTAGCTCCAGAATATAATGGAGAGGACTACTTAGCTCCAGAATATAATGGAGAGGACTACTTAGCTCCAGAATATAATGGAGAGGACTACTTAGCTCCGGAATATAATGGAGAGGACTACTTAGCTCAGGAATATAATGGAGAGGACTACTTAGCTCCGGAATATAATGGAGAGGACTACTTAGCTCCAGAATATAATGGAGAGGACTACTTAGCTCAGGAATATAATAGAGAGGACTACTTAGTTCAGGAATATAATGGAGAGGACTACTTAGTTCAGGAATATAATGGAGAGGACTACTTAGCTCAGGAATATAATAGAGAGGACTACTTAGTTCAGGAATATAATGGAGAGGACTACTTAGCTCAGGAATATAATGGAGAGGACTACTTACCTCAGGAATATAATGGAGAGGACTACTTAGCTGAGGAATATAATGGAGAGGACTACTTAGCTCAGGAATATAATGGAGAGGACTACTTAGTTCAGGAATATAATGGAGAGGACTACTTAGTTCAGGAATATAATGGAGAGGACGACTTAGCTCCAGAATACAATGGAGAGGACTAATAATCTCAGGAATATAATGGAGAGGACTACTTAGCTCAGGAATATAATGGAGAGGACTACTTAGCTCCAGAATACAATGGAGAGGACTACTTAGCTCAGGAATATAATGGAGAGGACTAGTTAGACTCCTTCATTTGTGGCTTTCATATTTTTATTCAGTTGCACACTCATTTTTGCACAGATGACAATAGGAAGTTGCAGCCACATTCGGTATCACCTTTAAAGGGAATGTGTCATCAGGAAATGACCTATTGCCTAGATCAATCTTTTATATAAAACATATTTGGTTACTTTTTCCATTTTACTATCTGTATGTTAGAATTATTTGAAATGTTTCAGTTGAAAGTCTAACATTAATCTGACACTTCCTGTAAAGATCACTTGTCAGCAGTCTTCTCACTATGGTCACAGGCAGGGTTACAGTGAAAAGTGACGCCAGTATATAGACAATATGGAATCAGGCCATTCACAATAGGTGATGGTTATGGCTGCTCTTCTTCTCATCCCAGTACAATAACCGCTGTATAGGTTACATAGCACACATAAAAAATACTCCCATAGACATTAATAGACATCACCCCCAGTCTGTTGTTTCTTATGTCCATGGGGTTTGCTGTAAAGCTGTTAACAGAGCAGAGCTGAAACTTAAGCAAGATGAGTGCCCCCCTAATAATGTAGAAGAAATGTAATTAAACATTTACAGAAAAAAGGAACAAAGAATATGTTTCAGTATCCGGCTCTGATCATAAAAAAAAGGTGACACATTCACTTTAAGTCGGCTTTTTGGTAAATTGTCACTTTACTTGATAATTTTTTTCTCGTAAACAAATTTAGATGTGTTATTTTTCTGCACTTCTTGTCACTTACAGAAACAAATAGAGATTGGGAGCAGTGTTTCCTCTTTTTTGTCCTCACTAAATATCAGTGTTATTTGGGCAGTGAGCACACATAGGGTTATATGTATGAGGCAGTGACTATTTTAGGTTGATGCTCCTTTAATAGCAAAACACTTGCTGATCTATTCTAGTGCAGGCCTCAGCAGATGGAGTCGTGATTTTTTTTCTTGGCAAAGATCCCGTCTATTCTTTTTGCTTTTGAACAATTTTATGCTGTCCGTGCCCTTTTCTCTCAATAATCAGAATACTTCCTGAAGATAGCGGGGTTATCTCTATTCCTGCTTGCCTTTTGCTAGTTTCCTGCATTTTTACATATACATTGTCAGCAGTCATGGAACTAAGGGAAAAATGTTATCAGGATACGCTAGCATAAATGGACCTTTAGCCTCCTACATAGGAAAACGAATTATGGCCATTAGAGCTCTATGAGTACAACCGTGTTGCTACTTCCATCAACACAGCTCCATAAAAACTGATGATAGTATGCATATCCCTTCACATGTAGATGGGCCACATATGGGGTGATAGTTTACTGACACAGATTAGGACCCCAAATTGATTATACAACTGTGATGGTCTTTACTCTCATATATTTTTTGTGTTGAATGTTCCAATGCATTGCGGTTTGGGAAGTGTTGTGTCCTTAATTCACTTCTACCTTGTATATTGGGAACACACCATGAGAAGGGAGCTCAGACGTTCTGGGCGGCTGTCAATCGGCTGCCCTTGTCTAGCAATGCAGTCCTCTGCTGGAAATTCTGCCATGTGTTTCACAAACTGCTCCGCGATGGACACCCAAATGTGAGTACACCTAAACCGATAGAGTTATCTGAATGGTCTTCTTAAAATTACAAATTGAAGAAATGTCCTTAAAGTTATCTATGATGCTGATATGTCCAACATCGACTTTTTAGTAAAGGGGTGTAACTTTTTTAATTTTTTTTATTCTTTTTACAGAAGCAACTCTACTTCTGTCCATGCGTCCATATTCTGTCCGGTACTGCAGTTATGCCCAATTCACTTGAATTGGAAGGAGTTGTAATATTAGACACAACCCTTTGATACTAGAAGTGCTGTTTATGAAATAAAAATCCACATGGGTTTTCAGGGGATTCTGAAATAAAATCTGCATAATAAAAGTTTTAATAAGGCCTTAAAGGAGAAGTCTGATGAAAATTTTTATTAAAGTATTGTATTGCTCTCCAAAAGTTATAACAATCCCCAGTATACACTTCTTACAGGAAATGCTTATAAAGTGCTTTTTTCCCTGCACTTATTACTGCATCAAGGCTTCACTTCCTGGATAAAATGGTGATGTCACGACCCGACTCCCAGAGCTGTGCGGGCTGTGGCTGCTGGAGAGGATGATGGCAGGGGGACACTGAGGGACACAGGGCACTGGAGGGACACTGAGCATCCCTCTGCCATCATCCTCTCCAGCAGCCACAGCCTACGCAGCTCTGGGAGTCGGGTCGTGACATCACCGTATAACTTTTGGGGGGCAATACAATACTTTAATACAATTTTTCGACAGTCTTCTCCTTTAAATAGGCCCTGCCATTAAAAAAAAGAGAGACATGTGAAAAGTTTTGATCTCATGGACTAAGTGTTTGACCACAACTTATCAACTGATCAGGAGAACAAGCCGGGAGAAGTCCACCCATGTTCTCTCCCAGTTCTGTGTCATTTTCCTACCTGGTCGCCCCATAGGTTTACATTATACAGCTGTCCAGATGATGCAACACAGATCTGGGAGAGAATGTTTGGGCTGTAACTCTGACATTTTTTTAAGACAGGTACTCAGATCCACAGCAGATTTGATGATGCAGAAATAAATGTAACTAAATAACTGAACACAGCATCAAATCTGCTGCAGATCTGCTGCGAATCCTGTACGTGTGAACACACCCTTATGCTTATGGTCCATGGAAGTTGTGTACTTTTAAGCTTTTGCATTAAGTTTTGTCTTTGAAATTTTTCTTCCTCCCTATATTTCTATATTGTTAAATGCTTCCCCCCCATGTCTGTATATAAATGTCTGTATATTGCCCACCTTTACCATAACTAAGATGTCAATAGTTGGAACAGTAATACACTACAAATGTGGGCTGTGTCTGAGTTTATGGATGCTCTCTTGTCATTCCATAGAAGTCCTTGGCATTGGAAGTATTTCCTTGTATAACAAATGCTGTTTTTATTTTTAGGTTTTGAAGGACTCTTTACGCTACAAGAATGAACTAATAGACATGAGCCGGATGTGGGTAAGAGGGCAGATTTTCCATACATTTTTATTTTATATTTGGATGATTTGGAGGCTGTTGTAGTGATACAGATGGACATTATATCAATATATAATCTAATACAGGTCACTGAATGCCTTTCAGCATGCCTTTTCTTATCCCTTTCCCTTACAGGGACACCTTAGTGATGGCTATGGGCAGTTATGCAGCATCTATCTGAAGCTCCTGAACACCAAGATGGATTTCCACACAAAGGTGAGAATGCCAGCAAAATTTTCCTAGACTCTGGGGAAAAAGCCATGTCCACCCCTCTAAACATGCATTTAAAGGGGAACTCCAGGTAGAGGTTAAAAAAAATGAAACTTCTGCAGAAGCATAACACATTACTTACCTGTCTATCCCAGTTTTGAAACTACCAAAAATCCATTTGTTTAGAGGGATTTTTGCTCTGTTTTGTATTTCTGTCCTTCCTGGTTTAGCATTTCCCAGAATGCAATGCTTTCCCTCATGTGATCATCACAGCCCCAACCCATTACAATCAGTAAAATTAGTGCAGCAGCTGCTTCTGGGTGGACAGAGACTGTGAATCACTCAGGATTGGGGGATCCAGCCAAGCCTCCTGTGACATCACACCCTGCCCCCTGTCTGCATCATCAGTCTGTGCTCAGCAAAGACACACAATGTAAGACAGAGGCATGGAAGATTTGTCTCCTAAGGGGGATAGCTGAAGGAGCAGGAAACAATGTAAATTGGCACAGGGGCAATTTTTTTTCACTTCCTGGATTTTTTCAGCTACCAGTGTGGCAGAACCGTACAGATACAGTAATACATTATATAGACACATCTATATAACTTTTAATGTACTTTTAATAGAAAACAAGTTTTTCTTATCCGGAGTTCCCCTTTAATAGGAAACTCTATGGAAAAAGCCTAAATGACAGAAGACTGAAATCACAATGTCTGTCACTACTTATCCAGCTGATACAGAGATATCCTCCTGAATAACATGGACAATAAGTAGTCCATTATCTCCATTATGTGCATGAGCCCAGTAGTCCTGGATATTCATGAGAAGCAGAAAACTCCACCCACCAGCTGCTGATTGGCAGTTATCTATCCATGCTGTGTACAGGCAGTCATCTGTGAATCAACAGGGGGAGGGGTATGGCAAGAATCCTATTCTCCTGCATATTAGGAGAACGGCTGAAGAGAATGATGTAAGTAATACACCGATCTGTTCAGCATGTCTATCACTAGTTTATGCTGCCCTCATTAAGGTGGCATAAACCTTGTGGCAGGTTCCCTTTAAAAATTGCTTCAGACCAGGCAGAAATAGTGCTTTTTTGTAACTGAGCATCTTTACATCATGCTGTCTGATGTACAGTCTGTTGTGTTTGCCACTTCATTGTAGGTAGTCGGGTAGTGTCCATGTATACAGAGATTGTCTTAGATAAAGTAACAGCATCTAGTCGGGGTATTATGACTTCTTTATTCCATGATAAAACTGCAAAGTGACAAAACTCTATTAGGCTGGAATCACACACGGCAGTTTTTTGGAATACTGCCACTTCAGTTTTTGTGCTAAGACCAGCAGTGAATCCCGTAGGAAAGACAAGTACAAGTCCTCCCTTTATATTTTCTATCCCATTTGAATTCACTTCTGGCTTTGGCACAAAAACTACAGTAGCAGATATCCAAAAAACGGCCATGTGGGAAACCAGCATTTATGAAACCCTGCAGTTCCTTTGCTCTTCTTCCTTTAGTAATGTGTGGTAATGTTGGGACCAAGACCTGGCAGTGGACTCTGCATGCTATGGCCATCATTGTATAACCAGACTGGGAGAATATTGGTGTTGTAACCAGGGGTGCAATTTGTCGTCTTTATTGCATTCCACTGACAACATTCAGTAAATGGCTTTTTATGATATTTCCACATTGCATATTTACTGATCCATTGTTCCTTTGTTGCTCTAGTGCTGGGTTTTCCATCCCCATAGCTCACTAACAAGGATTGTACAATACTTTCCTATGAAATACTACAGTCATCTTTGTACAGCTAAATATGTGCACCTAGCTGGTATCCTTCTGCCCTGTAATTGCATACTGTTATATACTGTAAAGCTTATAGCTGCAATATTCTCCACCATTATTGTTCCTTCCATGCGCTATCATTACCCATTTTTCTGTTTTGTGCTCCCAGAATCCCCGTTTCCCTGGAAACCTTCAGATGACTGACAGACAGCTGGATGAAGCGGGAGAGAACGATGTCAATAATTTGTGAGTTTCTTCCCCGGCTCATTATAAGACTTTACATTCTGCAAGACATTAAAGTATTACTTAGGAGATCACAGGGTTATTGCCAAGCTGCGCCGCTCTTCTGCCTCCATTTATATAAGTGAGGCTGAACTTTTACAGTCACTGTAACTTATATATTATGGATTTGCATTATGAGCAATTCCCTAGTATATAGTTTCAAAGAAAATTGCTCTCATGAGAATTACAATTCCCTTTCTGGCACTGACAGCAGAATACACTTTACTGCAGCCTTTCACAAGAGCCCATTTCCTCTCTGGAATCATGAAATATTTTTTCAAGGAAAAAAGCCATGGAGATCTTCTGTTCCCTGCTGCTGTCCTTCTGTAGAACCTGAATTGCTAGAAGAAGGTGGGATTTCCATCATTGACATCAATTACAGAGTCCAGAGTCAGTGTACAGAGTGAGTTTGTTTCTCTGTATAGAGTTGTAAAGCTGCACTTGTACACTACAAGTCTATGGGACCGTACTCTCCAATAGAAAAAAAAAAACCATCTACATTCAACATTGCAGTAAGTCGGAAATACATTATGCAGATATTCCCCCTTAGCGGTATTCCATCTAGAGTAAAATACCAGAGATTTGTAGAGCCGTAGGGCCCTATTCCATGGGACAATTATCGTTTGCATAATCGTTAACGATAAACGATCCAAACGACTGCTGTTGCAAAAGACCTGAAATCGTTCACCCATTTACACGGAACGATAATCGTTACTTATGATCGTTCTTTTTGCGGTCTTCTTGTCGTCGCTATTGCTTTCGTCACTACTGCAAACGACCGAACGACATCTTATTCAATGCGAACGATTTGCGAACGAACAACAATAAAAATAGGTCCAGGTCTTAGTAAACGATCAACGATTTCTTGTTCGGTCGTTAATCGTTAACTGCTATTCAAACGAACGATTATCATTTAGATTAGAACGATTTAACGATAATCTGAACGATAATCGTCCTGTGGAATAGAGCCCTTAGGGACTCCGTGTACCGCCATACAGACTCCATGCATATATCTCTTGGGGTTTTTACATCTCCTTATGGCTTTCAATTATCAATGTGTGCTTTGTGCCTTTACTAACCATATTGCAGTTTTTATTTTCTTTACATGTGATTAACCCCTTAACGACATGGGGTGTAAATTTACGCCCCCGCGCCCTGGTACTTAGCGCAAATGGACGTAAATTTATGGCCGATGTTTCCAGATCGCCGTGTGTTCACACACAGCGATCGGGGAAGATGGGCTGCTATAATGTATAGCAGGCCATCTCTGCTCGTCGGCACGGGGGGTGGTTAACCGCCCCCCCCCCCCCCCCCCCCCCGATCGCTGCTATCGGCTGATCAATACAGATCAGCCAATAGCAGCTGAATACAGCTTTCCGGGTCATCGGTGACCTGGTGACCCGGAAAGCAATGGCGTCCGTGACAGCACCAATCGCCATTACTGTCCCTAACAAAGATGGCGCCGGTGCCACCCCCACGATCGCCGTGATAGGCCGGCCAGTACCGGCCGGCCCATCACGGCGATCTAACAGTTAAAAAGTGTCCGGCCGGGTTCTGCACCCCTCAGCTAGGTAGCTGAGGGGTGCAGAACAGGTGTGTGTATAGTGTAGTGCTCTATACTCACCTGATCCTGGCCTCCGAAACGAAGATTCGCGGTCCCGCGCGTCCTCTTCTCCTCGTCGCCGCCACTTCCGGGTTCGTTCGGTCTTCGTTCGGTCTTTGTCGGGAATCTTCGGCTCTTCGGGCTTTTCCGTCGCCCCCATCTTCGGCCATCTCCGCCAGCTCCATTCTACTGCCCCCTAGCGGCTGATCAGTGTATATTATACACTGATCATTTGCTATGGGGTAAAAAGATGTTTTTTGTTTTGTTTTTTTTCCCGCCCTAACGCCGCAGAGTGCTGATCAGCATTGCACGTAAGTGCGCCGCTGATCAGCAACTCCTCCTTTTTGGCGTAGGGGCATTTTTCCCCCTATATCCTACCGCCACTGTCTGCTGATAAATACCACACATAAGTGCGGCATTTATCAGCAGCTTTTTTTTTGGCGTAGGTTTTTTTTTTCTTTACTGTTAAAAAAAACGTAAAAAAAACACTACATTACACCACACTACACAAAATAAAGTTTTACACTACACCAGAACACATTTACATACCCCATATACTAGTCCCGGTATAAAGATGGCCCCCAGGGTGTTTTCGGCGTCGGACGCATACGTTATTATTACCTCCGACACCGAAACAGCCAGTGAGGATGAATGGGGGGGATCCTTCTTTCCTCCATTCACCCTCATCATCCTCATCATCCAGTGACGTGTCTGGGGGTAGCGTAGGGTACGCTGCCCCCCAGACACGTCTTTTCCGCCAGTACCGTCCCAATAAGAGATGACGGTATGGCGTGAAATTCTCCAAACTCTTTGAGAGTACCTCAGGGTACACTTACAGATTTAGGGTACGTGCACACTGCGGAATGGCGAAGGATAACCCTTTGTGCATTCCGCAGCTGGCACGCGCCGGCGGACTGATGCGGGCACATGTCTCTACCCGTGTCATAGACTCCATTCTATGCATGGGCGGATTCCATCGTCCGTCCAAAGAATGAACACATTTGACGGAGAGCAGAATCCGCCCGTGCATAGAATGGAGTCTATGACACGGACAGAGACGCGCGCCCGCATCAGTCCCCCGGTGGGTGCCAGCTGCGGAATGCACAAAGGGTTATCTGTCGCGATTCCGCAGTGTGCACGTACCCTTAGAGTGTATGAAGGAAGGGACACCCGAATCCAGCCCCCAGATGCCCCCCCCCATCCTCGGAGTTAGTGGGAAGATCATTCAGGAACTGATCCTCCCACTGCTGGATAAAGGTTACCACCCGTACTGGGATAACTTTTATACCAGTACCCCCTCTTCTGGTCCCTCGCTGCCCGAGCTACTGTAGCTTGTGGCACGATCCGAAAATATCAGAACCAGTAATTAGAGCCCTAATATTTAGCAGCCATGGAGCGGACCCAGCGCTTCTGGATATGTGGGACCCCGTATCGCACCAGGGCAACATTTTCCAGGTGACGTCCCCCACACTGGAAAACAGGAGACCCCAGAAGAATTGCAGAGTGTGGCGTAACAGGGGGATCAGGAAGGACACCATTTTACAGTGTGACACCTGTCCTGATCGCCCCGGCCTCTGCATACAGGATCGCTTCAAGGCGTACCACACGTCATCGGAGTTCTACATTTTCTAAATTCTGTCCCTTATTCCTATTTCAGGGGTCACGTTGATCCGGGGATTATTCTGATTGCCATTATGGAGTCAGGAAGGAATTTTTTCCCAGTGATGAGGCTACTGTCGTCTGCCTTACAAGGGTTTTTTGCCTTCCTCTGGATCAACACAGGTTGAATTTGATGGACACCTGTCATTTTCAACCTTATAAACTAATAATTGGCCTAATACCCCCAAATATATAAGAATGGTCCCTTTTCCCCAGCTAAATAGGTATGGCCGCCATTCCCATTAGAGGATGCCATGATGCAATTACAAAGCCTCTCTGCGGCCAGGACAGTAGAAACCCCCCACAAGTGACCCCATTCTGGAAACTACACCCGATAAGGAATCTAACAAGGGGGGCAGCGGGGATATGGCCCCCTGGTGACGGCCACATTTAGGACGTGAAAATGAAAAAAAAATGTTTTTTTTTTCCTGGCACATGTTCAACAAATTTGCCCGTCACTAGTGGGGTCCATATGCTCACTGCACCCCTTGTTAGATTCCTTATGGGGTGTAGTTTCCAGACAGGGGTCACCTGTGGGGGGTTTCTACTGTCCTGGCAGCATAGGAGCTTTGTAATTGCGACATGGCCTCCATCCTCCATTCCAGCCTCTAAATGGCGCTCTGTCCCTTTGGGGTATTTTCGTACTCAGGGGAAATTACTCTACATGTTTTGTGTTCATTTTCTTTTTTAACCTCTTGTGGAAATGGGAAAAATCAAGGCTAGACCAACATTTAGTGTAAAAAATGCTTAATTTTTCATTGATCTTGTCTTGATTTTTTCATTTTCACAAGGGGTTAAAAGTTAAAAAAAAAAAAAATATGCGTAGAGCAATTTCCCCTGAGTACGGAAATACCCCACATGTGGACATAAAGCGCCATGTGGGTGCAGGGTAAGCCTCCAAAGGGACGGAGCGCCATTTGGTTTTTGGAGGCTGGATTTGGAATGGAATGGATTTCGAGGGGCCATGTTGCATTTAAAAAGCCCCTGTGTTGCCAAGACCGTTAAAACCCCCCACAAGTGACCCCATTATGGAAACTACACCCCTCAAGGAATGTAACAAGGGGTGTAGTGAGCATATGGACCCCACTGGTGACGGGCACAAATGTGGAACAATGTGGCGTGAAAATGAAATATTACATTTTTTACACTATAATGTTGGTTTAGCCTTAAATTTTTCATTTTCACAAGGGGTTAAAAGAGAAAAAAACACACAAAATGTGTAGAGCAATTTTCCCCGAGTCCGTAAATACCCCACATGTGGACATAAAGCGCCATGTGGGTGCAGGGCAAGCCTCCAAAGGGAAGGAGCGCCATTTGGATTTTGGAGGCTGGATTCGGCCAGAAAGGATGATGAACGCCATGTCGCATTTACAGAGCCCTTGTGCTGCCAAAACACTGGAAACCCCCCACAAGTGACCCCATTCTGGAAACTACACCCCTCAAGGAATCTAACAAGGGGTGCAGTGAGGATATGGACCCCTTGATGACGGCCACATTTGTGCCGTGAAAGTGAAAAAATGAAAAATTTCCCTTTCACGTAACATTGTTCCACATTTGTGCCCGTCACCAGTGGGGTGGAGTATCCTCACTGCACCCCTTATTAGATTCCTTAAGGGGTGTAGTTTCCAGAATGGGGTCACTTGTGGGGGGTTTCAAGTGTCTTGGCAGCACAAGGGCTCTGTAAATGCGACATGGCCCTTGAAATCCATTCCAGTGAAATCCAGCTTCCAAAAGCCAATTGGCGCTCCTTCCCTTTGGAGGCTCGTCCTGCGCCCCCTTGGCACTTTATGTCCACATGTGGGGTATTTCTGTACTCGGGAGAAACTGCACTACATGTTTTGTGTTTTTTTTTCCTTTTATCCCATTGTGAAAAAGAAAAATTGAAGGCTAGAACAACGTTATAGTGTAAAAAATACATTTTTCTTTTTTCACGCCACATTGTTCTGAAAATCTGTGAAGCACCTGTGGGGTCCAAATGCTCACCGCACCCCTTGTTACATTCCTTGAGGGGTGTAGTTTTCTAAATGGTGTCCCTTTAGGGGTATTTTTTATGTTTTGGAACCCCAGAGCCTCTGCCAACCTGAAGTGGTACAGTCAAAAATGACCAAGTATAACAGAGGCATTGAAATTCACTAGGTGCTCCTTTATATCTGAGGCTTGTGGTTGCGTCAAACAACGCAATAGGGCCACATATGGGGTATTTATATAAATTGCAGAAACGGGGCAATCAATATTGGGGTGCATTTCTCTGCTAATAGGTTTATAATTATGAAAAATATTGAATTACAATAAAATCTGCACAGAAAATTAAAATTTTCAAATTTCTTGCACACTTAACTTTTATTTCTGTGACTCTCCTAAAAGGTTAAAAAACTTTTTTGATGTGCTTTTGCAGAGTTTGGGGGCTGCAGTTTCTGAAATGGGGTGCTTTGTGGGGCTTTCTAACATACATTCCCCTCAAATACACTTCAATAAACCTGAACAGGTCCCTAAAAATATCTGATTTTGAAATTTTACGGAAAATTTGGAAAATTGCTGCTAATGTTTTAAGCTTTCTATTGTCTAAAAAAAATGAAAAATAGTTTAATAAATACCGCCATCATAAAGTAGACATGTTGCTAATGCTATTTAATATATAATTTATGTGGCATAACCATTTTCTGTATAAGCAGAAAAGTTTCAAAGTTGGAAAAATGCATTTTTTCAAAATTTTTCACGTTATTTTGTTTTTTTTTCATAAATATTCTTTATAAGTATCGACTCCAATTTACCAGAAATGTAAAGTACCATATCTCACAAGAAAACAGTTTCAGAATCAGCCGGATAGGTAAAAGCATCCCGAAGTTATTAATGAATAAAGTGACACAGGTCATATTCATAAAATTTGTCTCTGTCCTTAAAGGGGTAGTGCGGCGGTAAAGAATTATTCACAGACTAACACACATTACAAAGTTATACAACTTTGTAATTTATGTTATGTCTGTGCATGGCCCCCTTCCCCGTGTCCCCCCACCCCCACCCGTGTACCCGGAAGTGTGGTGCGCTATACTCACCTGTCACGTGCCGACACCCGTCTCCGATCTTCAGCGATCGACGTCTTCTTCGGGCGAGTGACGTCTTCTTCCTCTGCAGCGTCATCCGATGCTCAGCCGCAATTGGCTGAGCATAACTGTTCTCAGCCAATCGCGGCTGAGCACAGTTGTGACGCGGTGGAGGGGGGAGGGGCGGCAGCGATTCGTACGTCCGAAGATGACGTTTGGCACAAGATGGCGGACGGCCCTCGACACGGATCAGGTAATGTATAATGCACCTACACTTCCGGGTACACGGGTGGGGGTGGTGGGACACGGGGAACATAACATACATTACAGAGTTGTATAACTTTGTAATGTGTGTTATTCTGTGAATAATTTCTGAGCGCCGCACTACCCCTTTAAGGCCATTTCAGGCTCTGTCCTTAAGGGGTAAAGTATGCAGCGATACTTTATAGTTGTTGCTGTAACACTTGTTGGAGACTGTGGATGGCGTTAAAGATCATCCTTATTTAAGTCAATGGGGCCGAGTTGGTGCACCAGTAATCCCATAAAAAAATAGCTCAGAGAAGAAGCTCACTATTTGACCTCACATATTACCAGTTCTGAGAACATGCAGTCATATCGAACTTCATACATTCAGATTAAACTTTTTGTTCTACTTATACGCATTAGTTTTAAAAAATCATTCATGTTTACTGCTTATTTAAAAAGTTGTACCAGCATTAACACTTATCCCCTATCCACAGCATATGGGATAAGAGTATTATCTCAGTTATAGGATGCCTCCAAAATTTTGACAATGGAAGTCCTGACTTCCCCATTGGAATGGGTGTGCTGATGCTCTGCTCACAGTCTATGGGAATGCTGAGGATAGCTGAGTACAGCTGGAGATTTAGGAACTTGTGTGTTAAGGAGAAGTCCGGTGAAAATTTTTGTATTGCCCCCAAAAGTTATACAAATCACCAATATACACAGGGAAATGCACATAACTACTTACTACTGCATCAAGGCTTCACTTCCTGGATAAAATGGTGATGTCACTTCCTGGATAAAATGGTGATGTCATGACCCGACTCCCAGAGCTGTGCAGGCTGTGGCTGCTGGAGAGGATGATGGCAGAGTGATGCTCAGTGTCCCTCCAGTGCCCTGTGTCCCTCTGTGTGCCCCTGCCATCATCCTCTCCAGCAGCCACAGCCTGCACAGCTCTGGGAGTCAGGTCCTGACATCACCATTTTATCCAGGAAGTGACATCACCATGTTATCCAGGAAGTGAAGCCTTGATGCAGTAGTAAGTGCAGGGAAAAAACACTTTATGTACATTAGTAAGTGCAAGGAAAAAACACTACACTATTACCATTTCCTGTAATAAGTGTATATTGGGGATTTGTATAACTTTTGGGGGGCAATACAATACTTTAATAAAAATTTTAGCCAGACTGATATGCCGCAGTAGCAGAGGAACGTAGTAACACATTAGTTTAAAGTAAAGTAGCCATTAGTTTAAAGGGGTAGTGCGGCGGTAAAGAATTATTGACAGAATAACACACATTACAAAGTTATACAACTTTGTAATGTATGTTATGTCTGTGAATGGCCCCCTTCCCCGTGTCCCACCACCCCCACCCGTGTACTCGGAAGTGTGGTGTGCTATACATACCTGTCACCTGCCGACTCGTCTCCGATATTTAGTCTGCGATGCCGTCTTCGGTCGGCCAGGCCGAATCCCTCCGAGCGTCCTGAGTGCCGGACGCCCTCTTCAGCGTCATCGGCTGCGCAGCCGCGATTGGCTGAGCATAACTGTGCTCAGCCAATCGCGGCTGAGCATCTGATGACGCTGAAGAGGGCGTCCGGCACTCAGGACGCTCGGAGGGATTCGGCCCGGCCGTCCGAAGACGACATCGCAGACTGAAGATCGGAGACGAGTCGGCAGGTGACAGGTATGTATAGCACACCACACTTCCGAGTACACGGGTGGGGGTGGTGGGACACGGGGAAGGGGGCCATTCACAGACATAACATACATTACAAAGTTGTATAACTTTGTAATGTGTGTTATTCTGTCAATATTTCTTTACCGCCGCACTACCCCTTTAACTTCTCTACGCCCCGCATTGTTTGTAAAATCACTAAATGTTCTTATGCAAATTACTAGTATAAGAGCATTTAGGGCGTTGCTAGGGACCAGAGAGCATTGCCGCTGCCCGCCCCCTGCCGTCCTGCCCACTATGCATATTCATAACTGCATAGTGGGCTCTATACATGGCGGCTGCGCCGGGAAGCAGTCCATTCGGAGACGGACTGCTTCCCGTGCATGCGTGAACCCCTGGACCACCACCAATCCTCCCGGAGGTCCCTCAAGGCGTAAGTATAAAGTTTATCTTGTAGTTTTGAAACAGCTGGAGGGCCTGCGCTTGATACGTGTGATATAGAGTGTGGTTGTGTGTGTAGCACAACCCTTCCTTCCCTTATCCATTGGATTTTGGCCAGGAGGCGCTCTTCTTCTTTGATCAGCGATCTTCTCATAAAGTCTGCCTCAGGCAGACTCTATGAGAAGAGAAGTGATCATTCTGATCAATACTGTGCAATATCATATTATTATGCTTAATAATACTTATTGCATTTATAAGTCCCCTAGGCAGACATATAAAGTATAAAAAAAAAGTTTTAAGAAATATTTTTTAAAAAAACCCTTCCCCAATAAAAGTAAATCACCCCCTTTCCCAATATACAAATAAAAACATGTAAAAAATAAAATAAACATATTTAGTATTGTAAGTTGCAGGATTGTCTGTTAAGTATAACAATATTGTTTCCGCTCGGTGAACGGCGTAAACAAAAAGAGGGTAAAAAATAAAGCACCTGGATTGCTGATTTTTTATTATATATAAAAAAATGATAAAAAGCGATCAGAAATTTTCTTTTATACCAATATGATACCAATAAAAACTATAGATCATGGCCAAAAAATTACGCCCCAACCAGTCCTTTAGGTGGAAAAATAAAAGCGTTATTGCTTTTATAAGGCTTCCGTGAATCCGTAACCTTTCATCGTGAAAGGGTTATTAAAAACCTGAACTAAAGAACAAGGAGACACTATCTAAGGTTTAATTTACTAAAAGAGTAGTAGATGCTTGAAACAACCTTCCACCATATGTGGTTGGTAAATCTACAGTAACTGAATGTAAACATACCTGGGATAAACATATATCTATCCTAAGATAATAAGTAGAGAAATACTAAAAGGGCAGACTAGATGGACCCAGTGGTCTTTTTCTGCTGACAATCTTCTATGTTTCACTGTTACTGCGCCTTGCTGTGTACTGTGATATATAAAAGCTACAGAAGGCAACAAGCTGAAAACTTTTTGTAAAGCCCAATTACTAGACTAATCTTTATCCACAAATACTTGCAAAAACAAAAAAAAAAAAACACTCCAGGTTAAAAAAGTATGAGCTTTCAGTTCTTGCCTGAAGACAAATCATAACCTAGATAAAGAAATGTCAGTAATGATTGTATATGTATAAATTGCTCACTAAATAGCAGAATATGTATGACTGTACAGAGTTAGTGCAGGTTTGTAAGAGGTTTCTGCTAGTTGAGGAGAAAATGAGAATCCCAGCAGAGCGCAGCTGTACTTGAAAGCTCTGAGTGTCATCATTTACTTCTTATATAATCCCCTATGGAATGGGCGTCTTATATATACATGCAATGAAACGGTGCCCTAGATTCAGATTAGCAAATACAGTCTACTATAGCGAGTGGCTTGGCAGCAAATTGCCTCTCTTTCTCTCCAGCTCTGTATGACGCTGCAGTCAGGGATGCAGACTGAACGACATTGTGACCCGCTCTCAGTTTTCTGCCTATGTGCACTGAATGCTTTTATGTTCGCTTTTTCAGATGAGGAAATCGTGATCCATCTCACGTTCCACACAGTTTTTTTTTTTTTTTTGCATAAAGGAGTGAGTTACATTGATAAAGCCGGCTCATTTCACTCCTGGACACAAACACATGACAGTGTCCCGAGCCGGGTAAACCTGCCAGAAGTCTGGTTTATCACTCACTGCAGTCACTCTCTGTGGCAGAGTGTACCGTCCTATAGAGATGATTGCTTAGGCTGATGACATGCACAGAAAGTTATACACTGGAAATTGCAAATGTGCTCTTAGCCGTAGTAAACAATCAGACATTTACTCCGGTAGGAGCACTGTTTGTATTGATGGAAACCATAGGTGATACTCATGATGCACTTAGTCTCGTAGTAAATAGATACATCATTTAGCTTTCAGTTCACACTCATTTGGCTGATGGGGACCGACGGGAGCCGGGAGCCTTACACACAGCCGCGGCGCCGAGCTCGTAATGTATGCTCTGGGCCAGGGCTGTGGGCGGCCGGGGGTTAAAGGGGCTGGTTAAGATATCCGCAGTGGAATGAATATTCCCCCATAGACCTTCACACTACATGGATCCGCAGCGGATCTTGCTGCAAACTCGTAGCGTGAAATCCGCTGCGGATCCGGTACATGTGAAGTCACCCTTGAAGGGGAATTATCAGCAGGTTAGACTAATCTGACCTGCTGATATGTGCCTATTGGACAGGAGACGTCTAGGATGAAGGTATGTCTCTTATGTCTCTGTTAGTAGTTTGTTCCACGGTCGCCAATCCCTCCTGTCCGGCCCACCTCTCTCCTTTTATAATCAATGGAGCAGTCTGGCCAAATTGGGGCTATGGGGAGCCAAGGAGGAAGGTGAGAGATATACCTTCCTCCTCAGTGCTTCTTGTACAGTAGGGACATATCAGGTTGGTCTGACCTGCTGATAGTTCCCCTATAATGTTTCTACCATGAAAGAAGTTTGCATACTACTTGTTTTCTACATTGGAATACAAGATACATGTCCCTAGTTTATCTAACCACAAATCTACACTATTTTCCACTTTATTTGTACAGCTTTTTATTCAGCCAGAGCGGGAGAGGTTTTTATGGGGATTTGCTACTGCTCTGGACAGTTCCCGTCACAAACAGAGGTGGCAGCAGAGAGCACAATGTCAGACTGGAAGGAAAACGCCACTTCCTGCAGGACATACAGCATCTAATAAGTACTGGAAGGCTGGAGATTTTCAAATAGAAGTCATTTTCAAATCTATATAACTTTCTGGCACTAGTTGTTTTGAATTTCTTTCCCTTCAGAGTACCCCTTTATGTACATGGTCACTATCTCACCTCAGTAACCTGCTGTTATGTACCTGGAGGGGTTCTGATGCAGATTCTACAGATATAGTTTTCTTTCCAACCTGTTGCGCCTTTTGTGCATTGGAGGCCCCCTATATATTAGTATATATATATTTTTTTCTTGATAATTTAAAATAGAATGGTGCAATGGATGGGAACAAAAAAGATATCTTTAGAATGTGTATAAGAACGCCTCCAGGTACATAACAGCAGGTTCCTATGTACAAACCTGCTGTCAGTTTCCCTTTAAATAGATGATATATTGTGGCGACAACGTGAATTGTAGTGTAATTGTAGTTGCTTTATACTAATATAGTTAATGTATGTAAGTGAAAGGTGGCAGGATGCAATTATTCTATAGAAATCAAGATGGGGAACATTCAGTACAACTATTATTTATGTGAATATATAAAATTACCATAATGTCCTGCGTCTACTTCTGCTCATAATAACTTTAATGTTCTGCAGTTTTCAGCTTACGGTGGAAATATTTGACTACATGGAGTGGGAGCTCAATCTCTTTCATACAGGTCAGTATGTTACCTGCATTTTCTGACTGACTCATGTAATTCCTGTTTGTTGCCGTTCCCTGCTGATGTACTGGAAGACTGAGACCTGTCATTCCTAGTGTGGAGCGCTGCTCTGCAGGAATGACATTTATGCCAGTGACCTAATAATTAGTCCACACAACTAGTGATTACACCCTGGAGGTTAATGCTACAGTGCACGTGGCGCTGTATGCGTTCACATGTCTAGCTTTAACTGTCTCTATACAGATAGGTAATATGGATAACACCATAGTGATGAAAGAAATATTAGATTTATATATAGAACTGTATATTTTTAACAAACATGAGTCATATGTCCTGTACCCCGGCATCTTTGCTTATAGTGTCAGCCTCAATGCAGTCACGTAACCATGTTTTCCAGGACTCCCTAGGGTGCATCAATCTTCTTCAGCCACCAACCACATCTGCTGGAAGTTTTTTCTCAGCATCTACTACTCTTTTAGTAAAATAATATTTTTTCATGTTGCTTCTGTTTCTTATTAACACAAAAAGCACTAAGCCACATGCTTCTCCCCACTGGTTCTAAAAGTTAGTGGGGGTCAAAACTTTATGACATATCTCTAGAACATGTCAAACCTTTTTTTGGGTGACAGGTACACTTTAAGTATAAGAATTCCCTCCCTCATAGATCCCCATGCCACCCCCCTCCCCCTATTTTACCATCACATCATTCATATGAATTAAAATACTTATACTGTGTACAACAAGCAAGGCCCTATCTGTCAAGAAGACACAAATGTTGTTATGCTTGGCTGTTTCCATTTATTTTGTAAACTATAATACATAGTGCTTGACCAGCAGACACCCAAGAGTGCTTGGCCACCTTCTTCTGCAGTTGGTGGAAATGGGACCCCATCTCAGGATTATTGGGGTCACAGTCTTCAGTTTGTTTATTCTAGCCATGGCACCCAGGACCCAATTAGGGCTATACTGCTTAGGCTGGGTTCACACTGCGTTTTTGCAATCCGTTTCATGTATACGTTTTATGGAAAAAAACGGATGCAATTGTGTGTCATCCGTTTGGATCCGTTTTTCCATTGACTTCCATTATAAGGGTGTGTTCACACTGAGCAAACACCGCGGAATTCCGCCGTGCTCAGTGTCCCAATGTGAGTGAATGAGAGTGTTTACTATGTTTTTCAGTCCATTAAAAGTAACCAATTAAAAACGGATGCCTTGACCGGATTGCAAAAATGCAGTGTGAACCCGGCCCTAGATTGTTTGTCCCCTGAAGATAAAATGCAGGTAGTATCAACTAATATCATATAGAAAGTCGTATATCCCATTTCCTAAAAATACATTAGAGCACATTTATATACTGGGCTGTTACCATTTCTGTTCCCTTTTCTAGTATTTAAGATCTTGTAGCCGTATGTATCCTGAGTAAGAGAACAAGTGACCATATCTCATTGTCACATTAGTCCTATACTTTATAGTTGTTGTCAGCGTAATGACAAATCACTGTGATACTTTCCATACATTATCAAGAACACTACCATATACAGTCAGCTAGTTTGTCAAATACAGTGTATGCACTTACTGTGCACCGTAGTGGAAGGTATTTGCCGCCTCGTAACTGTACTTGGTAATTCACTTACAAAGTGGGACCAGCCATTGTATCAGCTGAGCAAAAATATTTGCAATATGAACAAGATGTGGGGTAAAAAGATATTTTACCATGTCAAGTAAATATAAAGAGAAGGAACAATATGTACAGACAATTAGGCAGGCAGACATCTTTTATTATATATGTCATACATGTATGGTCAATGAGTAGCTGCTTATAGAACCTCCACTAGTACATCAAATAAGGGCCTGCTTGACTTTTCTGTGAATATGCAGTTCACACTCAATATATATAATTACAAAGACACTGTTCTGATGACATCATCAGTGTCTGTACATCAGTTTGTCTATGTGATATATCCACATTAGGTATTGTCAGCAGTCCCATGCATGTCCTCATACAGAATACAGCATGTAGCAGGGGGTACAGCTCACAAAGTTTTCTCACAGAGTTGGGAAGTTAGTCATTTAATCACTAGTTAAACACTCACTTCCTTTCTGTTGACCAGTACAGAATGCTAATGTGTCATAGGAAGTAACACCATTGTGCCATTGCATAATAGTGGAAGGTTCTCACTGACTGCAGTGTGTCAATGCTTCAGCGGAAAAATGTTACATGTCTGAATGTGAGGAAAGGCAATGCTGTATAATGTTTGTTTGACTTTTTATGGAGCGGGTACAGTTAATTTACAAACCCTTGTTATTTGCCCTATTAAGCTGGGTGAATTTATAACATGTAGTTCTTCTTCTCTTTGGACTGTGATCTCATCAGAGAACGTGTATTCCACAAATGACCTGTAACTGGATCCCGGATACTATGCTCACACCTAGTATTTTGGGAACTTTTTTTAATCTATTTTATTGAGGCTAAAAAAAAACAACTGAAAAAACTTTGTGGCTTATAGCGAGAGAGCCCTTATAAACGTGCACCCTCTGTATAAAGTGGGTCGAGCAGGGATGCTTCATATATAAAATATACCAATGGTATAAATAGATCAAATTGTCGGTGGTGGAAGAAGTTGATTGCGGCCCTAAGGCTGCATGGAAAACATGGATATAGCCATAGGCCATAGGCTGTATCCGTGTTTTCCAGGACTCCTGAGGCCCAACGCTCTATGAATTAGCTGCACAAACAATGCAGCAATTCTTCGTGTGGCCTGGTCATGTGTGACAAGTGAGCTTACAAATATAATTTTATCTGTGTCAGCTCACTTGGCTACTTTAATACAAGGCACTAATATAAGTGTATCAAACAATTCTCTTACTTAGGACTACAGAGACAAACTCAGGATAGGCCATCAGTGTCCAACACCCCGATACAAGGCACTAATATAACTGTATCAAACAATTCTCTTACTTAGGACTACAGAGACAAACTCAGGATAGGCCATCAGTGTTCAACACCCCGGCCAACTAGCTGTTAAGAGGACAAAAGTTGCAGCAAAAGTGGCCGCTGTTCTTAAAGTGGTGTGAATTTCATTGGCTTAGGAACACTTGTTGCTGCAGGTACTCCATAGTCTGGCGGACATCAAGTACCTATGCAGCAAGCAATAAGCTGATCACACACAGAACAGTGCACATCTGTGCACTCAGAGTATTAAAAAAGTAAATTAAGATACACATTAAAGAATAATCTACATTATGTTACGGTTTTACATGGGTCTCTTGCACTTACAAGGCTGCAGCACAAATATGGAAAATAAAATGATGCATGAATTTTTTCCATTTATGTTCATTTTGTTCACAATGTCTTAATAAATAGTAAAGCCTAATCCTCTGTACTAAGTGGAAGCTTCCTCCTACACGCGCTTGTTATAGCATGTGTTTTACTTGACTGACGTGTGCTGATTAAACAGAATTAAGCTCAGTTCATTCGCTACGTTATTTCCTAATCATTAATTACATTTCACTAAGGCTGGGTTCACACTACGTTTTTTCCAATCTGTTTTTTTGCAAAAACGGATAAAAAAACAGATGGAAAAAACATGCATTTGTACGCATCCGTTTTGATCCATTTTTCCATTGACTTCCATTATAAAAAATAAAAGGGATCAAACCGCATCTGTTTTTTTTTTAAAGTACACAAAAACGTAGCTGACATTATTTTTGTGTACGTTAAAAAAAACTGATGCGTTTTGATCCTTTTTTTTTTATAATGGAAGTCAATGGAAAAAAGGATCAAAACAAATGCACACAAATGCATCAGTTTTTCTCATTAGTTTTTTTGCAAAAAACTGATTGCAAAATCATAGTGTGGACCCAGCCTAACAACTGCACAATGTGTAGGCAGCAGTACAGTGATAAAGGATATAGCATTATACCTGTACCCTAGTACCAAATGATCTGAATTTTCAGGCATAGGGCTCTTGCACATGGTCCCCTTACATTAGTGTGCAGTCTGTTCTGGGCCCCATAGCAGTGCCTCTAGTAAAAGAATACCTACTGTGCATATGTAGTCCAATGAAGCATGTTGTGGGTTCTTACAAGCTAAAGCGATTTTTGTAGCACTTCTGTTATGGCATTGTGCAAAAAAGTTAAAAAAATAAATTAAAATGAACATAAGCCCTTAAAGGGAACGTGTCATGGTAAATTACTGTTTAAATCAGGTTTAACCCCCCCCCCTTCAATGTTATTCTCTATATTTTAAAATAATCCAGAAATCTTGTAGTTACCTAAAACTAAGCTGAGACTTCCTGTTCTGTGCAGATTATTTCCCAGCAGAATGCTTCTTATCATCACAGATAGGATTAGTGATAGGTGACACCAGTATATAGGTTACAGAGGTACACACAATAACTCACAATTTAGGGTCCTATTACACGGAATAATTTTTAACGATTAACAATAAATGATCGCAAACAAGATTGTTTATGGTTAACCTGAAATCGTTCACCATATTACACAGAAGTATAGTGGCTAGTTACGATTGTTATTGCGATCGTTACTATGATCGTTTATTCCTCCTAATCCCAGCAAAACAATGAACAATGTGCAATTACACTGAACGATTAGTGAAAAAATGCGGAACTTGAGCAAACGAGCGTGGAATTACAGCGAGCGATTAACAATGATTTTAGCTTCAGATCTAAATCAACGATCAATGACACATGATCGATCGTTGCCTGCAATTACACAGAACGATTACCCTTCAAATTCGAACAATATAACAATTTTTCTCACGATAATTGTCCCGAGTAATAGGGCCCTTAGCCTCCCTCTGCTGTAGTATGGCCACTATGAAGCATGCTTACTGAGCATGCCCAGAAGCCTTTCTTATTCATCTGAATGGGACATGTGCTGTCTGTTGTTCCTTTGGTCCATGAGGCTTGCTAAAAAGCATTTCTCTAAATTCCATTAAAATAGCTCAGGCTAGATGGCAGCCCCCATAATAATGTATAAAAAAAAAATCAAATTAAAAAAATACAAGAGCTATAATTTTTAGCATGAATCAAGACATCTTCCTGTATGGTTTTCATGTATAGATATTAGCGCATTCTGTGTCAAAATTTCTCTCTAATGCTACATTTTCAGTGGGTCTTTTTGGAATCAATTAATCAGATTTTGTATATTTTTGGTTAAATGTGACACATTTTGTATTGATATGATGCTTTTGCTTCACTTTTTGACTTTTTACCCTACCCTGCTTGCAAAATCTTATAAATACTGAGTGTATGGTTACCTTAGCCCAGGAGATTGTACAGATCTGTGTACTAGGTTTTGCTGTTCTAATTGAAAATTGTTTTTTTGTTCTTCAGTTTTCAAATCGTTGGACATGTCCCGTTCAGTGTCTGTCACCGCTGCTGGCCAGTGCCGCCTCTCGCCTCTAATCCAAGTCATACTAGACTGCAGCCACCTGTATGACTACACTGTGAAACTTCTCTTTAAACTTCACTCTTGTGAGTATTTTGTATGAAATTATTTTAAACAAATAATTAAAAAAGTTAATAACATGAAATTTTCTACTTTAAAACTAGAGATGAGCGAACGTTCGGTATTTGATTAGCGGTGGCTGCTGAAGTTGGATAAAGCTATAAGGTTGTCTGGAAAACATGGATACAGCCAATGACTATATCCATGATTTCCACATAGCCTTAGGGCTTTATCCAACTTCAGCAGCCACTGCTAATCAAATGCTGAACGTTCGGGTTCAGATGGACTCGAGCATGCTCCAGGTTCACTCATCTCTATTTAAAACCCTGTTGGCCAGCTAGTCGTAGGTCACATCATATAGTCTGTGCTCCATTTTAGTGAATATGGCTCTTATAGACATAAGGTTAGAGGGGAAAGACTACATAAAAGTGGTTAACTTGTAGTTACTTATTAATTTTTTATTTAAATACTATTTATTTTACATTCCGCTGTTTTGTATTTGTACGGTGTCCATTTGAAATTCTGTTCAAAATTTTTCATGGTGAATTCATCAGTGTAAACCTCCTACATAGATGGTAAAATAAACAGCGCCACCTACAGACACAACTGCTTGTTGTTACACTGTATGTGATAAAATTTGTCAAGGAAGATGTTAAAGAGATTATTATCCTCCAGTTTTATAATATTGTATAAAAAATATGTACCTAGGCATTTTTCTTTGTATTACCCCTGAACCATCTCGCAGAACTATAGGCAGTTTCCTAGGAAGGCCAGTGAGTCTATCAATATGCTTTAATGTTTGATGGACTTAAAGGGGTAAACCAGCGCTACAAAAACATATCCACTTTCTTCCAGAGACAACAGGACTCTTGTCTCCAGGTCAGGTGCGGTTTGCAATTAAGCTCCATTCACTTTAATGGAACTAAGTTGAAAAACCTGCACCCATACTGGAGGCAAGAGTGGTGCTGTTTCTGGAAGAAAGTGGCCATGTTTTTGTAGCACTGGATAACCTCTTTAATTTCAGTTAGTAATTTCCAAGAAGTAATGCTAAAATAGGAGTTTTTACACTATATACAACCTACAACCTGTACAAAGAAGAGGCGCTCAGAAGAACATCATGTTCTCATTGAGTACTTTCACATGGAGTGTGTCACAATGCATGTGGAAACCACTTATAATATACAGCCCCTCATATCATATCTATCTCCTATCTGTGTGTATATCTATCTATCTATCTAGATCAGTCTTGTCCAAGCCATATATATATATATATATATATATATATATATATATATATATATACACACACACACACACACACCGTATATACCCCCAGCAGAGGAAGGTGACCCCTTCTGACCTCGGTGTCAGTCTGTACCTCAGTTAAGTCTGCACAACATATAACGCTGAATTGATTGTGTCCAGGGCTAACAGGAAGAGCTGAGTACTAGAATGTGTCAGTTCAGTAGTCTGCACATCTCTTCTGGTAAATGCCAGTCATATCTGACCACAATCAATAGCCAGTCTCCTGATTTAACTCATTATATAATAGACAGGAAAAGAGCTTTCTCTCTGCTGCCTCCTATAAGATGTATCAGCTCTTTAAAGTGACACTTTGCGTTCTGATTTAAGGGTAAAGTTTTTATACCTTATTTTATATCATACCTCATGGTGCTTGTTCCAGTTAAAAGTGCTCTTTTATCATCTGCGGACTGTGCCACCTGGGCGGGGCTTCTTGGCTAAAGCACCACTTAGCCCCGCCCACAACTGTGCGAAGCACCACTTAGCCATGACCCTCTGGGACATCATAGCCTTATAGTCCCCGCCTCCTTGATGGCCATTGGAACAGGCTGTCCTAAAGGTCTAGGCCCCACCCCCTCTAGGTCAGGCCATACTAATGGCCGCAGAGAGGGCAGGGTCTATGCGCCGATGACGTCACGGAGGGGCGGGACCTACAGTGGTGATGTTGGCGGGTCTAAGTGGTGCTGCTGCTGTGGAGCCCCGCCCAGGTATCCTTATCCCAGATTATAAAGATCACATTTTACTGGAACAAGCACCATGATGTATGATATAAAATAAGGTATTAAAACTGCAAAATTGACCCTTTACACCTGTGTAGAGATGTCATAATACTAAAAGGGGGTGACAGTGTCACTGTAAGTGAACACTTTTTGAAAATAGTTTTTTTAGTTGAGATGCATAATTGAACCCAATAACTTGATGGTAACTAGTAGTGACAAAGTCCCCAGCCCCCTCCACCCCCATCCATCCGGGTCTCACCGATAATAAACTGCATGCAGCAACGTCATCAGAATGCAACAATGTGCACCTGTTTCTTTTGTGCATTTTGATGTCTCACTGAGAGAACTGGGTTTATCTGTTGTCTATATAACCTGCCTTCCCCCTGTGATCTTTTGTGCATTTTGATGTCTCACTGAGAGAACTGGGTTTATCTGTTGTCCTGTGCAAAACCACTGATACATTGTGATAAGCTAGGCTAAACTATAAACCACCAATATATTTTGTTGAATGTTGCAGCAACAGAAGTTCCCTATAGATAAGATAATTCTTGCAATTGTAGTGGTCTTTTTTTTTTACAAAACACAGTTGTCAGCAGTGCTATAAATACCTGATATGTATCCTATGCTATGTTCACACTAAGTAAAAAAAAAAGAGAAAAGGCGGCCACTTTTTCTTTTTTAAAATAACATCCGATATTACCAAAGTGTAATTGAAGTCAATGGAATAGGGATATGCAACTTTTTCCATTAAAGAGAAAAAGATCACTGATCTCAGGGAGACCAGCCAAATGACAACACTGACGGCTGCTAGTGAAAGTGCTCAATGCAGTGAAGTCCTAGGTGCATTGCCCCCTGGGAAACATCAATATGCAAAAGAAGAGCCTGTGGAGCCTCATTGAAGAGTCTCAAAACACAGGTCTTTTTCCATTAAGTAATATACTGTATATGGTAATTTATCTGAGATACTTTATGTAGTTGAATATAAGTTAGCAATTTTATCAATGTACTGTGTCTTTTAGGCCTTCCTACGGATACATTACAGGGTCATAGAGATCGATTTATGGAACAGTTTCAAAAGTAAGTATAGAAATGTGATATTGGAGCAGATCAAAGATCAGTAAAGATCTATAATGTAGTGCCTGCTTATTCAATGTCACAGGTTCCCTTTAAATGTAATAACATCATTAGCTTGAAAATGTGATTTTTTTTTTTTAAATAGGGATTTAGTTCACCTGTTCTCCATATCTCTAATCCTGCTCTGACATGGTCTGCTACATCTCTATATAACCTGCCTTCCCCCTGTGATCTCCATTGTCATTTGTTATGCTGAGTGGCTCTGGCTAATGGGAATAATACTGCTGCTGGCAGGGAAGCCGCTGAGAGAGAACTGTTCCCAGTATTGGCTAGGCAAATAACCTAAAAGAAAGAAGAATAGACGGAGAAATATAAGACGCAGATAGTTTGAGGAGGTGGAAGTCAGCATAAAAAACAAATGATTTAGGATTAGATATTTTATTAGATTAACCCCTTGAGTTAAATATGCTGACCCATCCACCAGCATCATGTTGTATACCATACACACACACACACACACACACACACACCGTATTTTCCGGCGTATAAGACGACCCCCAACTTTTCCAGTTAAAATATAGAGTTTAGGATATACTTGCCATATAAGACTACCCCTGTTCCAACGCGCACTAAATAAAAGTTATTAAAAAAAACATCAGACAGCAGCAATAACTGAGAGACAGAGAAGGAGGTACAGTAATGCCTGTAGGATACAAGGGCAGGCCAGACGGGTGAAATAGGTGTGTATTTCTGGGCACAGCGCCACTCTACCGTATCTCTTTTTTTCAATACCCCGGATGCCTACAGCTTGCTCTGCCCTTCATACTGTCACTGCATACGGCAGGAATACAGCTATATTAGCTCCCCCCACTGTATGCAGCAACCACAGATTCTCTAGTTCAGTTCCAAAGTTTTTCAGCACCCGCCCTATAAGACGACACCCAACGTATAAGACGACCCTTGACTTTTGAGAAGATTTTCCTGGGTTAAAAAGTATTCTAATACAGTATATATTTAAAGAGGTACTCCGGGCTGGGATTATTTTTATTGTATGACCAGGGAAGGGGTGGATATAGAGGCCGCCGGTCACTTACCTCCCCGGTTCCAGTGACGGGTCCCGGATCCCGCATCCCCGTTTTCCCGTCCTGCTGCCGCTTCCTGGTCATGCGGCATGAGACGTGACATCTCAAGGCAGCTCAGCCATTTAGCGGTCATATTGGGGTCCCGCCTCGGCCACTAAATGGCTGAGCTGCATTGAGACGTCACGTCTTAAGCCGCGGCTCAGACCAGGAAGCGGCAGCGGGACGGGAGAACGGAGCTGCGCGATCCGGGACCCGGCGCTGGAACCGGGGAGGTAAGTGACCAGCGGCCTCTATATCCACCCCCTCCCCGGCCACACAATAAAAATAACCCCAGCCCGGAGTACCGCTTTAATTTATTTATTTCTGAAAGAAGAAAGAAATGTACTTTAAGGCTGGGTTCACACTATGTATATTTCAGTCAGTATTGTGGTCCTCATACTGCAACCAAAACCAGGAGTGGATTAATAACACAGAAAGGCTCTGTCCACACAATGGTGAAAGTGAGTGGATGGCCGCCATATAACAGTAAATAACTGCCATTATTTCAATAAAACAGCCAATGTTTTAAAATAACAGCAAATATTTGCCATTAAATGACGTCCATCCACTCAATTTCAACATTGTGTGAACAGAGCCTTTCTGTGTTTTTAATCCACTCCTGGTTTTGGTTGCAATATGAGGACCACAATACTGACTGAAATATGCGTAGTGTGAACCCAGCTTAGTCAGAAATGTAATTCCTAGTGTTATGTTGTTCATAGGTTGAAGGACTTGTTCTACCGTTCAAGTAACCTGCAATACTTCAAACGCCTGCTGCAGATTCCACAGCTTCCAGAGGTAAGGAGATGTCTCCACATGTGTTATATGCAAAGGTTCAGGAATGCAACAGATGTATACAGTAAATATGAATACTACATTGAATTATCCAAGAGACGATGAAGGTTTGAAAATAAAATTATGTTTGTAGCTTAACAGCCTACAGGTTCATATCTTTTTATAAGGTTCATAAAAGTCCCAGCAGTTGTGAGTATTTTGCAATAATTCCGCTGTTGTAGTGGTTTTCGGCAATGCATGCCTTTCAGAATTATAAGAGAAGTGGATAAAACATGTCCATATGACACCATTTGTACTCACACCTATATTGGGCACATTTATGTCATGTCATCTTTACAGTAAAGCCAATCCCACTTTCTGGTAAGCTGAGCAGGTCTTTCCCTGACTCACTGCTTAATCCGACTTATTGCTGGAGATGGGCTCCATATTAAGCCTGTGGAGGCCGTCACCTGGAATGAGTCAGATCAGCCGTCTAGGGGAGCCGGGGTAATGGAGAAGCCATGTTATGAGTTTTTGTGCTTATATACTTTTCATTCCTATTTACTTTGTAGAACCCACCAAACTTCTTGCGAGCTTCTGCCTTATCTGAGCACATTAGCCCGGTGGTTCTTATACCTACAGGGAACTCTCCACCCGACAGCGAAACTTTAGTGGAGACTGATGATCTTGTTGGGATGGACTCTTCATCTAACCAGGTACAATAAATAAAAATAAATAAAAAAAAATTATATATATATGATGAGCATAATACTAATAATAAGTTAGAGGTATTCTGGTTTCTATAAAAATCTGCAGCATGAAATTGACAAAATGTACCCTTAAAAATAGTTTTGCTCTTACTGGAGGTATTTCTATTTTATTGAAGTACACAATGCAATATTAGCAACCGCTTTAAGTAACTATGAAGAAAGTTGTGTGTGGTGTAAGAGATGAAGCATTTCAAAGGCCGTTATTAGCCAAGAAAAACCTAACATCTGCTCTAGTTCTTCATTCAGGAGAAAGACAGATATCTAATGATACTGTGCAAACCTCAGATGTAGATCCGCTGCACTGCATACAAGTCAGACAGACATAGGATCCATCGTCCCCGCAAAGCGGATATTCTATTCAGTGGGTGGACATCTCATACAGTCTGCCATCAATGTAAACGCCATAAACACATACTATGAGTGTCACCAAGTAGAGCATCGCCTAAGACAGTAAAAGTGAACTTGCCCTGTTCAGTGCATGAGGTTAATGCATCATT
Organism: Dendropsophus ebraccatus; assembly: GCF_027789765.1. NCBI lineage: Eukaryota > Metazoa > Chordata > Amphibia > Anura > Hylidae > Dendropsophus > Dendropsophus ebraccatus. The sequence continues at coordinate 41,958,116 of NC_091464.1, forward strand.
TGATGTTTCTGCATATGATTATAGTATGTATGCTGGCATCTAGTTCCACCTAAAAAATTAAGATTAATTAAACACCACTAAGTCATATCAGATCCCCATTGTAAGTCTAATAATTAGTGCTTTAGCCAAAAAAAAGCTTTTTGCTAAATTGGATCCAGAACAAACTGACTAGCAGCTGGATGTCTATGATACAGCTGAAGATGCCAGTCATTACTCACAGAGATGCAGTCCAGCTACCCGCTTACAGTTTGATGTTTGTATGGCCCCAGGACTTTTTTTTTTAGTTTAACGGATTAACTTCTCATTGGGCTCCCAAGAGTTGTTCTCCTTTTGAATATGCTTTTATGGCAGCAGACTACATACAGTACATTACTGACTGCACACAGTGCAGAGCAGACTACATACAGTACATTACTGAGTGCACACAGTGCAGAGCAGACTACATACAGTACATTACTGACTACACACAGCGCAGAGCAGACTACACAAAGTACATTACTGACTACACATAGTGCAGAGCAGACTACACAAAGTACATTACTGACTACACATAGTGCAGAGCAGACTACACAAAGTACATTACTGACTACACATAGTGCAGAGCAGACTGCTTACAGCAGAGAGAGCAGACTACATACAGTACAGTGCAGAGCAGACTACATACAGTACATTACTGACTACACACAGTACAGTGCAGACTACACACAGTGCAGAGCAGACTACATACAGTACATTACTGACTACACACAGTTCAGAGCAGACTACACACAGTACAATATATACTACACACAGTGCAGAGCAGACTACATACAGCACAGTGCAGACTAGAAACACAGTATAGTACAGACTACACACACACACACACACACACACACACAGTACAGTGCAGACTACACAGAGTACAGAGCAGACTACACACAGTATAGTACAGACTGCACACAGTGCATTGCAGTGCATTGCTACAATGCAGAGCAGACTACATACAGTAAAGTGCAGACTACTTACAGTACAGTACAGACTACACACAGTACAGTGCAGACTACATACAGTACATAGAAGACTACACACAGTACAGTGGAGACTACACACAGTACAGTGCAGACTACACACAGTACAGTGCAGACTACACACAGTACAGAGCAGACTACATACAGTACATTACATACTACACACAGTACAGAGCAGACTACATACAGTACAGAGCAGACTACACACAGTTCAGTGCAGACTACACAAAGAAAAATATGTGTTTTTGTTATGCGGTTTTGAATTCCTTGGATACTGGGTTGATGCATTTGGAATTCATCCAACTGAGAAAAAAGTCAAGGCGTTTCATAAAGCGCCAGTTTCCAAAAATAAATCAGAGTTGCATTTTTACATGGTAAATTTGTTTGTTCTTTCTAAAAGACATAGCAGCTGCTGCAGAACCTCTTGACAGATTGCAGGATAAAAATGTAGTTTGGACATATTTCCATGGCAAGGCTTTCGATGATGCCAAGAATTATTATGATCTTATACTGTCTTGGCAAATTAGGATCTAGACCACCCATTTACCCTTCTTGTGATGTATAGCCGTATGGAATAGGGGCAGGTAACAGAAAACAAGATCCCTTAGTGGCCTTTTTTTCCAGAACTACAAGAAGAAACTATGAACAAACTGGTAGACTGATAGAGGCTTTAGCCATTGTGCCTGGAGTAAATGCATTTCATAATTGCTTAGAGTCATATAGAAGGTGTTGTAAAATTGAAGTGTCACTGTCGTTATAATTTCCAGAATCTAAATATATAGGGCATGTGATATAAAGCAAGTTTGCAATTTAAATACAATTTACAGTTTTTTTCTAGTTATCATGCTTTATAACAAAGCTATACTTATTTGTATCCAGGTCCAGTCTCCTGGAGGCAGCTTTTTAGTCTTTGCTAGTTAAAAAAAAAAAGGACTAAACACAGGAGGTCTTGGCCAGCACAGACTGTCACAGCTGAATGTGTCTGTCCGTCACATGACTTTGAGCGTGCAGATAACCAGGACTTCCTGCGTTTAGCTTATTTTTTACAACCAGCACAAGACTAAATAGCTGCCTTCAGGAGACTGGACCTGGATACAAGTAAGTATAGCTTTGCATGATAACCAAAAAAAATAAATGTAAATTGCAAACTTGCGTTATTTCACCTCCCCTAATGTAGATTTTGAAATTTATAATGACAGTGACACTTTAAGGCTTCTTTTGGGTCTACTCAAAAATAATAGGGCAAGCCTTAACATTATTTCACCACTTATGTTCTATAGGTCTTTAAAAAGTGATTTTTTTTTTTTTTTTACAGTTAAAAGGGTTTTCCTTGCAAAATTACTTCTTATGCATAAGTAATAATTTTGTTTTGAAAACCCTTTAAATGTGCTGAAGCTGGGGTAAAAGAAACAAAAAAAGTGTATTCTTTTCTGTCTGTCCAATGCCTCTGGTGTTCCAACAGTCTGGGAGATGCACTTGAATTATGTATTGATTTTTATGCTTTGCATTAATGCCTGGTGTCACTAGAGGGCGCTATTGCTGGCGGTTTATAAAGCAACTTCAGCTATTGAAATGTTTAATTCCTAATTTAATTATAATTGTAGGTTTTATGTCCGTTCCTTCATTTTTGTTAAATGAAGTAAAAGATTGCTGTTCTTATACCATCTGTTACAGCTTCAATTATTAATAAACCCAGAATATAACAGAAAGTATACTAGGGACTTGTAAAACTCTCATTTAAGTATACTTTCTTTGTGTCTGTGTTTCGGCTTCATCTTGCATATTGTTTTTATTCCAGAGTATGCCTGAAAATAAGTTTGATGATATATTCGGCAGCTCCTTCAGCAATGACCCTTTCAATTTCAGTAGCCAGAACGGCATGACCAGGGATGACAAGTAAGTGACTGGTTTGGTTAGGATGAAACCTTTCATATTGACAGTTGTGTTCACAAGGAGGTACTGATTGCTTTGTATAGATGAATTTTTGGACACCATCTGTAGGTGACGCATAGCTTCAGAAGAAGGATGGGATGTATAGCTTCAGCTTATGTATAGTGAGTTCCTTTACTGAACCTACCAAAAATGTGGTCATGGGAAGGAATTTTATGATTCTTGACTGGGATTGGTTTATATGACTGTAGGTGCTCTTCACCAGTGGTAAAACATCCAGGAACATTTTTTTTAAAGGATTTTGCAGGTGATCAGTAGGAATGGGGATGTAATGTTTCTCATTAAAGAAAACGAATGACAAAAGTAATGTGCACACTTACAGGCCGTTCAGGTTCTATGTTCCAACTATATGTTCAGTAGCTGTCTCCCAGAAGGAAAAGAGCTTGTGCCGACTATTGAAGGTAGTGTCCATGCAAGTCAGTGTTTGGCTGTTTTGAAAGACAGAACATGACTGGGGATTTAAGGGACAAATCTTCCTTAAATAGGAACAGAGATCAATCTCTTTTTCTTCTGGGAGAGAGCTACTTTATCTTCTCAGTAAAACATTCATTTTTGCCAAGGTCCTCACTTGCTACTTCTCAGGTAATCATAGCAAGGGTATGACCACCTACCAGCAGTAATATTACCGACATTTCATCACAAGGTTTTCTTTACTTAACACTCCTCACACAGTAGTCACAGGACGCCACCAGCTCCCTTTTTTGTCAGTAGTCACAGCAAGGTCTTTCCTAGCTCCTATAGCCACACAGTAGACAACAGGACTCCTGCAGCCCAGCCCCCACCCATGTAATGGCCTCCTGTGCTTACAGTAAGGACCCTCCACAGTCAGAAAGCGACATGCTGCATGATGTGGCTGTCTTCTGTAGATGGCTTCCATCATTGGTCTCTGTTACCAGTGCCATTATGTTACAGCTGCTACATGCTTTCAGCCCAGCAGGAGGTGTCCCAGACTGCTGCTGCAGGGAGATATGGATGCCGTCAATGACACCATTAACAGCTGCTAAATGCAAGAAGTAAAACCTGGCTGCCATTATTGGACCAAGTTTAATCCAACCCTGCTATAGAGCTTGACGGAGCAAGGCTCCTCTGTGGTGTTCCTATGCAGAGGACCTATACACTCCCTGATGTTTCCTCCTTATATCTGTAGAAAAATAGTGAGAAATTCCAACATTTCCCAATAATTGTGTATGCACTGACTGCCATGCTTCGCTCTTTACTCTTCTATAGTTATTATCATAGGAAGCTTTATAATCTATCATCATGTTTTTAGGCACGGAAAGGAACACAAAAACATTTTCTTGCCCAATGGTCAAAAATATGTCTGCTAGGCGATATCGCCGATCCTCGGGGCACTGCTCCATCCATATCATATGCCAACGATAGTAGAAAAGTGAATATTAAAGACGACTCTTCATTTTCAATTCATGCTGATTTTTATATTGTGTGCTGCGATTTACATAAGATCCGCATTATCTCCTCAACTTTGTGTCCTCAGAGATCGGCTGATAGAACAGCTGTATAAAGAAATTGCCATTTTGAGGGATGATTTGGGAAACTTCAAAGCAGAGGTAAGAAATTTCACTGGGTACAATAGCAAGTGTTAAACTAGGAGTCATTTCCTTTCTTTGGTCTCAGAGAGGACACTTTGATGTCACATCAGAAATTGCCTTGCAGCGATATTTCTTATGAGAAGTGGGGGCAGCTGCCTGACGTCTTCTGCCTGAATGAGCCGATCAACGTGAGAAATGATGACAATGACCTCTGCACTGTGAATAAGCTCAGCTCTATTTCTCATGATTTTCCCATTCTGTCTTGTCTAATATTACACCAAGTCATCAAGGAACATATGTTAGGCGTCCGACAGGTGTCTTATATGCGATATATATTCCAATTTATTCATCTCTCCTTTATGCATTCCCTTTGTAAGTAACATGGCATAATGGGTAACCTAGAAACACTTGGCGCAACTACTGCTTCCCGTCAGGAGAACTAACAATATGTCTTTTCTAGACAAGTCAGAATCTATTCTGTGATTCAGTATATTGCATCTATCTTTGTTATGTTGACAGCATATATGTGTGACTGTATTATGTCACTATATGAAGTGATTATTTTGTATTTTAACTCCATAGTCCTTTTCAGTGCCGACACATAAACAGTTTTCTTATTTACACCAGTTTTCCTGTTGACCGCTTCACTTTTAAGGCCATGTTCAGACCTCGTAAGAGACCGGCCGTTCCATGACCCAGCTGGGTGACGGAACGGCTGGTCTCAAAAACGATCATCCTGGCCGGAACTGCAGTACCGGCCGGTTGATCTTTAGCGCCGCTTAGTTCTGATGCGGGCACATCCGTATATTTTTAAAACAATAAAGCTCAGGCTGGTGTAAAAATTTTAAAAGTAAATCTGCCACCGTCCAGATAGAGCCTGGTCCTGCAGTGCAGCACTTCCTGGTGTTTGTGTTGGCACACCAGCCTAAGTATTTATAATTATTTATAAAAATTACTCGCCAGAATACCCCTTTATAAATTTGGCTTGGTTTTTCTTCTATAGCCTTAATGATTTCTTATATACCGCTGGCTGCTGTCTCATTTACAGTTTGCAGCAACCTGACATATCTGTTTTCAGCCCTGTTCTCTTCTAAACTTCAGGATGGCTAGAGCAAAGCCAGCCTTTACTTTAGCCATCAGATCACTACAATATTGCACTATAATATACACAAAGCAAGATGTGCAAAAATGCCTTCAGTGGTTTCCATAACCTTTAAAGAATCAAGAACTAATATATGACATTGTACAGAGTCACCTGGTTTTATTTTCTATTTCAGAGTCATCGGTTGGTTCTCAATCTGAGGGGCCGAATCCAGGAGCTGGAGGCAGAGTTAGCGGAGCAGAAGCATCTGAGGGAGCAGGCAGTGGACGAAAATGAGTTCCTGCGCACCGAGCTGGAGGAGCTGAAGAGGAAGAGACAGGACACTGAGAAAGCCCAGAAGAGCCTGACTGAAATAGAAAGTAGGGAGCCAGTGTAGGGTTAACCCTTTATGGAATGTATTATACTGTGGGGAAATACAACAATTACGGTATTATAAAAAGTCAGTAATGTACTGGCTTGTTAATACAGACTGTAGTACACACACACACCTATTCCACTCAAGCCAAACTAGATGTAGGAATTGATTTGTTTGGCTTCAACAGGGGGTCCGAAGACCAACTGGAATCTCGAGAACAGGAACCCAAGTTGCACTTTGGAATAAAGCCAAAAGTCAGAGATAACTGAGCATTAATACTAGCACTGACTTAAGGATCCATGTACACGTACTGTATTGCAGTGGATTTTGCTCTACAGGTTTTGCAGTGAAATCAGCTGAAATACTGATTACTATTAAAGTCTATGGCACTCTATTCCAACAGTGGACTGAAAATGGGAGTATAGTGCCATAGCCTTTTAAAACTTATATACAGTGCTGCTGTGATGTTAAAAAAAATTAAATAAAGAGACTCCCCTGGTGCCCTGCAGTGGAATAAAAATCCACTGCAAGAATGAAGTGTCCTAGACTATTATAGCAGATTTCACTGCAAGAAACTCTCTGCAATACAGTACATGTGAATAGACCTTAAAGGGGTTATCCAGCATGGGGGCACTTTTTTGGGGGGACCGGGGAGGAGGTGGCTGAAATAAAAGACGTCCACTTACCTCCCCGGTTCCAGCGGCGGGTCCCGCATCACGGCGCCCGAGACGCTACGTCTCAGGGCCACTCAGTTACTCAGTGAAGGAGGCGGGATCCGAGCGGACTTCAAACGGATCCCGCCTCCTTCACTGAGTGGCTGAGCGGCCCTGAGACATAGCGTCTCGGGCGGCGTCAGACACCAGGAAGCGGCCGGGCACCGGAGCGCCGTGATGCGGGACCCGCCGCTGGAACCGGGGAGGTAAGTGGACGTCTTTTATTTTAGCCAACTCCTCCCCGGTCCCCCCAAAAAAGTGCCCCCCCGCTGGATAACCCCTTTAAAGGTGTTCATTCAGTAATGGTATAGCATTACTTTATATAACACTGGGTATACACTTTAATCTTGACTGTACTGTGATCATCTGAGGTCTGTGAAGCCAACTTGTATTTCAATGTATGCCCAATTTTTTGTTTTGAGGACAGATCCCTACAATTAAGCTCCCTTTACTTCAATGGAACTGAGTTTGAAACCCCACCCAGTCTGGAGACAAGAGAGGGGAAAAAGTGGCCATGTTTTTCTAGCGCTGGATAACCCCTTTAAGAACACTTGCATCCTCAGATAAACAGAATGTGCAGGTGTATGGGGGTGGTTTAGGAGAGATAGCTCGGAGCATTTAGTCGACAGCTATGTAGACTGTATCCAACTTGCCTACAGTTTTGGGTCTTCCATCGGATAATGGCTTTGATCTTAAGTATTTATGCAGCTGTCATATTTATTTAATGATCTAGTGGTCTAAGAACAGATGGTACAATAATTCTGACTGGAGAAATGGAGATACAGAAGTGATTCTATGACTGGTGAGGTATCTGTCATGTTAGAGCTGTAACATTGGTGCTGGTTCACCTGCTGGGGGAAAGCAAGGATTATCAGAAATATTACGGCCACCCCTGTCTTTACTGACTGTCTGTAGTGTGGGCTGCTAATGTGAACACTGTATAAATGATCAACCTCTTTCTATTTCTGCTACAGGAAAATCCATAGCAAATGAGCAGCGGTATACCAAGCTGAAGGAGAAGTATGCAGAGCTTGTCCAGAGCCATGCTGATCTCCTGAGAAAGGTGCTTGATTCTGACTCATTTTTAGAAATGTTTAATCTAGTGTAAAGCCCAATGCTTAAAATGCCAGTCATGCCTGAGTGTCTGGGAGGAGGGTGGAGGCAGCGTGACTACATGCCACTGCAGCTCCGTCCTCATGTCTGTTTACCGGGCAATATGAGCGGCGATGAAGACCTATATTTCAGAAAACTACAAGGTATTGGGGACCATTGTAGAGCATGTGTGATGTAACCATTTCCATTTAACCTCTTAACAGCTGCCAATATGGTGGTGGTGGTCAGTAAGGTTGGTTATTGGCTCTTTACAATGGGGATAAATAATGCGATGCTGGTCTCTTGTGCAGTGATTGTTAGTACTCGGCTGTCAGTATAACAACTAGGATCCCACTGTAACTACTGGCTTTGTCGCTACAGATAGATTTCCTGAGTAGCAGCAGGCCTTGTTAAGATCCCCAGAGCAGCTATGTGTGTCTGGGTACCTGACCATGCCTGTAGGTACATTCCCTCTACAGTAGAATGGGTTAAAGTCAATGTCCAATGTTGAATTTAAAAGCTGAATAATTTAGAATTATGAACATTGAACTCAGTGATAAGACTGGTGTCATGCAACCAACCACATACAGTTTACTGCAGGAACAGTAATTGTCCACGTGATTCTTTAATGTTAAAAATGTTATCCCCGAGTTACTAAAGGTCTCCATACACTCTATACTTATGTTGGTATAATGTGTATGGGGCTCTCCCAACATTATTTTGTAATGGAAATGTAATTATTTTGTAAGCCACCAGAGCAGTCTGGCTGCGGCTTACCCCTCCCCATACAGAATACAGGAAAGCTTGCTGAACCTTCCTGTGTATAAGGAAGACGGGAGAGATTACTGTCAGCCAAAGGATTCTTCGACTAACTGCTGCCTGCCTGAAGTCACAGGAGAGTCCCTGATGGCTTATTCCCACCCCAGCCTCCTTAAAGAGGTTATTCATGCTTTTTAACAAATGTTAAAGGGCCCCCAAATGCTTAAAAAAAAGGAGCAGTAACTCAATGCACCAATCCTGCACTGATCCCTGTTCAGGCTCCGGTCAGCACCCCAGTCTTCCTTCTGGAGCAGACATCACATGACCACTATAACCATCAGCAGTATCATAAGTCACAGGTCGGCGTATTCCTGACATCACTGGTCTGTGATGGGAGCCATAATGCCAGGGGTATGGACCATGACCACTAACCTTTCGGTATGTTCACGCCAGAAGTAAGACTGGGGAGATTTTAAAGTTAAAGAGGACCTGTCACCCTCCCCCCCCCCCCTCCAACCGCCCCCCCCCCCCCCCCCGCTGGAGCACCCTATACTCACCTGATCCCGCCGGGTCCCGCTTCTTGAGCTGGTCGGGTGACTGAGATATCAGCGCCCGAAGCCCCGCGCGCGCGCTCCTCAGATGAGTCCAACTCTCATAGAGAATGACAGGTGAGTCCGACGCTCCATCATTCTCTATGAGCGTTGGACTCGTCTGAGGAGTGCGCGCCGGATTGAGTATAGGGTGCTCCAGCGGGGGGGAGGGAGCCTTTTACCCCGGCACGGGGGGTGACAGGTTCCCTTTAAATCTCCACTGTCGTGTAAAAACTTGTGAGGTCTCAGTGCTGATCTATACATAGATGGGAGAAGCGTGTGGCAGTGCGATTCACTCTCAGACTCTGCACAAAGTCTGTCTCATAGACTTATTACAGAGCCAAACTTTTGCAGTGAGTCATAGTGACATGTCAAAGGTTGAGACCCATGTCATATAGACATGACAGTAACTCGATTTCCTTTTTCAAATGTTAGAATGCTGAAGTCACTAAGCAGATGACCGTGGCTCGTGAAGCCCTGGGGGACATGGAGCGCTCCAAAAAAGAGCTTGAGGATTCGTACCAACGTGTGAATGAGCATACACAGAGGAAGGTGAGGTCTCTATGTACAGCAGACACATAAGGATGTGATGGAGCTGGGTCTCCCATTCATGACCTGACTCTGTTAGCCTGAATGAAAAGCTGCTCTGTGCAACTAGATTCCTTTTGGGGGTTGATCAGTCTTGTATTACATCTATGGCCATTCAAATAAGTGGCCGCCATGCGTACGTGTAGCAGCCGCTGATCAGATTATTGCCCTGGTGGCCACATTAATTCTCTAATGAGAGAATCACTCAATGTGCCAATTTTCTGGACAGACATAGGAGGCAATGTAGGCATTGTGTGCCTGGCATATTGGAGTGGATATGGAAAAACAAGGAAAAACAAGTTTCATTTGTATCCATAGAGTGTTCATTATAGCACCAAGATCTTTTTAAAGGGATTGTCCAGTTTTGTGGGTGCCCCTACACAATGCATTTTTATCTGCTAAAGAGGCAGAATGTAAATGCTTGTTTTGTTGCTGGAGGGAAAACAAGGTGTGACAGGCCATTAAAAGCAGTGAATACAATGAACGCCTGCAGACTCTAGATTACACATTTGGCTGTAGCTTCCTCTCTTCTCTGCATGGCCTAATAGGACATACAGTATGACAAATGACAGTGTCTGAGGCTGGACCGCTTTCCCCCTGGACGTAGTGTAATGGAAAGTTACTGAACTGCAGTCTGCTAAACAAATTAGAAAATAAGCAAGTAAAATCCGTGGGCAGGAGTGTGGCATAGCCTAATGAAGTGCAATACAAGATGTTACCAGTCTCAGGAGAGGCTTAAAGGAAACTTCAATTCATTTGTAAACCATTTATAATGTTCCATCTTAGTAAATCTAAATATAAAACAGAAGACTTCATTATACCCTCTTATTGAAAGCGTTGAGCAGGGAATATCCCTTAAATGTGCGAAAGTGGTTCCTATCTAGATGCACAAGCGATTACTCGTTAATGAATGTAATGGAAGAACACTGGTAAGTAATCTCCTTTCTGATGTTATTTTATAGGCGCAGGAACAGATGCATCAGATGGATGAGATACAGGGGGCGCTAGAGAGCAGCAAACAAGAAGTTCAGCTCCTTCAGAGCACCATAGAAACCTCTAAGCAGGTGAGATGTCTGAAAAGCAGAAGTCAATGGACCTGTTAGTGGCTTTTTGCTGACTAAAGTAAAGGTAGTGTACAGTAGGGCTTTTACCCTGAGGGTAAATTCACACGGGCGGATCCGCCGGTAGTTTCACGCACGAAATCCACAGATAATCCGCAATACACGTATTATTATTATTAATACGTATATTGCGGATTAGCTGCGGATTTCGTGCCTGAAACTCCCGTGTGAATTTACCCTGAAGCAGGATCGATAACTCTTATTTCAGTCTATCGCTCCAGAATTGAGATATAAGCTTTAGAATTTTTATGCAACTTATGCAAGCTCACCACTGAGCTCAGCTGTAGTAGGAGTCTTGTCATGGCAGACACGGAGGCTTTGATAAGGCCCCAGACTGATATGGCAGCTGTGTCATAAGGGTCAGTTAGACCTCAAACGTGACCCGTGTGGCAGGCCAACCTTCTAAATTCCACCATTGCCACAAATGCCAAAGCTGCCGATGGGCTCCGGTTACGTTATGGAGAAGGCACAGTTAAACAGCCTGGTTTTCCATAGTAGACAGTGGGCACCGTTATATTTTTACCAACCATTTTAAGACTTTGACTCCATGGCATCATCTCACAGTAAAATCAGGGCATTACCACAGCTTGGATCAGTGACACAAATATCTACATTTTTATCTCCTGTCTGCTTAAAGGGGTTATCCAATGCTGCAAAAACATGGCCACTTTCTTCCAGAGACAGCATCACACTTGTCTCCAGTTCAGGTGCGGTTTGCAATTAAGCTCCAGTCACTTCAGTGGAACAGAGTTGTAAAACCTGCACCCATACTGGAGACAAGAGCGGTGCTGTCTCTGGAAGAAAGTGGCCATGTTTTTGTAGCGCTGGACAACCCCTTTAACCATAACTTTTACACTGATCCCTGTGTTGACCAAGTACCTAAAGTAATACAGAACTGGTTGTCTCCTCTGCCATGTCCTCTCAGGATTACCTCACACAGTTTAAGGAGCTTGAGGAGGGTTTTCTACGGCGATTGATGCAGGAGGTGGAAGGAATCCTCCACGAGGCGCTGCAGCAACTAGAGGAACCTCTGTATACCAGCAGCAGCGTGTCTACAGGTGAGGACACCATCTCACACTCAGCGAACTACTGTGTGAGGATCTGACATCCACATCCACTAATCCATCCAGTGTTATCTTCCAGACTTTCTAATCTCCAGAACGGTGGCGGCGGTAGATAGCACCGAGAAATTAGACGAGGCTTGGAAGAGACACATGTCTGATACTTCAGGTGAGAAGAAAAGATGGGAGAGGACCAAAAGCTGTAAAGAGTGTAGCAGGCAAGTGGAGGAACTGCATAGTAGTCAGACATGACAGGTTGTAGAAGAGAACACTGGAAGATGAACATGTTGTAGAGACTTTGCACTTACCATAGACTGTAAGCAGTCTGTATCTTCCAGCTGATCTTCACTTGCTCCTCTCTATGTAAGGCTGTAAATAATACACTACAATGTGAGGACGTTGTGGACTAATTTGTATCAGAAATGCACAGAGTTTTGCTGTGTGAACATGCCTTTACTCATCCTTTTTGTGCTGGGAAAAACTGACATAGGGTCCTATTATAGTGAGCAGAGGAATAACTATTAGCTAATAAACAACTGCAAGTGCCTATTGCCATGACCAAAGCCATTTAACATCCTGAACTACTACGCTTTGCATGATATAGAAAGCAGGTAGCCTGTGGAGATAGGCATTATAGGAAAGTTGCTGTCATCAGGGTATTTCCTGGCAAAAAGCAAAATCCACATATGTTAGCATATTGTCTTCTCTGATATTGCTAATATTGTTATCTCATTGTCAAAATTATTGTAGAAATCTGTAAAATATATTTTAATGTTGTTAAAATACATAGTCTCCTCTATAAAAGTGATCTTCAGTCTGTGATTTTCCAGCTATTACAAAACTACAGCCCCCGGCATGCAGGAAATCCACAATTTACCACAGTGGGAAATCCACAGGTTGGAGACCACTGCTCTATACTTAAAGGGGTTGTCCAGCGAAAATCTTTTACTTTCAAATCAACTGGTTTTAGAAAGTTATATAGATTTCTAATTTACTTATGAGCTGCTGTATGTCCTGCAGGAAGTGGTGTTTCCTTTTCAGTCTGACCCTGTGCTCTCTGCTGCCTCCTGCTCTGGACAGGTCCTCTCATGGACAGAGCAAAAGGCTGCAGAGAGCACAGTGTCAGACTGAAAAGAAAACACCAAAAAGAAAAGGTTTTCTATGGGAATTTATACTGCTCTGGGCAGTTTCTGTCTCGAACACAGGTGGCAGCAGAGAGCATTGTGTCAGACTAAAAAGAAGACATCACTTCCTGCAGGACATACAGCAGCTAATAAGTAAATTACAAATCTATAGAACTTTCGGAAATCAGTTGGGTAACCCTTGTAAAGGGATACTCAGGCAAAAAATCTTTTTTTTTAGATCAACTGCTTTCAGACAGTTATATAGATTTATTAGAATTATTTAATAGAATTTACTTCTATTTAAAAATCTCAAGTCTTCCTATACTTGTCAGCTGCTGTATGTCCTGCAGGAAGTGGTGTATTCTTTTCAGTCTGACACAGTGCTCTCTGCTGAAACCTCTGTCCGAGACAGGAACTGTCCAGAGCAGGAGAGGTTTTCTATGGGGATTTGCTACTGCTCTGGACAGTTCCTGTCTTGGGCAGAGATGTCAGCAGGGTCTAAGGATTTTTAAATGTATGTGCATTACAAATCTATATAACTTTCTGGAACCAGTTGATTTGAAAGAAAAAGATTTAATTGTACAGTTTAATCGGGTTTAACTGTACAGGTTTAACTGTAAAGATGAATCTGTCCACGTATTCAGTTACTGAGTTAGGACACAAGATGGCAGTATTGTCCACATGCAGATGCCCAGACTTCATTATAAACGACAAGTATTATGCAGAACATTGTGTGCCCATTAGTGAAGAGACAGAAGTCTCTTTGCTTTTAACTGGCACCAGGGAAATATTAGATAGATAGTATTCACAAGTATTTCAAGAGCCACATCTTCATTGCAGTAACAAGCTGTGGATATATTTAGTTTGAGGGGCAGATGTAGCCATACTGTCAGAAAGGAAAACTGTAGTAGTTTCCCATGGCAGCCATTCACATCACTGCATTTATTTTCCAATGCAGAGCCACTGCAAAATGAGAAGTTGAATATGATTGGCCATCATAGGCAACTATGCCACTATTCAATATCTGCTTGCATGCATTTGTTCTTGCTTTTGCAGTGTTATACTAAGGAAGTTGTTCAGCATATATACAAAGGATATATTTATCACCATCTTTAAAATCTCAGCTGACAGTACCAGTAACATTGTTAATAAGATCTAGAGGATGCAGACTTGTCACGAAGACATATTAGGTTTAATCTTTGGAAATGGTCAGGACATTTGTTTTTTGGTCACTGGGATTTTTATACAGTATATGGTAGAATCATTTCTGTTTTATAGATCTCTCTACTTATTCTATTCTTTTCATAGATGTAAATTTCCTGTTGCCAAACATGGTCCAGTTTGCACACAGAATAAGTGATGTGATCATGCAAGGAGCCCAGACCAGGACATCTGACAGTGAGTAATTGTCTCCTCCATGTGATGTAATCTGCTCGGTGGCTTCACTAAGGATATATTCACACAGGCGGGCTCGCAGCGAGATTCTCGCTGCGAGCCCGGCAGGTCCTGGCAGTTCCCATAAACTACATACTTGCTGCGGTCTAAACGATCGCAGCGAGTATGTAATTATACCGCGCTTAACCCCTTCTACTCCCGCCGGCTCCCCCGCTGTAAGCAGCATACATTACCTGTCCTTGCTGCACGGGTCCGGCGTCCTGCTCTCCCGCCCGGCCAATCAGTGGCTGCGGCTGGGCAACACACTAATTGGCCGGACGGGAGAGCAGGACACCGGACCCGTGCAGCAAGGACAGGTAATGTATGCTGCTTACAGCGGGGGAGCCGGCGGAAGTAGAAGGGGTTAAGCGCGGTATAATTACATACTCGCTGCGGTCGTTTAGACCGCAGCAAGTATGTAGTTTATGGGAACTGCCAGGACCTGCCGGGCTCGCAGCGAGAATCTCGCTGCGAGCCCGCCCGTGTGAATATACCCTAATACTGTAAACATCCATAGGTACAATACACCCAAAATTGTTCATAATATTGGCAGGAAGGCCCTAAAGTAGCCAGTCCTACTGATAGATACATCAGCTGACACATATCTAGTGTGTATGGCTAAATGTCATTGACATAAAAAAGTGACATATCCTGGGGAGATATAAAAAAAGTTTAGATTGGTTAAGGTCTGGGACATTAGATCCCAACCGATCTTTAGCTTAAAGGAGACCTGCCACCCCAGCTGCCAGGGTGAAGCCGGCCCGACACCCCCGCTGCTCCAGTCATTCTCTATGGACGTCGGACTCATCTCTGGTGAGTGCGTGCACGGCTTCCGACAGCGATATCTCAGCAGCGGGATGGGGTCCGGGACCAGGACTTAGAGAGGGGGATAAGTATAAGGGGTTCCACCGAGGGGGTCATGCGGGCTTCACCCCAGCAGTCGGAGTGACAGGTCCCCTTTAAGCAGGCAGGATGCTAAGCACCTTCACTTTCCATTCTCTCTGTGCGTCAGGAGACAGACTTCTATAGAAAGTCTATGGGCTTGTCTTCTGTCTTGCCCACAGATTAGGGAGAGGTAATGTTTACTGCTTCCCCTGGTTCTAATGTTTAAGGAAGGTCTAAACATACAGACCCCCATTGATCAAAGCGTTTGACATGTCTTTAACATGACTTTAACTATAGAATATTTGATGTTTTTATATACAGATAATGTAAAGTATATTGTACATTAGATGTTGGTTGTTTGGCTTGGGCCCTTTACACTTTTGTCATCATGATTATTTGAACATTTGTGACAGTATATAAATGCATGATTATAAATTCTTATATATTACATCATGTTTTGCTTCTCAGAGCTGTGTGATAGCTGTCGTACATGTGGTATTGAAGCTTTGAACTATCTCTCCACTCTGAAGAACAAAGCCACGCAAGGTTTTGCTGACTGTAGCCAGATTACTGCCTCGCTGAGGCACATTGCTGACATTGCGCAGGTAACCTGCTCATACCATTGCTGAAATGCTAAATCCATATGGATAATCCGATTTGGGATTGGTCTGATGGATCATGATCTTCGGGTTTGGCAATGTTATTCGAACCTGAACATTCGGAATTTCAGTCCCTGTGGCTGCTAAAGTTGGCTGTTGCCCTAGGGAGTCCTGGAAACATGGACACAACCACAGGCCGTATTCGTGTTTTCCTGGCAGCCTTAGGAAGGCATCCATCTTCTGCAGTTGCAGGGAATCAAAAGCCAAACTTTTGGGGTCGAACACTGTTGCCCAAACTTGAAGCGACTCCGTACCCACAATCTGTCCCCCCCAAACTACTTGTACCTTCGGATAGCTGCTTTTAATCCATGATCTGTCCTGGGGTCCGTTAGGCATGGGATGGAGTTTATGTCATAAAAACAACTTTTAATCCGGCAGCGCTGTGTCTAACGGCCGGGGCTTACATTTGTATATGCATTAGGCTGGCACAACCTCTCTGTCCTTCCTCCCCACCCTCCTCATTATAAGGAATGATCCAGGAACATTTACTGCTGTTTGAGCTTTGCACAGGTGTATTAACAATCCAGCCCATATTCAATATACACACAGGTGAGGAATAAGAAGCAATCTGCCTGGAGCATTCCTAATAATGAGGAGGGCGGAGAGGAGGGACAGAGAGGTTGTGCCAGCTCAATGCAAGCACAATGTAAGCCCCGGCCGTTAGACACAGCGCTGCCGGATTAAAAGTTGTTTTTATCACTATAACTGCATCACCTGCCGAACGGACCCCAGGACAGATCTTGGATTAAAAGCAGCTATCTGAAGGTACAAGCGGTTTGGGGGGGACAGATTGTTGGCACGGAGTCGCGTTAAACATTTTGACAGATTTGCTCGACATTAATCATGAATAAACTTTGTTGTACTATGAGGGGATTTAACATCCCTCCTCCTAGCATACATTGTCAAACAGCGGCAAATTTTTGCTCAAATAAGCAAAAATGTGTGATTTTTTTGCTACTGTAAGCCCTGTTTACCTGATGGGTGAGCAGGGAGTGCATGGCAAGGCTCAGAGGGGGCACTGTGTATTGCTAGCCTTACTCTGTTTAGTCTAGTGAACTTTGCGCTCTCTAAGAATTAAGGTGGCCATACACCGTCAAACTTTCAATAACTTTTAGCTGTCTTTCCCATCCTCCTCATACACATGAACATTTGGCAAGACAAAACATTCCTGTGTTCTCTGTGGGGAGGGGTAATACACAGCCAGGCAGTTTTGGCAGCAGCTTATCTCTCCAATAACAAAGGGAACAAAGTTCCATCATGCCTGACCCCTGTCTCCAGGAGTCTCGGCAGAGCCACATATACTTGATACTGATGCATACATTATATAGTATAAATTGTATGGAGACCTTTAAACATTTTTAATAAAACTCCTCTTGGTTTCTATCTCAACCTAACCAAAAGAAGACTATTTCTTATCTCCCCTCCCCAGCTGCCTCTCAGATATTCTTAACCTTTCATACTGTCTACTCCTATTGTCAGCAAGGTATCTGAGATAATATTTGCTTTGTAGAGGGAGGGTACGGATGTAAAACTTGCAATATTTCCTTTTAGAATAAAAAAGCGAGTTCCTATTTCCTTGAATAAACCCATGGTTAATATGAATGTCCACAGAGTATTAATCATAGATGTGATCTCATCGGGAGGTGAAGGATTGCTTAAGCCCTGACACAGGCTCCAGTCCTCAGGTCTAATCACACACAGTCCCTCCGGTGACACGACCTACTTTACTCTGCGCCAGGAGCTTCACGTCCCGGCTGCAATTATACTTTGTGTTAATTATGACATTTCCATAATTTTCTGCCTTGGTTTCAGCACTAATCAGTAATACAGAGGGAATACAGTGAAGAGGAAATTAGCATTTCTATGCCAAAGCCAAGTAGTTATAAGGACCCCATTGCCTGTCCCATTAAGAGCTTCAGTTTAGCAAGTGCTCCTTCTGTGTACTTCTGTGTGCTGGTTAGGGTGGGATTTGTATAGAGTAATCTGGGCCATGACATTACTTATTGTCTTTCAGGAGCTGCGGCCCCCTTCACTTGATATTAAAGAGGAAGAGCTGGGAGACCTGGTGGAGAAGGAGATGACAGCCACGGCGGCGGCAGTCGAGACAGCTGCATGCAGAATTGAGGTACAACAGTGAACAAGGAATAAAGTGATAGAAGTGAACCACAGATGCTGTTATATATCAATATATGTGCATGGATGGTGCTTAAGACTTAGGGCTTTAGATCTTTGTAATCCCTGGAGCATTAAAATATTCTAACACAACATATGTTGGCACTGAAGATAACCATTGCTGCTTCTGTACAGTGCCCTCCGCATCTGGACTACCGTAAACATATACAGCAATGTAAAACTAGGCTGCAAAGAATCCCAGTGTCTGTTCCAGCACTGTAGCATTTTTCCATATGGCGACATTTCATGATATTTCTGACCCTTTGTCTGACAGATAATTGTAGAAGAAAAAACTTTTTAGAGGATTGGGTGCGGCAGCCGAAAGCAATCCAGTGCCTATCTCATTGATCTATGCAGTATAACTATACTGCATAATCTCAATGAGAGATCAGTGTGCATATACTAAAAGTCTCCTAGGGGGAATAACCCTAACCCCAGGGAGAATAACCCTAACCCAAGGGGGGCTTCTAGTATATGTGTAAAAAAAAAAAGTGTTTTTATTAATAAAAAGCCCCCTCCCCTAATAAAGGTCAGAATCAACCCCATTTTTCCCAGGTTATAAAATAAAATAAATAAATAAACATGTTTGGTATCGCTGCGTGCGTAATCAGCCAAAATATAAATTTATCACATTCCTGATCTCGCACGGTAAACGGCATAAGTGCAAAAAAATCCCAAAGTGCAAAATTGTGCATTTTTGGTCGCATCAAATCCAGAAAAATTGTAATAAAAATCGATCAAAAAGTTGCATATGCCCAATCAAGGTACCGATAGAAAGAACACATCATGGCGCAAAAAATGACACCTCACACAGCCCCATAGACCAAAGGATAAAAGCGCTATAAGCCTGGGAATGGAGCGATTTTAAGGAACATATATTTGTTAACAATGGTTTGAATTTTTTACCAGCCATCACATAATATAAAAGTTATACATGTTACATATCGTTTTTATCGTAACAAACATATATAACAAGTCAGTTTTACCCCAGGGCGAACGGCGTAAAAACAAATACCTGCCAAATAAATAAAATGCGTTTTTTTTTTTTTATTTCACCACACATTAAATTTTTTCCTGGTTATGCAGTGTACCTTATGAAAAAAATTTAGCCTGTCATTGCAAAGTACAATTAGTGGCGCAAAAAATAAGGGCTCATGTGGGTCTGTAGGTAAAAAAATTCAAGCGCCATGGCCTTTTAAGCACAAGGAGGAAAAAATCGGAAGTGCAAAAATGCAAATTGGCCCAGTCCTCTAAGAATTAATGAAGCATTGGCTTGTATCACATTATCTGCAGCCTGTGTTTTATACTGCACATATTAATAACTGATTGACTTTACTTTGTGTGACATACTTATAGGTACAGCTGCTTTGATCCCCAGCCAGGTTCTCTTTCTGCCAGTCTTGCTCCATGAAATCTGTAAGGCAAATAGACGAAGAGTACTTGTTTAGATTAGATTATATCTGTGGCATGCAAGTCATTGCTGTTCTTTTTCTAGGTACAGCTCTCTCATAATGGGCTGAACGAGTAACATAGGGTGTGCTCGCTGCTATAGACACACCATTGAAAATGTAGCAGAGCTGAAACCATTATTGAACTCTGTGGTTGCCTACACACATTATCTAAGCCTTCAATTTCAGTGAGAATGGCTGTCTGATGTCTATAGGGGGTCTCCCAACACAGGGATATGAAGGAAGTGTAACAGTATTACCATATACTGGATGTTACTAGTGTTATTCTGTTATAATAACATAGTAACACAGTTAATAAGGTTGAAAGAAGACAAGAGTCCATCAGGTTCAACCTAGGGAAATCCTACTGTGTTAATCCAGGGGAAGGCAAAAACCCCTATGAGGCAGATGATAATTGCCCCATCACAGGGAGAAAACTCCTTCCCGACTCCAATGGCAACCAGAACAATCCCTGGATCAACGTATCACCGGAAATCTAATGCCCATAACTTGTAATATTATATTGTTCAAGAAAAGCATCCAGGCCTCCCTTAAACTTATTTAATGAATCTGCCATGACAACATCATGTGGCAGAGAGTTCCATAGTCTTACCGCTTGTACAGTAAAGAACCCGCGTCGATGCTGATGATGAAATCTTCTTTCCTCTAGACGTAGAGGATGCCACCTTGTCATGGAGTAAAAAGACCATTAAAAAAATCTCTGTACTGTCCATTCATATATTTGTACATTGTGATCAGATCGCCCCTGAGACGTCTTTTTTTCTAGCGTAAATAACCCCAAGCGTGATAACCTGTCCTGGTACTGTAACCCACCCATTCCCTTAATGACCTTGGTCGCCCTCCTCTGCACCCGCTCCAGTTCAGCTGTGTCCTTCTTATATACCGGTGCCCAAAACTGTACACAGTATTCCATATGTGGTCTGACTAGTGATTTATAAAGAGGCAAAACTATGTTCTCATCCTTAGCATCTATACCTCTTTTGATGCATCCCATTATTTATGTCTATAAAAAACTTTTTCGTAAGGGGTAAAATGACTGTGTAGCTGCTGTGCTTTCATCATATTCTTCCCCCCACAGGAAATGCTCAAAAAGTCACGGACAGATGATACAGGACTAAAATTACAAGTCAACGAACAGTAAGATATTTTCTATTTTCTAACCATAAGTCAGCACACTGGAGTCAGTATTAAAGGGATCTTCTGGCTCTTAGCTATATTTACCCAGCCCTGGTCCCCTGCTGATCCCCCCACAGCTCTGGATCATCTTCCAGTCCGCCGCTGTTCATCTATTCAGTCTGCTTCCAAGACGATCGATGAAGCTGGGCCTGACCGCTCAGCAAATCATTGGCTGAGAGGGGACACTGCTATGGCCAATGATCCACTGGGCGGCTGTCCTGCATAAGCGACTTCTGAGGATATTGCTCGGAGCAGGACCTGCCAGTTATTGGTCACAGCAGTGTCCTGTCTCGCCCAGTGATTTGCTGAGCGGGCAGGTCTTGAAGCAGGCTGAAGAGATCAGCGGCAAGGGAATAGAAGA
The DNA here is from genome assembly GCF_027789765.1 of Dendropsophus ebraccatus. Taxonomy (NCBI): domain Eukaryota; kingdom Metazoa; phylum Chordata; class Amphibia; order Anura; family Hylidae; genus Dendropsophus; species Dendropsophus ebraccatus. The sequence goes on from NC_091464.1 coordinate 41,979,284, forward strand.
AGAAGAACCGAGCAGCGTATTCATTTTTGTAAGAGCTGGAATATCCCTTTGAAGCACGTGTATTTTTCTTCCTCATAAAGAGCATCATTCTAGTCCATTGACTGGGTGGTATTGTAGCATAGCCCCGGACAAATCAAAGGACTGACATGCAATACACAGATCAGCTCATCTGTATACTATATGTGTTTGTGTTCTGCAGGATTCTCGGCTCATGCACAGATCTCATGCAGGCAATTCAAGCCTTGATACTGGCCTCAAAGGACCTCCAGAAGGAAATCGTGGAGAGTGGAAGTGTCAGTAAATTTATTCCTTTTAGCTGCTTTTGACAAGTTCAGATTAAGACATCCGCGCTATAAAGTTTTGTTAGGTGGGCCGGTCTCCCACCCGATGATGGGGGCGGTGCCCTGTTATTTCCCCTGCTGTTGGTAAAAACAATGGTAGCAAAATCCTGCCTTTGGTTGCAGCCACATTTCTATGTTGAAGAGTAGGGAGCTTTGTTAGAAATGAATAGCACACAGCTTCTTTTCCTGGCACATCCATGGGTTACCGTAAGTGATGCAAAGGTTTCATAAATGCCAGCAAACATTGGGAAATCTGCCCTATTGTACCTCTGCATGTTTTCCTGGCTGCTAATTGCTGTATCCATGTTTCCCAGACTTCCTAGAGCTGCATCCAACTTCTTCAGCCACCGGTATTTAAATGGCGAACAATCGGACTTGAGCAGACCTTGAGTTGGGCTCATCTCTATTCCCCTCCCAACATTACTTAGATATTTTTAGTTTGCCTCTGTAGAGCATCAGACTGTATGACCTGCAGAATTTTAATTCTTGAAGCTATGTTCACACCCACAAACAGCCCATAAAATTTGAGTTTATGGCTCAAGAAAGAATGACAAATTGTCAGTTTTATCATATTAAGTTCCACAGAATTCAGTGGACAAACTGCTAGTAATCCCCATAGCATTTTAATATCCTAATTTTACAGCTATAAAATAAGGTTTAAAGTCCTTTAGGACCTTTAGAACCATCTGTTTTGCAAGTAAAATAATAGCATTTGCAGAAAAATTGTACAAAGAAACGTCTAAATAAAAATTGCAAAGAAAAAAAAAAAAGCAGAAAAAGTTGTGGAAATTTTCAGCTGTTTTTTGAAGCTAAAAACAGACCAAAAAACTGAGAGTGCATGTAACCTGTAGGGGTGTCCAGGATTAGAAAACTGTGGCTGCCTTTCCTTTAACAGCAATTGTCCACGGGTTGTTTGTGGAATTGCAGCTTAGCTCCACTGAATCGAATGGGGATGAAATGCTACACCACATGCAACCTGTGGACCAGTTTTGTTGCAGGAGCTATTGTAGCAAATCTTCAGTCATTCTTCATACTGCGTATTCATTGTCACTTTTATGTTCATTTTTCTGCAGGGTGCAGCATCTCCAAAAGAATTTTATGCTAGAAACTCGAGGTGGACAGAAGGGCTGATCTCAGCTTCTAAGGCAGTGGGGTGGGGCGCCACTGTGATGGTGTAAGTGACAATGAGTGTATTACTAACTCTCATGTAATGTTGAGCTCTCATGTAAAGTGCAGATGAAGGTGACACTAGACTTTTTCAAACCCAGTTTGAGAACAGCCGAATAATATTTTGTCCAGTTCATGACGAAAAAGTCGTCCTCCCCAAATAGCTCTCATGGGAATAGCTTGACTGATAATTTTAGACAGTGATATCTGGGCTGTGGCATCCTATCAGTTGCAAAACTACAACTCCCAGCATGCCCTGACAATCACAGACTGTTGATCTCAAGTGATTTTCTTTTCCCAAACCATGCCCGCTTATTGTCAGCTCTGGAACTATCTGCATTGTACTTTATATTGGCTTTCTCATCAGATTTCAGCCCGAACCCAAATACTCTTCATTTGACTACCAAAGTCTGGAGAAGTTAGATGCCATCCTAGGGCTCTCAGGAAGCATGGATACAATCTATGGCTATGTTCACACAACGTATATTTTCGTAAAACCTTGGCCATTGTATAACGGCCATGATTTATACGAAAATTTACGTTACATTAATGCCTATGGAATCCCAGACGGAGTGTATACACATAGGTACAGGATCCCTAGCGGCGCCGCAAAGATCCAGAACGGCTCTGGCCGTGTGCTCTGTTGTGTGCTGTGGGAAGTTCTGATGCGGGCGCGCACGGATGCACCCGCATCAGAACTCTGTGGGCCGAAAGATCATTTGGCCGGTACTGCAGTACTGGCCGGGTTAATCTTTTCATAGACCGCCCGTTCCGTGACCCCGCTGGTCTAATACGAGGTCTGCACATAGCCTATGGCTGTATCCATGTTTTCCAGGACTTCCTAGAGCTGCATCCATCTTTTTCAGCAGCTGGGAGTCAAATGCAGGACATTCGTGTTCGGACAATTATTTCTGAGCTTGAACTTTCAGCAAATTCGCTCAACACTAATTGTCAGTCCTATACAATATCTACCTATGCTTTTCTTTTGATCATCCTTTTTGCCTTTTCAGGGATGCTGCAGACCTTGTGGTCCAAGGACAGGGGAAATTTGAAGATCTTATCGTTTGCTCCCATGAAATTGCAGCCAGCACTGCCCAGCTTGTAGCGGCTTCCAAGGTATAGTACATTTCCGAGATTAGATTACTAGAATGGCTTAGTAGATATTGAACTACAGTAGGTTGAGTTTTGTAAGTTTTCTTCTCCCATAGCCTTTAAAATCATATCAGTTTGAAAGGAAACAGGCATTGATGATGTTACCAAGTAGAGTATATTCATGTTTCACCATCACAGTAGCTTTTATGGGAGGTTTGGGTTTATGATATATTCTCTGTGATTGCTGTAGGTAAAGGCAGATAAGAACAGTTCTAATTTGACCAGACTACAACAAGCCTCTAAAGTTGTGAATCACAATGCTGCTGGGGTGGTGGCCTCTACAAAATCCGTCAAGTCTCAGATAGAAGAAGTAGGTAAGTAAAGACTTGTTTTCTTCTGTTTCTCAAGAATATTTTTGAAGCATCTTGCTACAAATTAGTGGCATACCAGTCTAAGGACAATGTTAGTGTAAGGACCAAGCATATGAGGACTTCTCCTCTTCTGTCTACAGATACAATGGACTTCTCTAGTATGACCCTCACTCAGATCAAGCGACAAGAAATGGACTCACAGGTATTAATAACAACAACTGTTCTTCATTCACAGCATATTCCCTTATATTTCTTCATGTAGACTCATATTTGCTTCTCATCCACCTGAGAAGAAAGTTATCTGAAAAGTATTTTATCAGATGCCCCCGATTCATCATCTATTCTGATACGCTGTCAAAATCTGGCATGGTGGGCTTCATTCCTGTCCACCTCCTGTGAATCTATGTCTGTAAAACTAAATATCATTGAAACTGCATTAGAGAGACCTGTAATGATGAGTCAGTTGGAGCTAAAACTTCTGACTTTTTTCCAAAATTTTTGAAGTAAGGGGCAGGTCCAAAGGGTGTAAAATAGGTTCACTTTAGCTTCCCCACAAGTGCCCTGAGGTAGGATACCAAGTCTATGTGCCACTAGAGGAGTCAGGTAACCCCTATGTGTGCAGCAGTATTTCCACATACCTATCCGCCAGTAACCATTTGTGACCCTCTGTCAGCGCTCGCAGGATAGGTGTTAGCATCAGGGCAGGATTGTTGTCCATTTAGTCAGATTCAGATTGGTAGTACAGGAGTCTTGGGCAGAACTGAGAAATTTGTAAGTCTGAAAGGTGAGAGTTATGCTGCGTTTACATGAAACGATAATTGGCCCGATCGTACCATTAACGATGTCAGAGTAACGATTTTTTTTTCATTACGGTCAGCGTTCAGACGGTACATTATATCGTATGAAAATTCGTTTTGCTATCTTTTGCGATCGCTTAGGCCTATCTCACACATTGGTTAAATCGGCTAACGACTGTTTACACGGAACGATCTGTGAATTTTTTTTTACGAACGACTATTTTAGAACATGTTGTAAGATCAAAATTAATGATTTCTCGTTCATCGTTTGATCGTTCGCAGCGTTTACACGTTCAATCGTTATCGTGCGAATTTGCACGATAATCGTTCCGTGTAAACGCAGCATAACTCTCAGTAATAACTATAGCTGTCTAATGGAAAGCAATTTACTGTGTTAAAACATGTTTAATGGCTAACAACCCCTTTACCCTATTAGAAATATCTTCATTGGGGGAGCTTATGTGTCTAAAATATGAAGCCTTATTAATGAATTCATACACTCATTGACAAAAACAAAGTAATGCACCAAGGAGGATTTGTTGGAATTGAATGAAACTTGATATGTGTAAATGTAATGATGATATACACTCACCGGCCACTTTATTAGGTACACCTGTCCAACTGCACGTTACCACTTAATTTCTAATCAGCCAATCACATGGCGGCATTTTAGGCATTTAGGCATGTAGACATGGTCAAGACAATCTCCTGCAGTTCAAACCAAGCATCAGTATGGGGAAGAAAGGTGATTTGAGTGCCTTTGAACATGGCATGGTTGCTGGTGCCAGAAGGGCTGGTCTGAGTATTTCAGAAACTGCTGATCTACTGGGATTTTCACGCACAACCATCTCTAGGGTTTACAGAGAATGGTCCGAAAAAGAAAAAACATCCAGTGAGCGGCAGTACTGTGGGCGGAAATGCCTTGTTGAGGTCAGAGGAGAATGGGCAGACTGGTTCGAGCTGATAGAAAGGCAACAGTGACTCAAATAGCCAACCGTAACAACCAAGGTAGGCAGAAGAGCATCTCTGAACGCACAGTACGCCGAACTTTGAGGCAGATGTGCTATAGCAGCAGAAGACCACACCGGGTGCCACTCCTTTCAGCTAAGAACAGGAAACTGAGGCTACAATTTGCACAAGCTCATCGAAATTGGACAGTAGAAGATTGAAAAAACGTTGCCTGGTCTGATGAGTCTCGATTTCTGCTGCGACATTCGGATGGTAGGGTCAGAATTTGGCGTCAACAACATGAAAGCATGGATCCATCCTGCCTTGTATTAACGGTTCAGGCTGGTGGTGGTGGTGTCATGGTGTGGGGAATATTTTCTTGGCACTCTTTGGGCCCCTTGGTACCAATTGAGCATCGTTGCAACGCCACAGCCTACCTGAGTATTGTTGCTGACCATGTCCATCCCTTTATGACCACAATGTACCCAACATCTGATGGCTACTTTCAGCAGGATAATGCGCCATGTCATAAAGCTAGAATCATCTCAGACTGGTTTCTTGAACATGACAATGAGTTCACTGTACTCCAATGGCCTCCACAGTCACCAGATCTCAATCCAATAGAGCATCTTTGGGATCTGGTGGAACGGGAGATTCGCATCATGGATGTGCAGCCGACAAATCTGCGGCAACTGTGTGATGCCATCATGTCAATATGGACCAAAATCTCTGAGGAATGCTTCCAGCACCTTGTTGTATCTATGCCACAAAAAATTGAGGCAGTTCTGAAGGCAAAAGGGCATCCAACCCGTTACTAGCATGGTGTACCTAATAAAGTGGCCGGTGAGTGTATGTAGGTGGTTACAATATAAGAGAAAAAGTATAAACTAAGGACAATTGTACAATTGTGAGGAGGCTCTTGTACCTGTGGGGCCGCCTCTAGCCTGAATACTGGATGAAATATGGTTGGGCATGCAGAATACAGGTTCCTTATGGCATCTTGGGGCACATTCACCCACAGATGTTACAGCTGGGCCTGTAGATCCTGCACACTTATAGGTTGCTAAAGCTGGCATCCAGATGGTGCCATAAATGCTAGAATGGCAATAAATTTGGTAACAGGCAAGCTAAAGAAAGGTGGAGACGTTCCTGGGAAACCCTTGCTGTGTGTGGGGAGCATTATCCTGCAGAAAAATGCCAGTTGGAATCACACCAGTTGGATAACACATGTGGCAGCAGGATGTCCGGCACATATCACTGAGCTGGGGTGGGAAGGAAAATCCATCCTTTCAGTCACCCCCCCCCCCTTCCCCTTCTTTATTGGACTTTCCAGTTTTTTTTGCTTTTGGATGCATTACGTTCTTATTCCTTTTATCGGCAGCGCGTATAGCACAATCCAGAAATAAAGTTATGTAACCTCAGTATGCATTAAAATTATTTTGTTAGTAGTTTAGTCATGGGCTCTTTGCCACTTTTCCACCTCATCTCCAGAAAGTCTCACAGCCTCTACCGGGCCACGTCATCTTCAGCTGACATACAGCACAATGGCAGCAAGCTCTACCCCTGTCTGTACTTTAGCGGCTCCTCATCCTCATCCAGCAGAGAAAACACTTTTTGCACCACTTGTGGCAAGACTCATTGTCTAATCAGACTCCCCCTGTAATCCAGATTACTAAAGTGAATGTCTCAACCGTGAATGTGAATGCCTCAACCGTTTGGCTCCAAATTTGACACATACTGTAGGTACATTAGGTGCCTGGGGAGCTTTTTGTAAAGGTCCTTACCTTGCTGAACATACAGTACAAAGCTAAACATACTTGCTAAAGCTGCCTATACACCTTCAATCGCTGTTGGCTGAACGATTATATATCTTTTCTGTCCTCCCTATACATATGAACTTTCTGCACAGCTGAATGTTCATGTGTTCTCTATATAGAGACACTAGCAATTTCCCCTTTAACATAACACCAAGAGCATGAATAGACCTCCTGGGAACCCTTGTAACAACCCAACAAACATACAAAAAGATTAACATTTTATACCCAGGCAACACTAGGTAATCTTTCTAGTCATTTATACAGTATATCTGCCTACAGATATTATTGCATACAGCATATCAACACCTATGTAACAAAGTAGGTGTCTACATTTTCTTTTTTGTTATCAACAAGCTTTTAGAAATGGCCTTCCTGTCCTCATAGGACTTTAGGTGTGCTAAAATTTGTCATTAAATGTTTATTTTACTCAGTAAATTAATTAACAATTTATAGTTTTTGTATAACTATTTGTAATTTAGTCTTCTGATGATCATTCCCTTTGATAGGTGCGAGTGCTGGAGTTGGAGAGCCAGTTGCAAAAAGAGAGAGAAAAACTTGGAGATTTAAGGAAGAAGCACTATGAATTAGCTGGAGTCTCAGAAGGGTGGGGAGATGGTAAGCGTACCGCGCTATATTGCATAACCCGAAGTGATACTGAGTATAAGTCATAGAAACATTTCAGAATGATTTTATAAACTAAAAAATGAAAAGGTGAAATTACATCTAGACTGATTGACTTCCTATAGAGGATCAGTAACAAACTAATTTCCACAAGTTCAGTAGAAGCAATAATTCCTGTTTTTATTGTTAATATTTAGAGATGAGCGAACCGGGTTCGAATTCGAGTCAATCCGAACCCGAACGATCGGCATTTGATTAGCTGGGGCTGCAGAACTTGGATAAAGCTCTACGGTTGTCTGGAAAACATGGATACAGCCAATGACTATATCCATGTTTTCCACATAGCCTTAGGGCTTTATCCAACTTCAGCAGCCACCGCTAATCAAATGCCGAAAGTTCGGGTTCGGATCGACTCGAGCATGCTCCAGGTTGGTTCATCTCTATTAATATTTTGTGAACACAAACCTTGAACCTCTGACCGTTTCATTCAGCTCTATAGACCTGTCACACATAGTTGAGCTCTGTACTCATTTATTTTCCCCATAGAGTTAAAGGGAGAGGCAAAAAAGCATTTTCCAACCACTGCTTCATTCAAATGGGAAACAAGGAACCCCAGTTCTAAGGAGCATGGGAATACCACTGATCTTACCATAACTGATCAAACACTTAAAAGGAGATTAGGGGAGGCATTAGGGGAGACTGTGATAGATGTCCACACTTTCTAAACCGTCATCCACTCTCTCTTTTCCAAGGATAGTTCAAGAGGAATCAGGAAGTGCATAAACAACACGTTTCACCTATCTGCAGGATAGCTGTTAAAAGGCGGATACCATTTTATTCGTGCGCAGGATACCCTTTCAAAACTGCCATGGCTGTGCACTCCGTACAGAAAAGTGTAGAGTGTAGAGCCACGGAAATTTTAAAAAGGTATGTACTACCTTTTCGTTTTGAAAGGGTATCCTGCCGCACCAATAAAATGGTACCCGCCTTTTAACAGCTATCCTGCAGATAGGTGATACGTGTTGTTTATGCACTTCCTGATTCCTCTTGAACTATCCTTGGAAAAGAGAGAGTGGATGACGGTTTAGAAAGTGTGGACATCTATCACAGTCTCCCCTAACGCCTATAGCCTAAAGTACTTTCTATAGAATAAATACAATGGTCAGCTTCAGTTTTTCTTGGTTTTCCTTTAAACAATGAATAAAATGAAGCCGACAGTGCTCAGCTCCTACCAGAGGAACTGTATAAACCCCTAGGTTGTGACACTGGTAGTTTTGTTCATGTCAGCTTTTAGCTTCTACTGTATGAGCCTATTATTTCTTCATTAATATGTATATTTACTGCAAGAATGTGATATTTATTGTGATTGTTATTATTTATATTATTATTTATTTTTCACTGCAGCTGCTGAATAAGCTGTATTACAGCTTCCACTCAACATCCAGAACGCACACAGCAGATAAATAAGCACACGTCTATGGCATTCAATTCAGATCTTCTCAACACAGCCTGGACTGGCCACGTCTAACTGGTTCTGAGTTTTCCTAATGGGCTACAGAATGGCGAAAAAGAAGACGACGAGTATCCACGGTGAATCAAAGAGGATTCAGAAACCTTTATACTGCCACCACTCACCTTCAATGCTTGGGAGACAAATATATTCCATTTCTTGATATATATGTTAGTTTAGGATCACATGAAGGGGGCCAGAAAAAACTCAACTGGGTGCGGAGCAATAGTTCAAGCCTTTGGCGTCACGTCAAAAAGCCTGTAAGATTCTGGCACCTAAAGGAGACAACCGGGCGCTTGATAACAGCATTCAGTTATTTCCTCACGGCTCAATACAATTCATTAACGGGTGTCAAGGGACCAGGAGCACAAATAAGCCCCTAGGGGGCGTATGAGAGACCTGCAGCTATTATTCAGTCATATTTAAATTAGCTGTACAAGAAAATGGACTACAACTTTTGCCTTATAGGTTACTGGACAATAGTATAGTTACAGAAAGAGAGAATTACTTGATATTCCTGGTGCTGTAAACTTACACATGCAGCAATGTTCTCCGGAGGAGTAAAAATTATAAGTTGGTTTTAACTAAACATGTAGAATTGTTTGGAAGACATCAATATTATATATTGTATAAATGTACAGTGGGAGCTGTGTCCATAACCCGAGAGAGGATTAGCACTCATGACCTAAGATCACTCAGTGAACTTAAGACCCCAGCACAGATATTTGTCTATGAAATTTCACATTTTCTAGACAAAACCCTGTGTGAATTCTTCCCTTTGGTAGGTGCTATATGGGTCTATTCCCAGGGTCCTGTCATATCCTGCATTGCCATCTAAGCAGGAAGAGAGATGTGGAGGCATTTAGGCCATGGATTCTGAACACACTGTGACTGTAAGAGAAGACATTATATAGGCCATGGTGTTATAATGTTTTCACATTTGTGCCATGAAGCTTGGCACGCATAGATGTCACTATTGCATTTACACAAATAAATCCATGTTCATTTTTGCTGTTCTTTTTTATTCTGTAACATAAATTTGGATATATGAATTTCTTTTTACTTTGAACCAGATTTTTCTTTAATAAGAAGCATGGTGAGAAATATCTTGGCTACCAAAAGGAAATACAAAAAGAATAGAGAAGAGTGAAGTGGGTTCGGGTTCGAGTCCATCCGAACCCGAACGATTGGCATTTGATTAGCGGGGGCTGCTGAACTTGGATAAAGCTCTAAGGTTGTCTGGAACACATGGATACAGCCAATGATTATATCCATGTTTTCCACATAGCCTTAGGGCTTTATCCAAGTTCAGCAGCCACCGCTAATCAAATGCCGATCGATCGGGTTCGGATCGATTAGAGCATGCTCAAGGTTCGCTCATCTCTAAAAAAGAACCATTCCTTTTACATGGAAGAGAAAATCATTACTACTTGCCATTATTTTAGTCTTATAGTCACTTCTCATCTAACATCAGTGTTTTCTCAGACCTCATCTAAAATCAGGGTCTGATCTCACAAATGTTCTTCTAGATGAATGAGCACATACACTTTAAATACATTTCCCGGAAAAGTGGTGGGAGTCAATGGTAAGTTTATTATCAAAGGGGATATCCCGAGAGCAGAAGAGGTCCTGCCTTTTCTGCTCTCCAGCACTCCCCTTCTTCCTTCTGCCTATCCTTGCAGACTTCCCTAGACGAGGGGGGGAGCATGTTGCAGGCGCTGCGGGCATCTTGTGGGCGGGAAACCACGCCCACACCCACACCCAAAGTTCAATAGCTGCCCAATGCCACTGCAACACCAATAACATTGGGAACCTGTTGATCACTGACCACAACCTGCCCCCTCTTGTCTGTGGAAGTATCAGCACGAAAAAGCTTCCCTGTTCTCCGGATATCCCCTTTAATGCCTGTATATGTAGAATGGGATGTCTTATAAACTCTTATAGGTGTAATAAGTAGATGCAGGCTTAAAGCGACTCTGTACCCACAATCTAACCCCCTAACCACTTGTACCTTTGGATAGCTGCTTTTAATCCAAGATCTGTCCTGGGGTCCGTTTGGCAGGTGATGCAGTTATTGTCCTAAAAAAATACTTTTAAACTTGCAGCCCTGTGCCCAACAGCCGGGGGTTAGAGTAACTGTGCCCTTACATTACTCCACCTCTCCGTCCCTCCTCCCCACCCTCTTTATCATTAGGAATGCCACTGGAACATTTTCTCCTAAACATTGCACAGGTGCCTTAACGATCCAGCCCATGTTCAGTATTCACACAGCTTAAGAATAGGAGACAATCTGCCTGGACCATTCCTAATGATATGGAGGGTGGGGAGGAGGGACAGAGAGGTTGTGCCAGCCTAATGCATACACAATCTAAGCCCTGGCCGTTGGGCACGGGGCTGCCAGTTTAAAAGTTTTTTTTTTTGGACAATAACTGCATCACCTGCCGAACGGACCCCAGGACAGATCTTGGATTAATAGCAGCTATCCGAAAGTACAATCAGTTTGGGGGAGACAGATTGTGGGTACAGAGTAGCTTTAACATGTGTCCTGCAAATTGGTATCAAACGCGTTGACAAGTGTGTCTGTTTTATGATTACTTAGGTGAAACACAAAGAACTACTAAATATGAAAACTGTTTTTTATTTTTTTTAATATTGTTATATTACTAACATTGAAGTTAAAGACCAAAGCCTACAGCTACATACTCCAATGTCTTCAGGACAGAGCTACAACGCTGTGCTCTGGCCTTGTGTAGTATAGGGTCTTATAGAATGATTTGGAGTGTTGGAGATTGGGATTCATAATGGGTAGAGGTCACCTTGCTTGATTTTTTTTGCCACGACTACTCAAGAATTGCTATAATATGCCGCAGCTTGGCTTAGCAATGACATCTTCTGAATGTAACGAGGCTGACTATATCTGTGTCTCCAGGACTCCCTAGGGCGGCCTCCAACCTCTTTGCCAAATGCGGAATGTTTGGGAAGAACTCGAGCATACTCGATATTTGCTCATCTCTAGTTAGTACAATACTTGCCACAGGAGACCCTTTTTGTTCAATATACAGTATGGAAATCACATCCTTTACATAGGTATGAAGCTTCTGAGCAGGTGATGTATATACAGTACACTGATAGATGACACAATAGTTACATAAAAGGGTGTGCAAGAGAACTGGAAAATTTTTCAGGACATTAAAAACTCATTCTTTATGAATAGGGAGGACTACCAAACACTTTAGACAGCAATTTAAGTTAAAATCCTACATTTGCTTTATTTGCTAGTATAGAGTAATTTTCATGTCTAAATCCCTTTTGTGTGTAGAAACAATTATGTTGTCACACTCGTCTTTTTTCACCTTTTCTTTCTCTGACAGTTTCTTCAGTTAAGTTCCTCACTTTCTCAATCTGAGGTTGACCAAAATACAGTTGTTCCTAATGGACCCCTGGTATTGCATTGGTATTTCTCAAGTCTCACAACTAACGTGTCTAGCTGCAGAGTGTCCACACATGTACTTATGTAAAACCCAAGACATTAACATTTCTGCATGGGATTCTGTAAATATACAGAATACTTTTTTTTTTTTTTTTTTAAGTATAGACTGGTTACATGAGGCATTGTTTTTAAAGCTCTGTCCCACCATGGGTAATGGGGGAGCTTAGTTAATGTTTGCACCTGACAACTGACACCTATGTGGGCAGAGGTAAGTAGAGGTGTTCCCCAACCTTTCACAAAAAATGTCAAAAACAAAATGTCATAAAATAACATATAGAGATTTTACTCATTTATTTGATCCTTCATCAATCCAGCAACAAAGAAGCTGTGGCCACCAGTCTCTGGTTCAACATGTGACCGCAGCCAGCCAGTGACCTCAGTGGTCAAGTCTCTTACTACTGCCATCATGGCTACCATATTCTTATGGGGATACATGTTTAATAAATAAAAAAATTTGCCTAATTTTGCTGTGTGACAAGACCTGGAAGGGAACGCGTCATGAGAAATTACCTATTGTTCAAATCAACTTTTTATGATACAATCAGAAAGAAACATGTCAGAAAAAAATAATGCTTCAGTATTGGCCAAATGTGAACATGGCCTAATATTGTATAAGCCTCTAAATATCATGGTGTTCTTAGAATCGATACATTATAATTATTCTAGAATAACAATAGAATTGTAATGATTGATCAATATCATACCAGAATCAGAGAACTTGAGGACAGGATTGCACAACTGTAATGTTTGCAGAGTACAGTTACTTCCTTATGTTATAAACAATTTACAGTCTGGTAAACCTGAAATAACACTACACTCATATCATTTATATAGACATTCACTGTATGTTATAGACAAATTTCCTTGTTTACAGTAGAGAGGACGTCTATCTGAAAAACTACTAGAGGGCTTTTTTTTTGCCGCTGATCTTCTGAAAACAGTTGTGGCAGTACCAAAAAGCAAACGCCACCCCACACACAGACACACACACACACAGACACACAATCACAACTTTATGGTATGTGTGATGACATACATACGTAAATAAATCAAACTTAGGTGATATGTTCCTTTTATCCGGTCATATGGAGGATAACCTCACCTCAACTTAATGTCTCACTTGTATAAATGTTTATCTGTGCTTAAGAATGAGGAAGGAACGTGAACGCATCTAAAATACTTTAACAATGCAGAAAACCATGACACAATGAATTTTCTCAAGGATCCTTTTTGCCAATTCTGGCCTAGAAGATCTCCTTGGAGACAAATGTTTAATCTTTAATCTATGAGGTATAATTGGGATATCCTTGCACAGTTTGCTGTAATACCCATGATGTTTTAATTCCCCTGTCCTGTATTTAATTTATTTCTAAAATAATATCACTTAATAATTATAGACTTTTAGGGGGAGATTTATCAAACATGGTGTAAAGTAAAACTGTCTCAGTTGCCCCTAGAAACCAATCAGATTCCACTTTTCATTTTCCAAAGAGTCTGTGAGGAATGAAAGGTGGAATCGTATTGGTTGTTAGGGGCATCTGAGCCAGTTTCACTTTACACCATGTTTAATAAATCTCCCCCCCCCCCCCCCCCCCAAATGTACTGTATATGTAACATATATTAATTCTGTGAGAAGCCTAAATCAATGTGCTTAAAAGTTAACAAAGCTACACTAAAGAATCTTCATTATACACAAAAAAAAATAAAAATCATTAAAATTGAAAACAACAGTCACCAGGGAACCAGGACCATATAGGTATCTCATAAAACTGAGGAGACAGTGTACTTTGAGCAAGTAAAAAGCATGGTTTTCATGATGTTACTTTTCATTACACATGCCCCAAAATTTGTGTCCCCTATTGAAATTTTCAATCTTTTGATGCAAAATCACATACACATACTGTACGTGATTGTGCTGTTAAAGAGGTACAGCAGAGAAAAAATATTTATTAAAAAAACATATATAAAATATTGTTTTTATAAATTCTTTGAAAATCTCAAGCCATCTAGTACTTATCAGTTGCTGTATGTCCTGTAGGAAGTGGTGTATTCTTTTCAGTCTATACATGTAGACAGTGCTTCAAATCAGTGAATCCCTTTTATTATCGCACAGCAATGTTTCGGCTTACACCTTTCTCAAGTCTAAACCGAAAAATTGCTGTGCGATAAAAAGGATTCACTGATTTGAAGTGCTGCCTACATGTGTATCTGCTGTTCGTATTGGAGCCGAAGGATCCAGGCTGTGGAGGGCGTGCGGCCAGGATATTTGTGAGACACCAGTGCTGTTTCTACTTTTTCTATTTTTTCAGTCTGACACTGTGCTCTCTTCTGCCACCTCTGTCCAGGGCAGGAGTAAATTCCTGTGTGAGAACGTGATGTCAGCTCACCGATCTGTAACACTCCCCAAACTCATATCTGGCTGATGCGTGATACAATACTGGAGAAGAAACGATTGGTAGTCCAGCACTTGCAGAAGAATGAATTTATTTTCCAATAGCATAAAATAAGATCCAACAAACACCTAAGTGCAGTGACCCCACAGGACGCGTTTTAAAGTAAGTACAAAAGAACACAGAGCATACAGCATATTTATTCTCTGTGTTCTTTTGTATTTACTTTGTACTAATCTGTTTTTGCATTGGCAAAACCATATAATGTTCTTTTATTCATCTCGTTTGTGCACCTGTTTATACACCTGGTTGGGTGATTATTTAAGGAAGTTGTACACAGGGGAATGATAGGTGATCAAGAGTAGAGATGAGTGAACCAGCCTAATTTCTTGTTCCGATAGCATAAAATAAAATCCAACAAACACCTAAGTGCAGTGACCCCACAGAACGCGTTTCAAGCGCATGCGCGCTCTTGATTAGAGATGAGCGAACCAGCCGGATTTCTGGTTCGTATGAATCAGAAATCTCGGCGGCTGACTTCCGCTGTCTGTTCCCTCCGAGCAGCGGGTGGATACATCGTAAGGAACGCCAGGAAAACTGGGATACAGCCATTGGCATTGGCTGTATCCCAGTTTTTCAGGCGTTCCTTACGATGCTATTTTATGCTATTGGAAAATAAATTCATTCTTCTGCAAGTGCTGGACTACCAATTGTTTCGTCAGGAGTAAATTCCTACAAAATACATCTCCTGCTCTGGACAGTTTCTGACATGGGCAGAGGTGGCAGCAGAGAGCACTGTGTCATACTGGAAGGAATACACCACTTCCTGCAGGACATACAGCAGCTGGAAGACTTGATTTTTTTTAAAAAACAAAAGTCATTTATAAATCTGTATAGCTTTCTGAAAATAGTTGATGTTGTAAAAAAAAAAAAAAATGTTTTACCCCTTTAATTTGTATTAGGGATGGTCCGAATCTGGTTCGGGTCGGGTTCGTACGAACCCGAACCCTCGGAAATGATTCCCGCTGTCTGCCCTCTCCGTGGAGATGGTGGATACAGTGGGAGGACCACCTGGAAAACTGGGATACAGCCATAACCATAAGCTGTATCCTAGTTTTCCAGGCGGTCCTCTGGCTGTATCCACCCGCTGCACAGAGCGGGCAGACAGCGGGAATCTGATGACTATGGTAGAATAGGAGCAACAGAAAATTTGACATGAAAAGAGACAAAAAATACCAATACTGTTCATTAACATTATAACCTATATTATATGCTCAAGACGGGGGATTAGACAGCGAGGAGTGGTGTCCAAGTGCGGTGTCAGAGAGTACCCATCCAAAGTAGGAAGGCACATATACTTATCATATATTACCAATGAAAAACAAGAAGACCAAGGGCTGTAGGTCAAAAACAGAACGAGAAGAGACAAAGGAGAAATAAGGAGGCACAAGCAAAGGCGGGAGCGAGTGGAGGGGGGGGGGGGGGGGGGGGGGAGCAGTGGTGGAGGGCCGTTACCTCTACCAAAGACGCACAAGAGGCTAACTAGACGTCACCTGTCTCAGAAGTGGGAGGTGAAGGGCTTGCTGGAGGAGCAGCCATTGGGGGAAACCATGATGGTATTGCTACTTCAGCAAGGGTTGCCACACTTTCAAGAAGGTATCATGCGTCCTACAGAACTCAAGTCCATTCTATACCCGGCGACTCCCAGCTTCTTTCAGCAGCTGAAGGCCACTGTTAATAGCTGACACAGAATGATCTCCATGCCAGCTATTTACCAAATTAAATGCTGCTGTCAAAGTTGACAGCAACATTTAACTAGCTTAAAGTAAATGTACCATCAGGCCTGGGCTGAAGCACTGAAGGTGGGCCGACCCACCCCCAGTGGGAGAAAACCCCTGCACCTCTATGATTCGGCTCCATTGATGGGGTAGTGTCATAGAGGGGCGGGGGTTTCCTCCCACTGGGGATGGGTCGGCCTGCCTCCAGTGCTTGAGCCCTAGATGGTACATTCCCTTAAACTGTGCGTCTTTGGTGATGTAGTGGTTTGGATTGACACCCCATGTTGTCATTGAGGGAAGCTGATCCATAGTCATCCCAGCCGTAGGTTAGGCCTCTGTGGCTGCTGTGACTCTGCTATTAATACAACTTGCCAGGCTGTACCAATAGAGAGATCTAACCCCTTTTCAATTTTTTTTCAAATAAAAGTATGTAAAAAAGAATATATATATTTATACAAACTATTAAATGATAACACTTTTAATCCTGGACGGTCAACAGCATAGGCACAAAAACATCAAAGTCCAAAATAGCTGATTTTGGTCATATCACATTACAGAAAAAAATAGAATAAGCGATCAGAAGGTCACATATATGCCAAAGTGGTGCCAATAGACCCCAGAATAGCACAATTTAAAACCTGTTTATTAAAAATAATTTCTATTTTGTAAGGTATTATTATTGTACTAATCTGAATAATATACATAACATGTACAAATAACAATTGGTCCCGCAATTAAAAAGCCTTCATATGTTTCTATAGTCACAAAACGTCTGTCAACATCTTTTTTTTTTTGGATGTTTGAAACCAAATAACAGCTGTTATTTCACAATGAAGGTTGTTATTGTACAAATGACTGTAATTATGAAATAACGGCCGTTATTTTGCCGCAAACGGCCATTAAAAAAAAAAGACATTGTGGGGACAGGATAAGAAAATAAATAAAATAAAATTTTAATAAATAATCTTTTTAAAATTATTTCGCTGTGAAGTTAAGAGGTAAAACTGTTGATTTTTCTTGTAGCTACTATATGGCTATGTTCACACTAAATAAAAAAAAAAGGAAAAAGGCGTCCTCTTTTTGTTTTATAAAAAACATCCGTTATTGTATCATTTTAATTGACTTGCATTGAATTCTATAAAATAATAAACGCCCACACTGCACATAGTGTATGAAAGGATGGACGTCTTTTGAGGCGCGTGCCAAATAATGTTCACGACAATTATTTTCGGACATTGTTTGCAAACAGTAGACATTATCTTTTACTTGTTCACACACAGTTTTTTCACCGTCTTTACTATTAAATTCAATAAACTTTTGAATTAAGGGCAGATACAGAGGCCACTAGAATAATAAACTAGAATAATGTACCAACAGCCAAACCGCAAAATAACGGACGTTATTTTGGCCTCAAAATGATGGACGTTATTTTAAAAAATTATAAATGGACAAAACAAAAAACATTGTAGGAACATAGCCTATCACTGCAACCATGCAAATTACATGTTAAAAAGGTCTCAACACTACGCAATATAATAAGCATAATGCCACAAATAATTTTTTTTACTTTGCAATATAACCTGCAGTATAAGATGTATAGGGGTCGCCCCGGACTCCACCAACAGATGATATCAGTGAAGATAGGTATCGAGCATGATGAAATTTCACTGGCCAACCCATATGTTCACAGAGGCATAAGCTGCCACCAGGCTGCCAGATTGTGCCAGCATGATAGGGGTGGGGCAGTGTTCCTATTGGTATTCCGGGCCATGGATTCAACTACTAACAGCACAAGAACTGTGCCGAGGAAGAAGGTAAGAGTCATACCTTCCTCCTCTGCACCCCGTGCGCATTAGGGGGCTATCAGCAGGTTAGATTAGTCTAACCTGCTGATATTTCCCCTTTTAAAGGGACAGTGTCACGTTTTTGATAATTTTTTAATGAAAAGTAATAAGTATAAATAAGTCTGTAGGATGTTTTTTTTTTTTTTTAATGTAGTGTTTCAGTATTTTTTTCTAAAATGTATTGCTGCACAGGGGGCTGCCATGTTTATAGTGTCTGTGTGTGACGTCATTTCACGACACACACACAGACACTATACGGCACCTCCACATCATTGAAGTGAACCGACGGAGTCCGTCTGGTTCACTTCACTGGAGGCTCCGTCACTGTGTACTGCGCATGTGCATAGACATGCGCAGTACACAGCTACAGTACATGGGGCGGGTGGCGGCGCCATTTTCTTGAGGTCCCAGCCCGAGAACCGGGAAGGAGAGAGAGACCGCACAGTGAGTGGACAGGAGAACTGTGTGCAGCTCTCTCTCCCCCCCGCCCCCACGCCGGAGGGGGAGAAATTTAATAAACTTTTGCTTTGGGTGCCGGGACATTGCTATCACCCAGCAATGTCCCGGCACCAGTCACCGCAGCTCTCTCCTTCTTTCCCCCAGCAGCAGCTCAGCAGCGTTCTGTGGGGGAACGGGCTTGGAGATGCTGCGGGGGGAAGATGGAGAGAGTAAGGCTGATGGCAGGGGGAGCAGGGCACAGCAGCGTCTGCTGCATGCTGTCCCCCCTGCGGCTGCCGGACCCGAGAAAAATCCTATGCAGACCTGAGAGGGATCCGGGCAGCTGTCAGTGAACCGGGCCGGCGAGGACTGGTGGTGCGCGGGGATCCCCCGCTCCGGGCTGTGACAGGAGTGGAATGCAGCCTGGGAGATGGGGCAGCCCCGGCGTCCAGGGCCACCAGGTGGAAACAGCGGCGGCGGGCGGTGGACGCCGGGGCTGCCCCATCTCCCAGGCCGCATTTCAATCCTGTCACAGCCCGGAGCGGGGGAGCCCCGCGCACCACCAGTCCTCGCCGGCCCGGTTCACTGACAGCTGGCCGGATCCCTCTCAGGTCTGAATAGGATTTTTCTGCCCCGATTAGACCCCCCGATGCCCCATCATCCCCTCACCTCCTCTATCACCCCCATCATCCCCTCCTCTGTCACCCCCTCATCCCCTCACCTCCTCTATCATCCCCTCAACTCCTCTATCATCCCCTCACCTCCTCTATCATCCCCTCACCTCCTCTATCATCCCCTCACCTCCTCTATCATCCCCTCACCTCCTCTATCATCCCCTCACCTCCTCTATCATCCCCATCACCCCCATCATCCCCTCACCTCCTCTATCATCCCCATCATCCCCTCACCTCCTCTATCACCCCCATCATCCCCTCACCTCCTCTATCATCCCCTCACCTCCTCTATCACCCCCATCATCCCCTCACCTCCTCTATCACCCCCATCATCCCCTCACCTCCTCTATCACCCCCATCATCCCCTCACCTCCTCTATCATCCCCTCACCTCCTCTATCACCCCCATCATCCCCTCACCTCCTCTATCACCCCCATCATCCCCTCACCTCCTCTGTCACCCCATCATC